>NC_069502.1:486855560-487214310 GCF_027579735.1 Bombina bombina | reverse complement strand
TGAAGTCCCGCTTGAACGATCTTCATCCCGGAGTTGACGTCCTAATCCAGGCGGCGAGAAGTCTTCATCCAGACGGTCACCTCTTCAATCTTCATCCAGACGGCATCTTCTATCTTGATCCCGAAGGCACGGAGTGGGTCCGGCGTGAAGCATCCTCTTCCTACGGTCGCCGCCGTATACTAAATCTTCAATTCAAGGGAAGCAATTCAATATGGCGTCCCTTGCATTCCTATTGGCTGAAAAATTTGAATCAGCCAATAGAATGAGAGCTGATAAAATCCTATTGGCTGATTTGAACAGCCAATAGGATTTTAGAAGTTGGCTGTTGTCAGGCCTCCCGTAGGCCTGTATATGTGGGGGGGGGAAGCAGCGGGCCAAAGCCGCTCATAATAGAGGGGAGATGGGAGGGCGGAGCCAATCAATACGTTATAAAAGTACAGACTACAGGGCTATTTAACTCTATGAGGTAGGGAACTCAAAGAAGGAGGATGAATATACTCATGTCAGATATATTATAGAGAAGTGGTATGCATACTATAAAATATGTGTGATTCCAAGTTACTAACTAAGCTAATGATAAAATAGAAGAAGGTGGTTTCACTTGGAGCTGAGGCAGGTACAATTTGAGACCCTGACATATGGACTGAAATCAAACTTATTAAACTATATGGTAACAAGTGATGAGCATAAAAACAAGGGTATATATACCAGCTAAAGAGAGTAGGGTGTTGTACCTCCAATAAGGTAAATACTAGTTTCAGAAGCTTAAATATTAGTATGGTACCTAGATAAATTGTATGCAGCTAGGGGATGTCATGGAATGAAAAACTATAGCAATATGTTGTGAATATTAAGAGGCTGCCAACCACCCTATAGCACATCAAATACATATAAATATCTACAATTATCCAGAAGTAGACATCTGTGGGATACCCGTTCATAATGTCTATGTGAAAGGTAACTTTTCTAATACTATGTATGACGCAGCTCTAAAATACTGTCCGGCCCATAATAGCACCTCTAGTGAATTGAAGCTAGGGCATGTGAAAGTAAGGGTAGCTTCCCAGAAAGGATACAAGCAGGGGGGATAATTATATATATATATATGTACAAAAGGTAAATGGCTACTACATAAACCCCTCTCCTGGGGAGGTGCCAACTACAGGCGATGCGGGTGAAAGGAGAAGGGATATGACCCGCAGGTAATAAATGCCGGCGGGAAAGGGAGGAGAGGGGTCAGAGGAGGGTGGTAGATGACTGAGAAATCAATGACCTGAAAGAGCTATGTGTCCCTCATATACAAGCCTAAAAGGAAATAGTATAGACATAAAGTGTGTGGCGATGGGTGGGATGTGGTATACTCTGCCCTTATAAAGAATAATGACACTATATGGAGTTCTTATGGGGAAGACAGAGATAATGATATTTAAAGGTCCCAACAACTATTTTTATAGGTCACAATTGCTGATGGTTTCAAACAGATACACATTGCTACAGTTGGAAGTTTTATAACATACGAGACATTCTTGTTTGAGGAGTTTCTACAACAGTACGAGACACTTTTTGTCCATATAATATTACAGAGTTACGGATCCAGTGGACACTCTTCATGGTTCTCAATCCTATTAGGTCCCTAGTGGGTGGTGTCAAAATTCACTCCCTGGGGACGCCCTGGGAGTGATAATACACTTTTTTCATTTATTCTTCTGATGTTTATTTTGACGTTTGTTTTTTTCTTTTCTGGTAAGGGTTGGATACGGATGTGTTTGGTGGATGGGGTATGTGTGGATCTGAGTGAACCTACACCTGATGGTACCTTATGATTACATTTTGTGAAAGATCAATTCGATCATATCCTTTGTTGAAGAATAAAAACTTCTTGATTCTAAGACTCAGTGGCTGGGATTTTTTGATGTTTTATTATTATTATATAGTCTGTGACCGGACTTTATCCCGTGCCTGAGCATATTAACTAGAAAGGGTGGTGCGGTCACACTTTATCGCGTGTAATATATAATGATTTGCAGTAACAGCTTAACAATGTCATGTGGCTATGTTTCTTAAAGTGAAGCCCCACAGGTGGGGATATGGCATGAAGAACAGTAATATTCAAAACGTTTACCGGAACATTCACTAATGGAAAGTGAATATGAGAGCTAGTGAGGTAGAGTTAGCCGACACCTATTTTATTGGTCTCGGACCTTGCATGCACCTCAGACTCCGGTAATATCTGCTTTGATAAGCCCCTTTCATCGAGATGAACACAAGGAGCTGCTGATCCAGGTTTAGTAGGAGGCATGTGAAGCATAGAGAAAAGTACTCCTCCTTCTAAGTTGTCTTTTCCCTTTAGACAGGTCACATCCCCGATCTTAAGGTTAGGTTGTATAGCCCCTTTTGAGCAGTCTCCACAAACGGTCTCTTTAAGCTGGGCTAAGTGATCCCGGTATAGAGCCATGCCTGTAGATGTTGTGGCTTCTTGCGTGCAGGAGATGTCGGAGATCAATATCTCATCAGTTACCCACTTTGCTGTTATAGTCGGCACTCTGTAGCGATCCGATGGTTGTCCTGACTCGCCCCGCCAGAGGCTTAGCAAGGGTCCATCAGGGGGGTCTCTTGATGTTCCGGTATCCCACGTGTTAGTGCAATGCAGTTAACATCACCTTGTGTTGGGGGAATGCACCTAGGATCTTGTGCTGACAATGGTATTAGGGAGAATAACAGTAGCGTTAAGTCCTCCTTCAGACTCTGAAAGTGTCTGTCAAATAGATGTAGTGTACGCTGTTCCCACACCTCCAGGGCCTCCATACTGGCAGCGCTATTTAAGGGTAAATGCTTTCCTGCAGCTCCACGTGGTAACGCTGAGGAAGTTATGACAAAGATGCGGTCTCAAAATACGGTGCTTGTGGTATCCTTTAGCGAAGGGCATATACCTGTTTCCTTATTTTCTAACGTAGCAGAAGTTTGAGCTCTTTAAACATGTATTCATCCATATATTTGTGCCTGAAGGTCCGGAGCTTCTGAGAAACACTTCTGGCTGCTTTAGGCGTTTGCTCCGCCCCCCGTGTTAGGCTTTTTTAAGGGTTTATTGGGTTGGTTTTATTTTTTAGTTTAGGGTCTGGGCAGTAAAAGAGCTAAATGCCCAATGTCGATACAAATGCCTTTTTCAGAACAATGGGTAGCTTAGTTTTTGTTTTTTTTTCCACTAAAAGAGCTGCTATCTAATGGGTATTAGAATAGGAATATTTTTTTTTTTTTTTGATAATTTGTTTGTTATTTTGTGTAATGTATATATATATATATATTTTTTTTTAAAGCAAAAGAGCTGTTTAACTTAGGGCAATGCCCTACAAGAGGCCCTTTTAATGGCCCTTGGTAGTTTATTTTAGATTAGGCTTTTTTATTTTGTGGTGTTTTTTTTTTAAAAAGGGTATTAGAATAGGAATAATCTTTATTTTTTGAGAAAATTTAGTTTTTTTTGTAATGTTAGTTTTTTTTAATTTTTTGTAATGTTAGGTTTTAGTGCAAGGCAGGTTAGGTTTTATTTCACAGGTAAGTTTGTATTTATTTTAACTAGGTAGTTATTAAATAGTTAATAACTATTTACTACCTAGTCTACCTAGTTAAAATAAATACAAACTTTCCTGTGAAATAAAAATAAAACCTAAGCTAGCTACAATGTAACTATTAGTTATATTGTAGCTAGCTTAGTTTTTATTTTACAGGTAAGTAAGTATTTAGTTTTAAATAGGTATTATTGAGTTAATAATTGTAAATTTAATTTAGATCTAATTTTATTATGCTAAATTTAGGAGCGTTAGGGTTATGTTATGGTTAGGTTTAGGGGTTAATATAGTTTAATTGAGGTTGTTGTGGGGGCTGGCAGTTTAGGGGTTAATAGGTTTATTTTGTTAATAATTATAAGTTTAATTTAAATCTATTTTAATTATGTTAAAGTTAGAGGTGTTAGGTTTAAGGTAGGGTTACGTTAGGGTTAGGGGTTAATAGTTTTAATTTAGGTTGTTGTGATGTGGGGGGCTGGCGGTTTAGGGGTTAATAGTTTTATTTAGTCGTAGTGATGTGGGAGGCCAGAGGTTTAGGCGTTAATAGCTTTATTTAGGTGGCGGCAATATCGGGAGCGGCAGATTAGGGGTTAATAATTTTATTTAGGTGGCGGCGATATCGGGAGCGGCAGATTAGGGGTTAATAACTGTAGGCAGGTGTCAACGATGTCAGGGGCAGCAGATTAGGGGTGTTTAGACTCATGGTTTATGTTAGGGTGTTAGGTTTAAACTGTCTTTTCTTTATCCCCATAGATATCAATGGGGCTGCGTTGCGGAGCTTTTGTTTCCACGATCGCAGGTGTTAGACTTTTTTTTTGCCGGCTCTCCCCATTGATGTCTAGGAAAGCGTGCACGAGCACGTCAAACAGAGAGCTTGTTTTATGTATGGAGCTTAAAATGTCCATATCGCACGTGCAAGCAGTAGTTTTCAAACTTGTAATGGCAGCGCTATAGGGGGTTAAATAACGCAACTTTTGTTGCGTTCTTTACTTTCCCTATAGCGCTCAAAGTTGGCTGGGATGGTATATTAACACAATTCCATATTGGAAAGCTGGATATAATTTTTGTACCAAAAGACTGCCTTAAAAAGACTGGCTTATAAGCATACATGCAAAGCTATTAACCTTAAATATGCTGATTGTGCTTTACCAATATATGACTGTTAATCCTAGCAAACCCAGTGTTATTATTTTCATGCACTTTTTCTCACTAGTTTGTGATGGTTTACTTTGGGAGCTCCCATTTAGGATGTATATAAATGTTTATTTAGCATAACGGTTATTATATTAAGTTTGCTTTAATTATGTGGTTAGTCTAACCCCATACTAATAAATTAGATTTTGAAATTCATAATTTGTGTGCTGGATAGGTTAATCTGCCTCTAGGGCAGTGCATATTTAACTCTTTATTGCCCAATTGTGCTCTAATTCATTCCTCATGTGAAGAACATTGGAATGTAAAATATGTGTAACGCTTTCGATTTCATGCTGTATATCTAACGTGGTGTTGGGTTAGCACACATGAAGAATTTGATATCTTAAGGCACATTATGTCAATTTAAAATAATAATAATATATAATGTTTTGCTCTAACCCGACATGAGTTATATTAAGGTGCATTTTGTATTTATTAAATATAAAATATTGAAAAATATTAATGTAAATAATTATTATACATGTTCCTAAAAGTTCAAATAAATATAATTTGAATATATATTAGTCATGTGCAGCCTAGAAAATTTTGTTTCAGATAAAAAGTTTCTTTATGAATATTCGGTGGCTGCACTATTTGGTATTCTTTTTGTTTAACCCCTTAACGACCGACGACGTGCAGGGTACATCCTAAAAAAAAAGACAGTTAATGCCTTAGGACGTACCCTGCACGTCTTCTGTCTGGAAAGCAGCTGGAAGCGATCCTGCTCGCTTCCAGCTGCTTTCCGGTTATTGCAGTGATGCCTCGATATTGAGGCATCCTGCAATAACCATTTTTAGCCATCTCTGCACCTGACATCGATGGCTATGTTCGTTGGTGGGTGGGAGCCGATGTTGGAGGCGGGTGGCGTCCATCAATGGCTCTTGTGATGCTGAGGGGGGCGGGATTGTGGGCGGGGATGGCCAGGGGCGTGCACGGACACGCGCGCGTGCACGGGGAGGCGGGCGCGTGCACGGGGAAGGAGCAGGTGGGAACCACTACACTACAGAAATAAGTTTGTTTGAAGTGGGCAAAAGGGGGGGAATAAATTATTTTTAAAATGATCGGTTAGGTGGTGGGGTGTTGGTCTGTATGGGGGGGGAAGCTACACTAGAGAAAAAAACAGAAATAAATCAATAAAAACCTATTTTTTTGCAAACTGGGTACTGACAGACAGCTGCCAGTACCCAAGATGGCCCCCAAAAAGGCAGAGGGGGAGGGTTAGAGAGCTGTTTTGGGGGGGATCAGGGAGGTTGGGGGCTAAGGGGGCAATCCTACATAGCAGCATATGTAAATATGCTTAAAAAATAAAAAATATTCAAAGATACCTTTTATTTTAGTACTGGCAGACTTTCTGCCATTACTTAAGATGGCGGGGACAATTGTGGGGGAGGGAAGGGAGCTGTTTGGGAGGGATCAGGGGGTGAGATGTGTCAGGTGGGAGGCTGATCTCTACACTAATGCTAAAATTAACCCTGCAAGCTCCCTACAAACTACCTAATTAACCCCTTCACTGCTAGCCATAATACACGTGTGATGTGCAGCAGCATTTAGCGGCCTTCTAATTACCAAAAGCAACGCCAAAGCCATATATGTCTGCTATTTCTGAACAAAGGGGATCCCAGAGAAGCATTTACAACTATTTGTGCCATAATTGCACAATCTGTTTGTAAATAATTTCAGTGAGAAACCTAAAGTTTGTGAAAAAGTTTGTGAAAAAGTGAACATTTTTTTTATTTGATCGCTTTTGGCGGTTAAATGGTGGCATGAAATATACCAAAATGGGCCTAGATCAATACTTTGGGTTGTCTACTACACTACATTAAAGCTAAACTTAACCCTACAAACTCCCTACAAGCTTCCTAATTAACCCCTTCACTGCTGGGCATAATACACGTGTGGTGCGCAGAGGCAATTAGCGGCCTTCTAATTACCAAAAAGCAACGCCAAAGCCATACATGTCTGCTATTTCTGAAGAAAGGGGATCCCAGAGAAGCATTTACAACCATTTGTGCCATAATTGCACAAGCTGTTTGTAAATAATTTCAGTGAGAAACCTAAAATTGTGAAAAATGTAACATTTTTTTTCCATTTGATCGCATTTGGTTAAATGGTGTCATGAAATATACCAAAATGGGCCTAGATCAGTACTTGTGGTTGTCTACTACACTACACTAAAGCTAAAATTAACCCTAGAAGCTCCCTACATGCTCCCTAATTAACCCATTCACTGCTGGGCATAATACACGTGTGGTGCGCAGTGGCATTTAGCAGCCTTCTAATTACCAAAAAGCAAAGCCATATATGTCTGCTATTTATGAACAAAGGGGATCCCAGATAAGCATTTACAACCATGTATGCCATAATTACATAAGTTGTTTGTAAATAATTTCAGTGAGAAACCTAAAGTTTGTGAAACAAATTGTGAAAAGTGAACACATTTTTTATTTGATCAAATTTGGCAATGAAATGGTGGTATGAAATATGCCAAAATGGGTTTAGATCAATACTTTGGGATGTCTTCTAAAAAAATATATATACATGTCAAGGGATATTCAGGGATTCCTGAAAGATATCAGTGTTCCAATGTAAAATCAGAAATATATATATCAGAGCGCCAACTAACGATGGCAGAGTCCAAATGAAACCATATATTTAAGAAACAGTTTATTCGTACAAGTACAGACAATGGATAAAATTCTCCACAAACAAATTTATGTTACAAATAAAAACAGATAATCATGGATCCATGATTTTACAATACATAAAAACCCAATACTAATTGGGTAGTGCACAATGTATGAAATATGTATGGTCTCAAATATCAAATAACAAAAAATGGAATTTCCTAAATAAAGTGCTAAGGTCTTTGGCCTCCAGGTGTGGAATAGTACCACTACTGGGTGATGTTAAAGTAGCTTTCAGCTGAGGGGATCGTGCCTTGTGTGTAAATGGCGTTGAAAATACAAATCTTGTTATCTAAAAAGGTCCCTACGTGAGACAGACCAATATAGTATGATATAACTAATAAACGGATTATTCAAAAATCTTTGGAATAATTGCACAATCTAAGTAAACCACGTGAGAATGTGAATATGTGCTAATAAAATCACAAATAATTGCAATGCAGTGAACAACCAAAATAAACCATCAATAGTGTTATAATTGTGGGGAAAAAAAAACAATAGTAAAAAACAATGGTGAAAAAAACAATGATAAAAAACGATAATAGAAGAACATTGTGATCTCAAAAAATCTTTGTGATTGGTGCAGATTTTGGACACAGTCTATCCTAACAGACAATTAAACAGGGTGAGGTTTTCACAATTTGCAGTAAAAGTCAAAAAAGTCAAAAAATATTAATAAAACGAAATTCATAGTGAAAAAAATGAAATTGGGGGGCGGAGCCAACTAGGAAGCAGAGCAGTCGCACATTTCAGCAGCTCCAGCTACAAAATATATAAAAACCGATTCCAAGGATTGTCCCAGCTCAAATATGTAAATTATAATATAGCCTGCTCAGCTTAACAATTTATACATCTAATTTTGGTGAGAGCTTTACCATTTTAACGGTAACACACGTTTCTGAAGTGCTTAGTGCTGACAAGTGGGCCTGAAATCGGCCATCTTGGGACCATCACCGTAGTATCCTCCTAAAGCCCTGAGCCTTCCTCTAACTACAGCTATGCAGACCGCGGAGCAAATTATGGAAGAGACCCACATCTTTCTGAATAAGTGCTGCAGTATGTTTGAGCGCCCAACCATTTTGGGGCCCCAACAAATAGACGGCAAACCTGAGGACCATGCTGCCTGCACGCCCATCTATATAGTTGTCCCGCGAGGGGATGACATCTTGGGACCCCGGTGCTCCTCATCCTCCGAAGATATGGAAGCGGAGTGTGTGTTTGTAGTGGCGCACCTGCTCAGAAACACTGCGGACAAATCACCCAAGGTAGGACATCCAACATCCCCAGGCGATGTGTGCACCTCCTACCTGGTGCCCGTTAAACCAGTGCACACCAGCACAACACGGCAACGCACATTTCTTACGGAGGCTAGTACTTACTTCTGGAGCCTGTCGCCTGTGGTTGGGATGGAGGATATTGCAGGCTGGGCTAGCTTTCACCTTACTCCACTGGACATTATCACATTTCCGGGCAGACGCGCTCAGCTCTCCTTAGCTGCTGCGGCCCAACTTCTGTTCCCCAGAGGAATTGGATAGACAAACTGTCCTGCCATTATTGAGCCCACCATGCTTTCTGTGGACATAGCAGTTTTGAGAACGGACAGGCACAGAAATATGGGGCTCTTTAATGCACCAGTTTAAACATGGACCTCTTTACTAGTTTGCATTCCAGCTCTTCTGGATTAATAACATGTTTAGAGATTCCTGGGCTTGTTGGATTATAGCTAAATATTCTTTAGACTACCATGTTGCAACTGTTTACTTCACTGGGATTCCTCTCCTCAATTACAATGCCTGATATTGTTCTAAATAACGATCACCTATATGCATGAACTGAGGCTTACATTGTTTATTATTTCTTAACTGTAGCTGTATCCCTTTCAGTATTTTCATAGTATGTTCCTTTTGGCTATCTACTTCCTCTAGATGATGATTGTTGGAATAATAATATTGCTTGTGGGGACTTTGTGTTCTGAATGTTGAGCTTTATACTTCTATAGTGCAGGCGTAGCCAGCGGCCGGGGCTGCGCCTTAACAATCAATATATCTAATATTATAGGTGTCCCATTATGTTTAACAGATTTGCTCTACCGATGTTTCCCCAATGTTGACAGTTATTTTATATAGAGTATATCATCTGCCCCCAAATCACTCCAAGTTATAAGGCCTCCTGCCATTTTATAAACAGCCTTTTGAATATAAGTGTGTTTTATGTTACAACAGTTCCAGCTCAACACATATAGCCCACCTTTTGCTACTACCTGCAGCTCTCATCCTCAAGAAGGCGTTTATTGCCTAGATCAGTCAGACAATGTGGGTTGCATATATAGTATATTCTAAGACAAACTATAGTGCTCATTCTATATTTGCTAACTGACCCCAGCTGGCATACTTATTACAGTAAGAGGATATAACCCTTTGACTAACAGTTCTGGACACTAGTGTCCTTGTGCAGGCGGGCCCTGCCTTATTACTCTTACCACCTACTCTTCTTATGCACTGTATTATAGGTAAATTCTATAAATATTGCCAGCTGGGTAAATATAAAACCTATGGTTTTCCTAGCTTGAGTACCCCCTTACTTTAGCATGCCCTTAACAAGTTAATATCATACTATCTCATAATGACCACCTCCCCCCCCCCCACCCTATAATATGCCTCCTAGTATAGGAGGAATGCCTAGACGGTTTATCTACTCCATACCGTAAACTTATACTATTTTCCTATTTGTAGCCTCTCATTTTACCACAGAGATGACTCCCCCCCCCCCAGTTAGAATAGTAAAAATGATTGGCCTTTTTTTACATATGGAATCACAGTTTAAAAATTAAAAGTTACAAAAGAGGTTTTTCAGTAGGGGTCCATAAGTGCCCCCCCCCCCCCCAATTCATGACCACCTACATTACACTTTGGTTGTGGTGACTCTCTGCAGCCCGAAAGTGGTCGCTTATATCTCATAGTAGGTGTTCAGCTACCATGGCATTCATTGCATATCATGGGAAAGTAGTCTGTCATTTTATTATTTTCTTTACTTATTTGATATATGTTGGCAGTATGCTATGTATAATCTGTTAGATTATTAATCGATTTGGGATTCTTTTCAAACAAAAAGTTTTTATATATACTTGTTCATAGGAACCAATAATGTCTCTTAGTCCTCAAACACCCCTTATTCAACCAATCAGAAAGGCGGGTGGACAGGTATGACACTATCCAATAGGAGCTAAGTAAAAACGGGCAGGTGTACCTGTGAAAACAGGGAATTACATTAACTACATGCCCGCTCCAGTTACACATACTTCTGTTAAGGGCCAATGATGTCTCCTATCTATTACACACCCCTGATCTAGCCAATTAGGAGGGTGGGAATGACTACTTTGTTTTAACCAATAGAAATACGGGAAAGACAAGCTGACACTTCCTGCAAGAATAAAATAAAATATATGATTTCGCTTGCCCTTCAAATCATAGATTTTTATAAATGATAAGTTAATATATAATCGAAAGACACTTTACACAAATAGAATTGATAGGGGTTTTTAACAAAAAATAAAAATTTAAAGCTCAACGAAAAACCGGAAGTTTGAGTAAGTCACTTCCGGTATTACGAATAAAGGCAATTATCAAACAAGGTATTTAAAGACCCCATTTTCAATGTAAAACCAGTCTTGATAAAGGTCAGTGTATGACCGAAATGCGTTGACTGGTGAGTGATACTCTGATATTATTACATATTTTAAACAATCTACACCATTATTGAATTCTTTTTGGCAGAAGGAATAACCCCTGCAGCAAGCTGAATTTGATTTATCATTTGGGTTACTGCTTAGAGGATACACTACACATAACCCTGGGAGAAACAACTACACATAACATTTATATCTCAATCTGACACCAACTATTTGCTGTGAGATTGCTCACACTTATTCAGGATTACGATTTCCTTTTTTTCACTATGAATGTCGTTTTAATAATATTTTTTTGACTTTTTTGACTTTTTCTGCAAATTGTGAAAACCTCACCCTGTTTAATTGTCTGTTAGGATAGACTGTGTCCAAAATCTGCACCAATCACAAGGATTTTTTGTGATCACACTGTTCTATTATCGTTTTTTATCATTGTTTTTCTCTTGTAAGGTGTATCCAGTCCACGGATTCATCCATTACTTGTGGGATATTCTCCTTCCCAACAGGAAGCTGCAAGAGGATCACCCACAGCAGAGCTGTCTATATAGCTCCTCCCCTAACTGCCACCTCCCAGTCATTCTCTTGCAGCTCTCTACAAGGGAAGTAGCTAGAGAGATGTGGTGCATTAATTTAGTTTATCTTCAATCAAAAGTTTATTATTTTCAAATGGTACCGGAGTTGTACTATTTTGGCCTCAAGCAGAAAGTTGAAGAAGAGTGGTATCATGCTTGCTGTAAAGGGTAATATTTTTGTTATTTACTCCCATTACTGAATAGATATAACGTTTGCTTGAGGTATATAAACGTTTATTACATATTGGTGATAAAACTTTATTCTGGGGCCCAGTTTTTCCACATGGCTGACTAGATTTTTCCTAGGGATAGTTTTTTAAGGCCCTCTCACTGTGATTACAGGTTGGGAGGGGCCTATTTTCACAGTAGTTTTTGAAGCTTGAGACATTCAGCTTCCCTGAAGGAGTCCCCTGAACATATAGGACCTCTCTAAAAGGTTTTTGTGCCTTCCAAAGTCGTTGTATGGGCAGATAGGGCAACAGCAGAGCTGTGGCAGTTGGTTGTGACTGTTTAAAAACATTTATATTGTTTTTTTGATCCGGTTTTGAAACTAAAGGGTTAATCATCCATTTGCAAGTGGGTGCAATGCTATTTCAGTCTATTATACACACTGTAAAAATTTCGTAAAATTTACTGCTTTTTTCACTGTTTTGCAGTTTCTGTGATTGTTTTTTTCTCTTAAAGGCACAGTACCGTTTTTATTTTTTGCTTGTTAACAGTTATTAAAGTGTTTTCCAAGCTTGCTGTTCTCATTACTAGTCTGTTTAAACATGTCTGACTTAGAGGAAACTCATTGTTCATTATGTTTAGAAGCCATTGTGGAACCCCCTCTTAGAATGTGTACCAAATGCACTGATTTTACTATAGATTACAAAGACCATATTCTGGCTTTAAAAAATGTATCAACAGAAGAAATTGACAAGGAGGAAGTTATGCCATCTAACTCTCCCCACATGTCAGAACCTATAAATCCTGCTCAGGGGACGCCAAGTACATCTAGCTTGCCCATTGCGCATACCTTGCAAGACATGGTGGCAGTTATGAATCATACCCTTACAGAGGTATTATCTAAACTGCCAGGATTGCAAGGAAAGCGAGACAGCTCTGGGAGTAGAATAAATACAGAGCTCTCTGACGCTTTAGTGGCTATGTCTGATACACCCTCACAATGTACTGAAGCTGAAGCAGGGGAGCTTCAATCTGTGGGTGATTTTTCTGATTCAGGGAAGATACTTCAACCTGATTCTGATATGTCTACATTTAAATTTAAGCTTGAGCACCTCCGCGTATTGCTCAGGGAGGTCTTAGCAACTCTGGACGACTGTTACGCTATTGTAGTCCCAGAGAAATTATGTAGATTGGATAAATACTATGCAGTACTTACTTACACTGATGTTTTTCCAATCTCTAAAAGGTTTTCTGAAATTATTACTAAGGAATGGGATAGACCAGGTGTACCATTCTCTCCCCCTCCTGTTTTTAAAAAGATGTTTCCTATAGACGCCGCTACACGGGACTTATGGCAAACGGTCCCTAAGGTGGAGGGAGCAGTTTCTACTTTAGCTAAGCGTACCACTATCCCTGTCGAGGACAGTTGTGCTTTTCTAGATCCAATGGATAAAAAATTAGAGGGTTACCTTAAGAAAATTTTTATTCAACAAGGTTTTATTCTCCAGCCTCTTGCATGCATTGCCCCAGTCACTGCTGCTGCGGCTTTCTGGTTTGAGTCTCTAGAGGAGGCTCTACAGGTTGAAACCCCGTTGGAAGATATTATTGACAAGCTTAAGACTCTTAAGCTAGCCAATTAATTTGTTTCTGACGCCGTTGTTCATTTAACCAAGCTAACGGCTAAAAATTCAGGTTTTGCTATTCAGGTGCGTAGGGCGCTATGGCTTAAATCCTGGTCAGCTGACGTGACTTCAAAGTCTAAACTTCTCAACATTCCCTTCAAAGGACAGACCCTATTCGGGCCTGGACTGAAGGAGATAATTTCTGACATCACTGGAGGAAAAGGTCACGCCCTTCCTCAAGATAGGTCCAACAAATTAAGGACCAAACAGTCTAGTTTTCGGCCCTTTCGAAACTTCAAGAGTGGCACAGCTTCAATGTGGCGCAGCTAGTTATGGGAGTGATCCACCCAGTTCCACAGGAGGAACAGGGACAGGGCTTCTATTCAAATCTGTTTGTAGTTCCCAAAAAAGAGGGAAGATTCAGACCAATCTTAGATCTCAAGATCTTAAACAAATTTCTCAGAGTCCCATCTTTCAGATGGAGACTATTCAAACCATCCTTCCTATGATCCATGATGGTCAATATATGACTACCGTAGACTTAAAGGATGCTTATCTTCACATCCCGATACACAAAGATCATCATCGCTTTCTCAGGTTTGCCTTTCTAGACAGGCACTACCAGTTTGTGGCTCTTCCCTTTGGGTTGGCCACGGCACCAAGAATCTTTACAAATGTTCTAGGGTCCCTTCTAGCGGTCCTAAGGCCACGGGGTATAGCAGTAGCCCCTTACTTAGACGACATTCTGATACAGGCATCGACTTTTCAAATTGCCAGGTCCCACACAGACATTGTTCTGGCATTTCTGAGGTCCCATGGGTGGAAGGTGAACAAAGGAAAGAGTTCTCTATCACCTCTAACAAAAGTTTCAATCCTAGGGACTCTGATAGATTCGGTGGAAATGAAGATTTACCTAACGAAGGCCAGATTGTCAAAACTTCTAGACTCTTGCCGTGTTCTTTATTCCACTTCTCGTCCTTCAGTGGCTCAGTGTATGGAAGTAATTGGTTTAATGGTAGCGGCAATGGACATAGTACCATTTGCCCGCCTACATCTCAGACCGCTGCAACTTTGCATGCTCAATCAGTGGAATGGGGATTACACAGATTTGTCCCCTCTACTAAATCTGGATCAAGAAACCAGGGATTCTCTTCTCTGGTGGCTATCTCGGGTCCATCTGTCCAAGGGGATGAGCTTCCACAGGCCAGATTGGACTATAGTAATGACAGATGCCAGCCTTCTGGGCTGGGGTGCAGTCTGGAACTCCCTGAAGGCTCAGGGCTTGTGGACTCAGGAGGAGGACCTCCTTCCGATAAACATTCTGGAACTAAGAGCGATATTCAATGCTCTTCAGGCTTGGCCTCAGCTAGCTGCGGTCAAGTTCATCAGATGTCAGTCGGACAACATCACGACTGTAGCCTATATCAACCATCAGGGGGGAACAAGGAGCCCTCTGGCAATGCTGGAGGTTTCAAAGATAATTCTATGGGCAGAGGTTCACTCTTGCCATCTCTCAGCTATCCATATCCCAGGAGTAGAGAACTGGGAGGCGGCAGAATTTTCATCTGGGGGAGTGGGAGCTCCATCCGGAGGTATTTGCCCAGCTGATTCAACTATGGGGCAAACCAGAACTGGATCTCATGGCATCTCGTCAGAATGCCAAACTTCCTTGTTACAGGTCCAGGTCAAGGGATCCCCAGGCAGCGCTGATAGATGCTCTAGCAGCGCCCTGGTCCTTCAGCCTGGCTTATGTGTTTCCACCGTTTCCTCTGCTCCCTCGGCTGATTTCCAAGATCAAGCAGGAGAGAGCTTCAGTGATTTTGATAGCTCCTGCATGGCCACACAGGACTTGGTATGCAGATATGGTGGACATGTCATCCTTTCCACCATGGACTCTGCTGCTGAGGCAGGACCTTCTACTTCAAGGTCCCTTCAAACATCCAAATCTAATTTCTCTGCGTTTGACTGCTTGGAGATTGAACGCTTGATTTTATCAAAGCGTGGTTTTTCCGAGTCGGTCATTGATACCTTAATTCAGTCTCGAAAGCCTGTCACCAGGAAAATCTATCATAAGATATGGTGTAAATATCTTCATTGGTGTGAATCCAAGGGTTACTCATGGAGTAAAGTCAGGATTCCCAGGACATTGTCTTTTCTCCAAGAAGGATTGGAGAAGGGATTGTCAGCTGGTTCCTTAAAGGGACAGATTTCTGCTCTGTCTATTCTTTTGCTCAAGCGTCTGGCGGATGTTCCAGACGTTCAGGCATTTTGTCAGGCTTTAGTTAGAAACAAGCCTGGAGTTTAAATTTAGTTCTTAAAGTTCTTCAAGGGGTTCCCTTTGAACCTCTGCCTTCCATAGATATCAAGCTTTTATCTTGGAAAGTTCTGTTTTTGGTAGCTATCTCTTCGGATCGAAGAGTTTCAGAGTTATCTGCCTTGCAGTGTGATTCCCCTTATCTGATCTTCCATGCAGATAAGGTAGTTTTGCGTACCAAACCTGGGTTTCTTCCTAAGGTGGTATCTAATAAGAATATCAATCAGGAGATTGTTGTTCCGTCACTGTGTCCTAATCCTTCTTCAAAGAAGGAACGTTTATTACACAATCTTCACGTGGTTCGTGCTTTAAAGTTTTATTTACAAGCTACTAAAGATTTTCGGCAAACATCTGCATTGTTTGTTGTCTACTCTGGACAGAGGAGAGGCCAAAAGGCTTCAGCAACTTCTCTTTCTTTTTGGTTAAGAAGTATAATCCACTTAGCTTATGAGACTGCTGGCCAGCAGCCTCCTGAAAGAATTACAGCTCATTCCACTAGAGCGGTGGCTTCCACATGGGCTTTTAAAAATGAGGCTTCTGTGGAACAGATTTGTAAGGCGGTGACTTGGTCTTCATAGTGCTAAAAATAAATACACAGAGCGCCTCCTAAAAGGCTAAGACACTAGTAGTGACAAGATTATTTAAATAAAAAATATATTGAAATTCTATAGGGGTATATAAAATATTTTATAAGCTACTTATAGCTAAAATATACAAACAAGATACAAAAGTGGATCCACTTAAAATTAACAATAAAATATGCATATATCTATATAAAAAACAATACAATTGTGGTTAAAAACCACAACAATATACAATCTTAATCACAAAATAAATTACAATAAAACAGCTGTTGATGGTTGGATAAAAAATATAAATATATAAAAACATCAATTTACTGAGTAGGTGTCCATAAATATGTAGGTCCCAAACTTTAAATTCTTTCCAGAGAGTGAATGTCCAATATGAAGATTCTATTTTAAAACAGTTATCCTTATATATCTCTCGATAAACGGTGAATTGATGAAGTGTGTAAAAAAGAAAAACGTAGTGGTTTTCAAATAAAATTTCAAAAATTATTGTGAATATCCAAAAAATCCTGAAAAGATGATGTGATGAAGTGGGCGTGAATAATCAAAAATGTGTGTACACAAAAATGAAAAAAGAAATAGGAAAAAATGTGAAAAAATAATCCAAATGAATATTTAGGATGTGTTAAAGTGAATAACACACTTATAAAGTGACCCTTATGTGAATACAAGATGTGAAGAGATGCTCCTAAAAAGTTATTCCTGTGTGTAAACGATGAAAAAATACAGAAATGGATCCTATGTCTCAGGGATCAATTCATTCAAAGATATACCTGTAATAAAACAAATATAACATAGTGCAAAACTGCTATTCAAACTTAGTAATTAAAAAGAAGCTTACCATATATGTCAACGCGTTTCGGCCCTAAGAACTGGGTCTTTATCAAGACTCTTATTAGATACCCTAAGGTGGTAAACCCACTTACAAGTGGGTTTACTAGTGGAGCACTTCCAATAGGGGCATAGCAGAGTTAATACAGGGTATTGCAGCAGAGTTTTTGGTTTTAGCCTGTACACAGCACTATCCATTAACATGGAAAATGAGGGTGAAAGCTCTCATAAATCTTTTTTCAATGTACAACACCGCCAAAGTTTTTTTGACACCATTTTCAATGTTGCTGAACACTCTGGAGGGGGTCAGAGTGACATAAAGAGCCAATTTATTAAACTAGAGAGACTTTTATTAACAGATTTAAGATTAATGTGGGATGTGGTCTCTTTTGATCACTATATCAAAGCCATAAGAGTACCAAGGGGTTTGAGAATCAAAAAATACCCCTCCTTTGATCTAGAAGACCCAGACCTACAGACAGAATGGAATGAGGCATTAACCAAATGTTCACTCACACTTATGGACATTGTTATCAGAAGTAAAACCAAAAAGAGAGATAATCTTAAATCTAAAATTGATAATATCACAGTAGATCTGAAAACCCTGAAATCAGATACTAAATATGGAGAATTTAAAAGCAATTTAAAAGCAAAAATACAAAAAACAGATGGAGAATTGGCGCAGAGAAAAGGCAATAAATTTAACAGAGATATGGAGGACTATTTGAATAACAAGGTGTATAACTGGTCAAGATTTCAGAACAGACCAAGAAGAAGGTCCTTTCGTCCACAAGGGGGCAAAAAGAATCAAGCATCATCTACAGAAAATATTGCAACAGTAAATCCTAAACCAATCTTGAAGCATAAATCTAAACAAAAAGTGGCCTTTTCTTCAACTGATACTTCAGATCAGGAATCATATATATCTGATGGAAGCGTTTCTTCAGGGCCTGTGGGGCCAAGATCTCTCTCTCCCCCCTCTCCACCATCTTTTCATTCTACTATTTCTTCTTCTTCTAAGTCTATACTTCCTCCTTCCTGCCCCCTCTTGTCATTACAGGTTCTGAGTGACAGTGACACGGATGAGGAAGAAGATACAGCTGTATGTCCTAAAGATAAGGATAAAGATATATCGGCTGTCCCTTTAGGAGGCGCACAAGGAGGGCTGGCAGAAGAATCAAGAAAATCCCAAAGAAAATCACACAAGAAGGACTATCGGTATTGAACCTGTCTAAACTGGAACTCACAGAGGAAGAAAAATCACTACTGAGCAAGGGAATGGGCTTTGCCCCTACGAACACTTTTTCAGCTTTCAAAACTATCATTGACATTAATAAATTTGTCAGGAAATTGACATTAAAACGCTTTTTTAATTTGCAAAAGGAAGAATCTGCATTAGGAGAGTGTGCAAATGATAATTCAGATTTAATGGTTGACCATAGCAGTGTTGTAGGTGAGATGGGCTCAGCAACCCTCAAATTTGGGGACTGTATAACACTTAATGAATTAAAATCTTTAGAATGTGAATATGGTCCAGAGGACAGTGATATACAGTCACCCAGAAGGGGGAGGTCAGAGTTCTATCCCACAAACTTTAGGGGTCCATATATCAATCTGTATCAGAGGAGAGTCCAGAAGGATTTGTTAGATTTAGAGACAGAGATAAAAACAAAGGGCACCACTGGGAAACCTAATCTCACAAAAGCAGAATTTAATGCATTACACAAATTAAAACAAAATGATAGTATTGTGATAAGAACATCTGACAAGGGTGGTAATGTAGTGGTCCTAGATAAGGAATACTACTGCAATGAGGCTTACAGACAATTGTCTGATACCAAAACATACAGAAAGCTGGATAGGAATCCAACACAGATATTTAAGTCTAAACTATATTCAATAATAGAACAAGGGATAGCTATCAATGTCTTCACTGAGGAACAGGTCAAAAATATGATACCGGATTATCCATTAGTGCCTATATTCCATCATGTGCCTAAAACACATAAAAATATGACCTCTCCCCCAGGAAGACCTATCATTTCAGGCATTGGCTCTATGTTTGAGCCATTGTCTGAATGGGTCGACTCCATACTCCAGCCTTTGGTTAAAAGCCTTAATAGCTATTTACGTGATTCAACACATCTGTTGAATTGTTTGGAATATGTAGAATGGAACAAGGAGTTCAGATGGGTGGCCATTGATGCCACCTCTCTTTACTCAAGTATACCCCACACGTTAGGATTAAAAGCCATTAGATATTTTTTGGATACAGCCACACGTTATTCTTTAGAATTCAAACTTTTTTTCTGTGAAATCATTGAATTTTTATTAAAACATAATTTTTTTATGTTTAATAATGAATACTATGTGCAGGTTTGTGGCACAGCGATGGGGGCAAAATTTGCCCCCTCGTTTGCCAACCTGTATGTAGCGTGGTGGGAGGATTTATATCTTTACACTCTTTCCAATCCATTTGCAAAGCATATTATTAAGTATATGCGTTTCATAGATGATCTTATATTTATAGTGGAGGATAAACTTGAGTTGAGCACCTTTTTAGAGTATGTTAATACCAATGATTTAAATTTGAGATTCACAGGTGAATTACAACAATATAAAATATGCTTCTTAGATTTAGAACTTACAGGTGATCCAGAAAAAGGTGTAATAATGACTGACACATATCGCAAACCAACGGCTGGAAATACCATACTCCATGCCAAATCATGTCATCCTCCACATCTAATTAGATCAATCCCCAAAGCTCAATATATTAGAATGAGAAGAAACACTAATTGTACTGAGAAATTCAATTTACAATGTACTGATCTTACAAACAGATTAAAGCAAAGGGGATATTCGAATAAGATTCTCAATGAATCTCACGAAAAGATAAAATATAAGACTCAAAGAGAGGTTATTGCAACCAAAAAGAGATCAGATCAAGATTTTAGTAAGGACAAAATTGTCTTTACCACAGAGTATTCGAAACAATTCAATGAAATCACAGCTATCCTTAAGAAACATTTACACATATTAAAAGAAGATGAATCTTTGGGTAACATTTTTCACACTTGTAAATTTGTGTCCAAGAAACCACCGATTCTGGGCACCAGGCTGGTGCCGAGTATGGTAAATACAATAACAAAGAAACGGGAGTAACTGGATAAGGAAAAAAGGCACATACAAATGTGGCACTAATCCATGCATTACGTGTGAAGTTATTGAAAGAAGTGATACTTTCACCAGTTCAGCAACACATGAAAGATATAATATGGAGTTCTATGCAAATTGTAGGACTGAATTTGTAGTTTATCTAAAAGAATGTTCTCTTTGCTCCCTACAATATATTGGTCAAACGACCAGAGAGCTCCGATCACGTATCAGAGAACATATTAGGGACACTAAAAACTATAATAAAGACTCAGCGGTAGCAGTTCATTTTAATCAAACACATATGACCCATATAGCACATATTACTGTTAAAGTTATTGACAAAATTCAGTCACCCACTAGAGGGGGCAACAAACAAAAATTGTTGCTCAAACGTGAATTATTTTGGATTTACAAACTCAAAACGATAGTACCACAGGGTCTAAATAGAGAATGGGACATGTCCTATTATGTGGAGTAATTATTTATATATTTTTTTGCCTATTTATTAAGGGTCAACTTAATTCACTATGCAGAAACTTTAACAAAGTCTTTTGAATAATAGTGCATATAGTAATTTACTTTTACCATATATTGGATCTTAGGCTCTCATTCAGTTCAATTTAAAAATTATATACTTGGTTTGTATAAGCATGAATAAATAATGGGATATATTTAGGTCCATAAATAGGAGCATATGAATATAGTCCCCTATTTCTTGATACAATTCCCTTTATATATATTATAGGTATTTATCACAAAATAATAAACATATTTTAGGCTATAGGAGGTGACTTATAATTAGTATCTATAAAGACATAAGGTTACAAGGTTATAACATAGTGCTGAAGTTGTTGTTTTATGTGTACTTACATACTATATATAACTATATATCTTATTAAGTAATTCAGCATATACATATATGTACATACATTTTTTCAAACACAATATACTTTTCTGTGTTCATGGTAAGTGCTAGGTGAGGGTAAGCAGTTTTAACACTATTTTGATACAGGTGTTTCTATAGCTTTTCCATCATTGGGTACTTCCCCTTTAAATAGCAGGGGTTGTACTAACATATCTCACTCCTATGATTAAGTGCCGAGCATAGGCACGAAACATGTAAGGAGGGTTATCACCTGCTACCCTTTGTATTCTTTGCCAATTGGCTTTTTTAAGACATGTGAAATAAAGTATTTGATTTTTAAATTACTTCTTACTCTGCTTGTTGCTGCCGCATTTTTTCGTTACCCTAAGGTGGTATCTAATAAGAATATCAATCAGGAGATTGTTGTTCCGTCACTGTGTCCTTTATTACACAATCTTCACGTGGTTCGTGCTTTAAAGTTTTATTTACAAGCTACTAAAGATTTTCGGCAAACATCTGCATTGTTTGTTGTCTACTCTGGACAGAGGAGAGGCCAAAAGGCTTCAGCAACTTCTCTTTCTTTTTGGTTAAGAAGTATAATCCACTTAGCTTATGAGACTGCTGGCCAGCAGCCTCCTGAAAGAATTACAGCTCATTCCACTAGAGCGGTGACTTCCACATGGGCTTTTAAAAATGAGGCTTCTGTGGAACAGATTTGTAAGGAGGTGACTTGGTCTTCGCTTCATACTTTTTCTAAATTCTACAAATTTGATACTTTTGCTTCTTCAGAGGCTTTTTTTGGGAGAAAGGTTTTACAGGCAGTGGTGCCTTCCGTTTAAGCGCCTGCCTTGTCCCTCCCTTCATCCGTGTCCTATAGCTTTGGTATTGGTATCCCACAAGTAATGGATGAATCCGTGGACTGTATACACCTTACAAGAGAAAACTAAATTTATGCTTACCTGATAAATTTATTTCTCTTGTGGTGTATCCAGTCCACGGCCCGCCCTGTCATTTTAAGGCAGGTGTTTTTTATTTTTTTAAACTACGGTCACCACTGCACCCTATAGTTTCTCCTTTCTCTTGCTTGTCTTCGGTCGAATGACTGGGAGGTGGCAGTTAGGGGAGGAGCTATATAGACAGCTCTGCTGTGGGTGATCCTCTTGCAGCTTCCTGTTGGGAAGGAGAATATCCCACAAGTAATGGATGAATCCGTGGACTGGATACACCACAAGAGAAATAAATTTATCAGGTAAGCATAAATTTTGTTTTTCACCATTGTTTTTTACTATTGTTTTTTTTCCCCACAATTATAACACTATTGATGGTTTATTTTGGTTGTTCACTGCATTGCAATTATTTGTGATTTTATTAGCACATATTCAGATTCTCGCGTGGTTTACATAGATTGTGCAATTATTCCAAAGATTTTTGAATAATCCGTTTATTAGTTATATCATACTATATTGGTCTGTCTCACGTAGGGACCTTTTTAGATAACAAGATTTGTATTTTCAACGCCATTTACACACAAGGCACAATCCCCTCAGCTGAAAGCTACTTTAACATCACCCAGTAGAGGTACTATTCCACACCTGGAGGCCAAAGACCTTAGCACTTTATTTAGGAGATACCAATTTTAGGAATATTCACACAATAGACATCAGCCAGACGTCCTCTATTGTTTTTAATATTTTAGAAATTCCATTTTTTGTTATTTGATATTTGAGACCATACATATTTCATACATTGTGCACTACCCAATTAGTCTTGGGTTTTTATGTATTGTAAAATCATGGATCCATGATTATCTGTTTTTATTTGTAATATAAATTTGTTTGTGGAGAATTTTATCCATTGTCTGTACTTGTACGAATAAACTGTTTCTTAAACATATGGTTTCATTTGGACCCTGTCATCGTTAGTTGGCGCTCTGGTATATATTTCTGATTTTCCACTTGTGTTTGACCACTAGGGGTCAATTTATTAGAGCTAAGGGTCCCCCTCGCAGTAGGCACTGTGTATTTTATATTTAGACCTGTTCCAATGTAACTAGCGTTCATTTTGAAAAAAAAGTGGTTTGGAAATAGCAAAGTGCTACTTGTATGCATTGTCCTATAACTTGCAAATAAAGCGAAGAACATGTAAACATTGGGTATTTCTAAACGCAGGACAAAATTTAGAAACTTTAGCATGGGTGTTTTTTGGTGGTTGTAGATGTGTAACATATTTTGGGGGTCAAATTTAGAAAAATTGTGTTTTTGAACATTTAATGGCGAGAAAAACAGTATATAATATGTGTGGGTACAGTAAATGAGTAAGAGGAAAATTACAGCTAAACACAAACACTGCAAAAATGTAAAAATAGCTTTGGTCCCAAACGGACAAAAAATGGAAAGTGCTGTGGTCATTAAGGGGTTAATGAAAAATCAGTTTTCATTTTGTTTTAAACATTTACCTTTTTTTCCATTTAAGCAAATGTAACTGTTTTAAAGCTGCAGGTGAAAAGTTCATCTGTAGCTACAATACTTCCCTAAAGTGCTCTCCAGAACATGGAGAAAAAGTCAGTATTTTTTTTAATTTTCGTTTCATTAAAATGGAACAAAAATTCAATTTTCGTGACTAATGTGCGTTTGTCTGAAAACCAATGCACATCACATATATATATATATATATATATATATATATATATATATATATATATATACACAGGGAGTGCAGAATTATTAGGCAAGTTGTATTTTTGAGGATTAATTTTATTATTGAACAACAACCATGTTCTCAATGAATTATTAGGCAACTTAACAAAAAAAAATATATACCCATTTCAATTATTTATTTTTACCAGTGAAACCAATATAACATCTCAACATTCACAAATATACATTTCTGACATTCAAAAACAAAACAAAAACAAATCAGTGACCAATATAGCCACCTTTCTTTGCAAGGACACTCAAAAGCCTGCCATCCATGGATTCTGTCAGTGTTTTGATCTGTTCACCATCAACATTGCGTGCAGCAGCAACCACAGCCTCCCAGACACTGTTCAGAGAGGTGTACTGTTTTCCCTCCTTGTAAATCTCACATTTGATGATGGACCACAGGTTCTCAATGGGGTTCAGATCAGGTGAACAAGGAGGCCATGTCATTAGATTTTCTTCTTTTATACCCTTTCTTGCCAGCCACGCTGTGGAGTACTTGGACGCGTGTGATGGAGCATTGTCCTGCATGAAAATCATGTTTTTCTTGAAGGATGCAGACTTCTTCCTGTACCGCTGCTTGAAGAAAGTGTCTTCCAGAAACTGGCAGTAGGACTGGGAGTTGAGCTTGACTCCATCCTCAACCTGAAAAGGCCCCACAAGCTCATCTTTGATGATACCAGCCCAAACCAGTACTCCACCTCCACCTTGCTGGCGTCTGAGTCGGACTGGAGCTCTCTGCCCTTTACCAATCCAGCCACGGGCCCATCCATCTGGCCCATCAATACTCACTCTCATTTCATCAGTCCATAAAACCTTAGAAAAATCAGTCTTGAGATATTTCTTGGCCCAGTCTTGACGTTTCAGCTTGTGTGTCTTGTTTAGTGGTGGTCGTCTTTCAGCCTTTCTTACCTTGGCCATGTCTCTGAGTATTGCACACCTTCTGCTTTTGGGCACTCCAGTGATGTTGCAGCTCTGAAATATGGCCAAACTGGTGGCAAGTGGCATCTTGGCAGCTGCACGCTTGACTTTTCTCAGTTCATGGGCAGTTATTTTGCGCCTTGGTTTTTCCACACGCTTCTTGCGACCCTGTTGACTATTTTGAATGAAACGCTTGATTGTTCGATGATCACGCTTCAGAAGCTTTGCAATTTTAAGAGTGCTGCATCCCTCTGCAAGATCACTATTTTTGACTTTTCTGAGCCTGTCAAGTCCTTCTTTTGACCCATTTTGCCAAAGGAAAGGAAGTTGCCTAATAATTATGCACACCTGATATAGGGTGTTGATGTCATTAGACCACACCCCTTCTCATTACAGAGATGCACATCACCTAATATGCTTAATTGGTAGTAGGCATTCGAGCCTATACAGCTTGGAGTAAGACAACATGCATAAAGAGGACGATGTGGTCAAAATACTCATTTGCCTAATAATTCTGCACTCCCTGTATATATATATATATATATATATATATATATATATATATATATATATATATATATATATATATATATATATATAATTATAAGTATAAAAGAATGTTAGAATTCTAAATATTTGCTATATGGCACCCTGCAGTTGAATACCAGGAACAGTGAGTGCTGAATTCTGGAATCGGTGTGTATATATACATTTACTACCACACATATATAGACACTATGCAGTTCCAGCGACTACTAAAACTAGGGGACTTCTTCAAAGGAAAGACATTGGAAGACACAGGACATCAGTTCAAAAAGACCAGCACCTTTGAGCCACCAACCACAAACCCTAGTATCCGTACATAAACATGGGTCATCCAACACTAGGTGTAGAAATCAAGACACCATCAAGTAACAATATGACTTAGAATGACTGGAAAGCCATACAGAGCTTGACTAGTGACACCTTCATAGTCATTCGCCCAGCGAATAAGGGTGGTGCGATTGTACTACAAGACTACAAAGACTACCATGATGAAATTATGCAACAATTGCCAGACACCAATACGTACATGGCACTCATGGGTGACCCTACAATTAAATACAATTGATAAAGCTGCTAACAACAAGTGGATTGACTCTAACCTACAGGAGTGTCTGACTACTCAATACCCAATCAGACCAATTCTCTACATCATTCCTAAAATACATAAGCAGATTAATCCTCCACCTGGGCGCCCTATTGTATCAGCACAAGGCTCATTGCTACAGCCGCTAGCTACCTATGTGGATGCAATATTACAACCGTTGGTCTTAAATATGAGATCATACTTAAGGGACTGCTCTGCACTTATAACATCCTTGTCAACACTAACTGATATTCAACCAGGAGACATCCTAGCCAGTTTAGACGTGGCTAGCCTCTACACGATTATCCCACATGATATCGGTACAAATGTGGTGGCTAAAAGCCTGGACAAACATCCCTATGTGGAACCACCGACTGAATGTATCATTGAACTTTTGACCCTTTGTCTCACTCTAAACTATTTCAAGTTTGAAAATAAATTATTTTTTCAACGTATGGGCACTGCCATGGGTTCAAATATGGCATCGGCCTTCGCCAACCTATACATGGAACATGTCGAAATGGATATATTCAAAGTTTATGATAACAGCCAGGTGCTGTTTCATAAGAGATATATAGATGACATGATAGTCATCTGGCGCCGCACACTAGAGACATTCCATGAATGGGTCAAAGAACTTAACAATATAGGGGGACCAGTACAACTGAAGGCAGTGGCTAGCTACAATGAGGTGGATTTCCTAGATCTTAGAATATTCAAAACAGACAATGGACTAGGCACCACACTCTTCAAAAAGGAGACAGACCGTAACACACTATTACATGCATCCAGCTACCATCCAAGGTCATTAATCAAAGCCATCCCACAGGCACAGATGATGAGGGTAACAAGGAACAACACATCCGCCCCATGTAGAGACGCCCAGCTGACTGATATGGCACAACGGTTCACGACAAGGGGCTACAACAATGCACTAATTAGAGAGGCTAGAGCGAATTTGAATACCAACTGATCGGAACAGCCAATAGAATGCAAGCTCAATCTGATTGGCTGATTGGATCAGCCAATCGGATTGAACTTTAATCTGATTGGCTGATTCAATCAGCCAATCAGATTTTTCCTACCTTAATTCCGATTGGCTGATAGAATCCTATCAGCCAATCGGAATTGAAGGGACGCCATTTTGGATGACGTCCCTTAAAGGAGCCTTCATTCGTCGGTAGTCCGTCGGGAAAGAAGAATGTTCCGCGTCGGCGGGATGAAGATTGAAGACCCCGCTTGGAAGATGACATCGCCCGGATAGAAGACTTCTTCAGCGCCTCTTGGAAGATGACATCACCCGGATGGAAGACTTCTTCAGCGCCGCTTGGAGGATCACTTCATCGGATGGAAGATTTCTTCAGCGCCGCTTGGAGGATAACTTCTGCCGCTCCGGGTCTCCTCTTCGGTTCCATCGCTGCTCGGCTGAGTGAAGACGACTCAAAGTAGGATGATCTTCAGGGGATTAGTGTTAGGTTATTTTAAGGGGGGTTTGGGTTAGATTAGGGGTATGTGGGTGGTGGGTTTTAATGTTGGGGGGGGTGTATTTTTCTTTTACAGGCAAAAGAGCTGAATTCTTTGGGGCATGCCCCACAAATGGCCCTTTTAAGGGCTGGTAAGGTAAAAAAGCTTTGAACTTTTTTAATTTAGAATAGGGTAGGGCATTTTTTTATTTTGGGGGGGTTTATTATTTTATTAGGGGGCTTAGATTAGGTGTAAGTAGCTTAAAATTGTTGTAATATTTTTTTAATGTTTGTAATCTATTTTTTTTTTGTAACTTAGCTTTTTTTTGTACTTTAGTTAGTTTATTGTAGTTATTTGTATTTAATTTATTTGATTTATTTAATGATAGTGTAGTTTTAGGTTTAATTGTAACTTAGGTTAGGATTATTTTACAGGTAATTTTGTATTTCGTTTAGCTAGGTAGTTATTTAATAGTTAATAACTATTTAATAACTATTCTAACTAGCTAAAATAAATACAAAGTTACCTGTAAAATAAATATAATTCCTAAAATAGCTACAATGTAATTATTAATTACATTGTAGCTATCTTAGGGTTTATTTTACAGGTAAGTATTTAGTTTTAAATAGGAATAATTTATTAAAGTATAGTGTAGTGTTAGGTGTAATTGTAACTTAGGTTAGTTTTTATTTTACAGGTAAATTTCTCTTTATTTTAGCTAGGTAAGCTATTAAATAGTTAATAACTATTTAATAGCTATTGTACCTAGTTAAAATAAATTGAAAGATGCCTGTAAAATAAAAATAAATCCTAAGATAGCTACAATAAAATTATTATTTATATTGTAGCTATATTAGGGTTTATTTTAAAGGTAAGTATTTATTTTTAAATAGGATTAATTTAGTTCATAATAGAAATATTATTTAGATTTATTTAATTAATATTTAAGTTAGGGGGGTGTTAGGGTTAGTGTTAGACTTAGGTTTAGGGGTTAATAAATTTATTACAGTGGCGGCGGTGTAGTGGGGGGCAGGATAGGGGTTAATAAATGTATTATAGGTGGCGACGGTGTAGGGGGGCAGATTAGGGGTTAATAAATTTAATATAGGTTGCGGCAGGGTCAGGGAGCGGCGGTTTAGGGGTTAAAACATATATTATATTTGCAGTGGGCTCCGGGAGCGGCGGTTTAGGGGTTAATATGTATAGAGTAGCTTGTGGTGGGCTCCGGGAGCAGCGGTTTAGGGGGTAATAACTTTATTTAGTTGCGGCGGTGTAGGGGGGACAGATTAGTGGTGTTTAGACTCGGGGTACATGTTAGGGTGTTAGGTGCAGACATCTCCCATAGGAATCAATGGGATGTCTGTCAGCAGCGAACTTGTACTTTCGCTATGGTCAGACTCCGATTGATTCCTATGGGATCCGCCGCCTCCAGGGTGACGGTTTGAAAACCAGGTACGGTGGGCCGGAAAAGTGCCGAGCGTACCTGCTAGTTTTTTGATAACTAGCAAAAGTAGTCAGATTGTGCCGAACTTGTGTGCGGAACATCTGGAGTGATGTAAGAATCGATCTATGTCGGACTGAGTCCGGCGGATCGAAGTTTACGTCACAAAATTCTACTTTTGCCGGTCTCTAGCCTTTGATAACTAAGGCGAATCAGCCTCGCCACAAATACGCTGCGGAATTCCAGCGTATTTGAGGTTGACGGCTTGATAACTAGGCCCCTTAGTGTTCATTGCTGGCTCCAGATTTACACAATATACATTTGTAACATATGGCACATGATACAATGTTTCCAAGCCATATAGAAGTTATAATGATATTTACTTTGGTAACCCCTGTTTTAAAGCTAATTACTGTATACTATATTTTGTCTGTTTCTATTAAAGGGACAGTAAACTTAAAAAATAATGTTATATAATTCTGAACATAGTGCAGAATTATATAACATTATATTAGTGTTATCATTATAAAACCTTATTTCCCCTTTTAATTTTTTTAAAATATGACAGGTTTTCAGACCCTCTGCGCTCTTCTGAGCGGGTCTGTTTTTATTACACAGCGCATCGGGCCAGCTGTATAGTCACAGCCCAGCCCGACTGCGCCATAGCACAAACTGCAGCTCGCTCCTGCTGTCAGACAGCCCGATGCGCTGTGTAATAAATCAGACCCGCTCAGAAGAGAGCAGAGAGCGGGTCAGAAAACCTGTCATATTTTAAAAAAATTCAAAGGGGAAATAAGGTTTTATAACGATAACACTAATATAATGTTATATAATTCTGCACTATGTGCAGAATTATATAACATTATTTTTTAGGTTTACTGACACTTTAATTTATGAATTGAATCAGTATCAATTGCCAGTATGTGGTTAGCATGTTAAAGGGACAGTATACTGTAAAATAGTTTTTCCCTTAATGTGTTTACAATTGCTTTTTTACCAACTGCAGAGTAAAAAATGTATGAAAATTAGCTTTTTAAGGCTTATTTCTGTATATTAAAGCTCTGATTTTGTGTTTTGAAGCCACAACCTAATAAAATGGGTTGAGCTTGTAGGTATAATCCGATCTCATTACTGTATCACATTGTGTACATATACCTGCTTCTTTATCTTATATCTGTCCTTAAAACAATCACCAGTACTTTGAGAGAACAATGGAAAATCAACATTTTATTACCTTATCTCTGCTATATCGCACTGGGAGTGTAATCTCTTCTGCTGGCTGTGTTTACAAAGCTTATCTATAGCTGGTACGCACGGCCACAAACTTTCAGAATAGGTGGGGATACTATATGCTAAATCAACAATTTCAAATGCCAATATAAGGGTAAAGGAGCTACTTGTAAACAATTTAATACACTCCAGCAGGTAAAGTGGATCATTGGGAACAAATTAAAGGGGAGAAAATTTTTGAGTAAACTGTCCCTTTAAGTGTTTTTTTCACCAATTGTGTTTTTTATGTTCACTTTAATCAGGTGTTGTTTGTGCTTTTGATTTGCTTAATTGCTTAATTGGTTACCAGTCAGGTATATGTTGCCTAGCAACTAATGTTGGTGGGTTTTTTTTAACAGGGGGAGGTGTCTATGTATGTATAAATGTTTGGAACCTTGTATTGTTCATTGGTCTGAGGAAGGGGAAGCTTTCCCCAAAACGTCACTGCAAATAACATAATTTATGTAAGAACTTACCTGATAAATTCATTTCTTTCATATTAGCAAGAGTCCATGAGCTAGTGACGTATGGGATATACATTCCTACCAGGAGGGGCAAAGTTTCCCAAACCTCAAAATGCCTATAAATACACCCCTCATCACACCCACAAATCAGTTTAACGCATAGCCAAGAAGTGGGGTGATAAGACAAAAGTGCGAAAGCATAAAAAATAAGGAATTGGAATAATTGTGCTTTATACAAAAAAATCAGAATCACCACAAAAATGGTGGGCCTCATGGACTCTTGCTAATATGAAAGAAATGAATTTATCAGGTAAGTTCTTACATAAATTATGTTTTCTTTCATGTAATTAGCAAGAGTCCATGAGCTAGTGACGTATGGGATAATGATTACCCAAGATGTGGATCTTTCCACGCAAGAGTCACTAGAGAGGGATAAAATAAAGACAGCCAATTCCGCTGAAAATAATACACACCCAAAATAAAGTTTAAATCTTATAATGAAAAAAAACTGAAATTATAAGCAGAAGCATCAAACTGAAACAGCTGCCTAGAGAAATACTGTATAAAATACAATATTAAGGTAGCGCCACAAAAAAGAAATCATAAAAAGTATAAATATGCAATATGAACACAATAAAACAAATAGGCTAATACTAGAAGACAGTGTCACCTATATGTTAAAATGACGATAACAATGAAATATTTTCAATGAACCACATAGGTAAAGTCCCCTTATAAAGGAAATTTTTTTTTTTCAGTATTGGAAAAGAGAAATATATTGTTAACTTCCCTTTTAGAGAGTTCCTGTATATATATGTGTTCGCCGTGCAGCTCCCTTCCAGTCACTGGTGTGATCTCCGTGGGATAAAGGTTTGTATGATGAAATCTGTAGAAACAGAAAGGGGATGGAGCGCAGCCAAGGGGAAACACACTGATCTAAGTGCAGATTTAAAACAGTTATTCCACTTTATTCATACAATAAAAACATCAAGATGTACACTTACAAACTTCACCCTCAAACATATGAGGTATGTAATGGCACTTTGTTTTGAAATCCAAATCTTGGCAAAAAACGATTCCAAACTGTATATGCTGAGTGATCCAAAAACTGCTTGTGCCTGCTGAGATTGACACACTTGCCCACTATGAGTGTTAGACTGTCCAGGGTATGTGTGTCCCTTTATAGCATGCTAATCGCACTAGTAGCGTAGTCTCCAAAGTCACAGTAAGTGTTATTATCAAAAAATGGGCCGTGAGTAACTCAAGGACACAGCAATCCAGCAATAGGAGGAGGTAAATACCGTGGCAGCGGGAATCCTGAAATGAAAGCCGGCTCTAAGATCCACCGCTGCACACAGCTAATCAGTTCCTCCGTCAATGAGATGGGCGTGGCCTTACGCGTTTCGCTAAGCTCCTCCCAGCTTCGTCAGAGGCAATGCCCATCTTGCATCCTGACGTGACTTATGTAGGGGGTGCTCCAAACCCTATTGACCAATAGTGATTAGAGGTGAGAGACACACCTTCCATACACAGAGCCATAGTAACAGATCCTAAAAGCGATAGTTAACTAGAACAGGACCGTGTAATACAAAAAATGCAACTTCTACATAAACATGCAAATACAGATTTTAAAATGTCTATAAGCATATCATACAGTCTATATGGCACTAAATATAATATACATAAAAACCTAAAATATGCATCTAAAACTCTATTTAGAAAATAGCCTATATATTAATGAGACAGAGAGATAAAAACATTTCAGTTATTTGATCTATAAATAAATCTGTATTTAAAAACCTAAATATTATGGACAACCTACCACTCTAATAGTATGATAAAAAAACCTCAATACACCATAAAATCAATATGAGCACTCCTATATTAAGTATCCAAAAAGGCAGCTAAGTCTATATCGCGGTTCAGACCACATGGACCCATAGACCCCAGTCTATGGATCCAATATGTCTCCCACTTCCTCAGTTCAAGGAGGCGATCCCCTCCTCTAACTCTGTTTTTAATGTGTTCAATGGCAACTACAGTGAGCCCTGAGCTATCCCTATTGTGACACTCCAAAAAATGTGCTGATAGCCCATGACTATCTAATCCGTTTTCTATATTCCTGAGGTGCTCTCCGAACCTCGTTTTTATTTGGCGTTTCGTACAACCTACGTATATTTTATCGCAGGAACACCTCAGGAGATATACCACGTAACTGGTCTTACATGTCATCAGGGTTTTGATTTTATACTCATTATCACTCCTTGAAACACCAAAGGTCTTATTTTGCGGATCTAGGTGAGTACAGCATTTACAGCTCTTTCTACCGCATTTATAAAAACCATATGTGTGTCTCTGTAGCCAGGGTGTCCGTACCAGCAGGTCTCAACATACTTGGACTGATCTTATTCTTAATGTTAATATTTCTCTTAAACACTACCTGTCCATTCTCGTTGATAGAATCCCTTAGAAGTGGGTCCTGCATAAGAATGGGCCAATGCTTTCTCATTGCTTTTTCAATTTCCCTAGAAGCCCTATTGTACCTGGTTACTAGTTGTATTTTCCTTTTCTCCCCTCCCTTTTCTTTCTTATTCCCTGATGTATGTAGCTGTTTTATTTTGTTACTTCTCACTTTCCCTTTAATTAAGGTGTTCCTGTCCATCTTGCCTACTCTTTCTTGAGTGTCCAATAGCATTGCTCCAGGGTAGCCTTTAGCCATAAATCTATTTCTAATTATTTCAGCTTCCCGTAGGAAGTCTGTATCCTTGGCACAGTTTCGCCTAGCCCTCTGAAACTGTCCGTAAGGGTTGTTTCTTTTCCATTTATCGTGGTGCCCGCTATGGGCGTGTAAATACCTGTTGGTATCCGTGGGCTTTCTATATAGGCTTGTATATATGCCTGAACCCTCTTTTATTAGTTCTAGATCTAGAAACGTGACCTTTTCCAAACTAAACTCCATGGTGAATTTTAGATTCATTACATTCCTATTTACATATTCCAAGAACAATTTCATTTCTTCAACTGAACCCTGCCACACTATCAGAATATCATCTATATAGCGATGCCATCTGATAATGTGGTGTTCATATGGATTTTCCTTGTTATATACGAACAGGTCCTCCCACCACCCCATATAGAGGTTCGCAAAATTGGGGGCAAATTTTGTCCCCATTGCGGTTCCTCTTGTTTGTAGGAGGTACCTGTTCTCAAACACGAAATAGTTCCTGGTCAGAATAAAATTCATTGCTGACTCCAGAAAACTGCTCTGTGTTGAATTTATATAGCCACTTTCTCCAAGAAGTATTTAACTGCTGTTATACCTAGGGAGTGTGAAATGGATGTGTACAATGCACACACATCCATAGTTACCCATATGTAGTCCTCCTTCCACTCCAAACCCTCAACCAACTCCAACAAGTGAGGTGTATCCCTCACATAGGACCTTAAACAAGGTACCATGGGTTTTAGTATAACATCTACATACTCAGACAACCTGGTGGTGAGTCCCCCTATCCCCGATACAATTGGCCTGCCTGGAGGATCGGTAAGGCCCTTATGAATTTTGGGTAAATGATAAAATATCGGAAGGACAGGGTTCTCCACCACCAGGTAGTCAAATTCGGTTTTATTTAAAACTCCTTTTTTTCTACCATCTCTAATGAGATTCTCGTATTCATTCAAAAATACTTTAGTTGGATTTTCATTTAGAGTGCAATAGGTGTCTGTATCTGATAGAAGGCGAACTGCTTCCTTAATATACTCCTGTCTATTCTGTATCACAATGCCGCCGCCTTTATCGGCACTGCGGATAACGATACTTGTGTCTTCACTTAGATTTTTAAGAGCATGTTGTTCCAATTTAGATAGGTTTCCCTTTCTATATTGCATTCGTTTGTTTTTAATATTCTTATTGTTACAGATTTCTCTAATCTCTTTATCCATTAGTGATTCAAAAACTGGTATACAATAGCCTTTAGATTGCGTTGGATAGAACGAAGATCTTTTCTTCAATAAACTATGATTCATGGGTATGATTTTTGCTTCATTTTCTAATTCTTGTAAAATACCAAGACTTAGCTGCCTTTTTGGATACTTAATATAGGAGTGCTCATATTGATTTTATGGTGTATTGAGTTTTTTTTATCATACTATTAGAGTGGTAGGTTGTCCATAATATTTAGGTTTTTAAATACAGATTTATTTATAGATCAAATAACTGAAATGTTTTTATCTCTCTGTCTCATTAATATATAGGCTATTTTCTAAATAGAGTTTTAGATGCATATTTTAGGTTTTTATGTATATTATATTTAGTGCCATATAGACTGTATGATATGCTTATAGACATTTTAAAATCTGTATTTGCATGTTTATGTAGAAGTTGCATTTTTTGTATTACACGGTCCTGTTCTAGTTAACTATTGCTTTTAGGATCTGTTACTATGGCTCTGTGTATGGAAGGTGTGTCTCTCACCTCTAATCACTATTGGTCAATAGGGTTTGGAGCACCCCCTACATAAGTCACGTCAGGATGCACGATGGGCATTGCCTCTGACGAAGCTGGGAGGAGCCCAGCGAAACGCGTAAGGCCACGCCCATCTCATTGACGGAGGAACTGGTTAGCTGTGTGCAGCGGTGGATCTTAGAGCCGGCTTTCATTTCAGGATTCCCGCTGCCACGGTATTTACCTCCTCCTATTGCTGGATTACTGTGTCCTTGAGTTACTCACAGCCCATTTTTTGATAATAACACTTACTGTGACTTTGGAGACTATGCTACTAGTGCGATTAGCACGCTATAAAGGGACACACATACCCTGGACAGTCTAACACTCATAGTGGGCCAGTGTGTCAATCTCAGCAGGCACAAGCAGTTTTTGGATCACTCAGCATATACAGTTTGGAATCGTTTTTTGCCAAGATTTGGATTTCAAAACAAAGTGCCATTACATACCTCATATGTTTGAGGGTGAAGTTCGTAAGTGTACATCTTGATGTTTTTATTGTATGAATAAAGTGGAATAACTGTTTTAAATCTGCACTTAGATCAGTGTGTTTCCCCTTGGCTGCGCTCCATCCCCTTTCTGTTTCTACAGATTTCATCATGAAACAGCTGCCTGAACAACTTTTCTACCAAAAACTGCTTCAGAAGAAGAAAACACATCAAAATGGTAGAATTTAGTAAAAGTATGCAAAGAAGACCAAGTTGCTGCTTTGCAAATCTGATCAACCGAAGCTTCATTCCTAAACGCCCAGGAAGTAGAAACTGACCTAGTAGAATGAGCTGTAATCCTCTGAGGCGGAGTTTTACCCGACTCGACATAAGCATCATGAATTAAAGATTTCAACCAAGACGCCAAAGAAATGGCAGAGACCTTCTGACCTTTCCTAGAACCGGAAAAGATAACAAATAGACTAGAAGTCTTTCGGAAATTCTTAGTAGCTTCAACATAATATTTCAAAGCTCTAACTACATCCAAAGAATGCAATGATCTCTCCTTAGAATTCTTAGGATTAGGACACAATGAAGGAACCACAATTTCTCTACTAATGTTGTTAGAATTCACAACCTTAGGTAAAAATTTAAAAGAAGTTTGCAACACCGCCTTATCCTGATGAAAAATCAGAAAAGGAGACTCACAAGAAAGAGCAGATAATTCAGAAACTCTTCTAGCAGATGAGATGGCCAAAAGAAACAAAACTTTCCAAGAAAGTAATTAATGTCCAGTGAATGCATAGGTTCAAACGGAGGAGCTTGAAGAGCCCCCAGAACCAAATTCAAACTCCAGGGAGGAGAAATTGACTTAATAACAGGTTTTATACGAACCAAAGCTTTTACAAAACAATAAATATCAGGAAGACTAGCAATCTTTCTGTGAAAAAGAACAGAAAGAGCAGAGATTTGTCCTTTCAAGGAAATTGCAGACAAACCTTTATCCAAACCATCCTGAAGAAACTGTAAAATTCTCGGAATTCTAAAAGAATGCCAAGAAAAAGGATGAGAAAGACACCAATGTGAATTAACCAAGGTGAAGGGAGCTGGCGGTGTGGGTTAAGAGAGTTGTGTCTAAGTGTTTATCACAATGTGTATTATCACAGTATTATTACAAAATAAAATAAAAAATAATTAAGCTTATATACAGATTGTATTTATTTAAAACACTTTAAAACAAGTTGAATATAAGTATAGAGCTCTAATACTTTAAAACATTAAAAACAGTGTACAATTATATAAGGACAACATTGGAGAATTATGAGCAGTCTTTTTGATTTGTTTTCAATTTGTTCATATAATTTGATCATATAATTTGATTGATTTCGTGTTTCGTTAAGAAAGTTTTTATATGAATGTTCTATTTTTACTCACGTTTTAGTCCTGGATAAAAAACTTTTTAAAGGCTTTTTAAAGAGGGCCTTAATATATGTCCAGGATAGGCCGTTGAGGAGACAAAGGAAATAGGTGACTGTCTTATGTTTAAGACGCTCCTTCTCTAAAAAGGTCAGAATTGGCAACTTATGTAAGGAAAAGTTGTAACGTTGTTTCGATTTTAGAAGATTCTTTTCTTTTCGTTCCAATTCTTAGATAGTCTTTTTAGGAGGAGAGACAATTTGTGTCTCTATATTAGATATGTTTGGAGAATTCGATATGCTTAAGGTTTCTTTGCCGTTTTCACTCGTAAGTGTGATGTTAGATAGAAAAATGGACTCGTTGGTCTCCGAGACTTTTTACCCTTTTGATGTGGTAGATTTAATATCTAGGGTTTGCAGGAGTCTCTAAGAGGCTTGTAGTGTTTGTTGGTATTATCGTCTTTGGTCCAAATTGTGATCGTTGGTCTCTGAGACTGTTTACCCTATTGTTATGGTAAATTTGATGTTCAGGGTTTGCTGGAGTCTCTAAGAGGCTTGAAGTATTTCTGGATAATACTATCTTGGATCCTGATATCGGTTTCAGAATACAGGTAATTTTACTTTGAAGGTTCTGAGGACCGGGACAATTTTAACTGTCCGTAGAGGTTCCTTGTAGTGAACTGCTTCTTCTTACGCTTGTCAGCGTTCAAACGTTAGATATGGTGAATCCGTTTAGAAGTTCAAAATCCCACAGTGTGGGCATACAGTATCAAAAGAGGGTGCACACTCAGGTGGGCAAATCTACGTGTTTCGGCGGATGCCTTTATCAAGATGCCTCTGAGAGTGTTCGCGGTCATTTTTAAAGGTGTAGGTGAGTCCTGATTGGTCAATTTGTGACCAATCCCTGCTCAATTTTAGAGCATTTTTTTCACATTTATTAGCGTATAATACAAGATAGACAAGTTGTTAATGTTAAGTGTTAAACACTTTGTTAGATTTAATTACAAATGTGATCTAATACTTTATCTGATGAATTTTGTGTTTGTGTGTGTACCCTCTTAATAAATTAGTGTTTGAGAAAAACAATAATGGGATAGAAGTAATCAGATAATGTGATAACTTGGGTTTAAAGATTGAGCAATACAGTGCTAGTCTTGGCCGTGTCATAGAGGTGTGTAGTTTGGGTTCTCGAGTATTTTTGTTCTTTATGGAACTTTTGTTGAAGCCAATGATATTATAATATTATAACACTGATATTTCAAATATGGTTTATTTTAAAATTAACTAGTTATCGCAGTATAGAAATAGATACTTTAAATTTGATAGTTTAAATTAGAAAATTCAGATCGAACTCCATATTTAATCCATATGGGTGTAGAGTTTTAAAGGAGTAAATGTACTCCGCTTCTTTTCTAAGTAGGAGGTTTTCTAAATTACCACCTCTGGGATTGAGGAAAACTTTTTTAACTCCCACAAAATTTCATGTCGCGGATGTTGCCTTTGTGATGTTCAGTAAAATGTTTGTATAAGTTGGTGTTGGTTGATTTATGTTCTATATGATGAAGGTGCTCTCTTATGCGGTCTCTGAGCATACGACTAGTTTGACCAAAATATTGTAAACCACATAAACATTGTATGCAGTAGATAACATTCCTATCAGAACAGCATATAATTTCTTTGATATTGATGTATTGATTATTATTAGTTGATTTTAAGGTTTTTATCTTGCTGCTATGTTTGCAAGATTTGCAGGATATGCAAGGGAAATAGCCTTCAACTTTTTCATTATTAAGATCAGTTGTGTTGGGGTTATGGGTGGCCTTTTTCTTGAATTCACTTGGTGATATTATGTTTTTAAGATTTTTTGCTTTCTTAAAAATGATGTCTGGGTGGTTTTTCAGTCTATGTCCTATAACTTGGTCTTGTTTTATATAGTGCCAGTGTTTGTTTAGGATCTTTTTTATTTCAAAATGTTGTGAATTGTACTGTGTTATGAACGGTATAAACAATGGATCATTTATTTTTGGGTTGATTTCTGGCTTTTGTTTGGGTGCAAGTATTGAGTTTCTATCCATTTCTTTTACCTCTAGTTGTGTTCTATCCAGTGATTGGATATTATATCTTTTTTCAATGAATCTTAGTTTTAAAATTTCTGATTGAGTAGAGTATTGGTTTATGTCTGAACAGTTTTTTCTAATTCGAGTAAATTGATTTTTGGGAATATTTGTTTTCCATTTATTTAAATGGCAGCTTTTATTGTGTATGTAGTTGTTGGCATCAGTTTTTTTAAAATAGGTTTTAGTTGTGATTAGTTTGTTTTTAATTTCTATTTCTAAGTCCAAGTAATTGATAGAATTTGTGCTGAATTCGTGAGTGAAGTTGAGGCCCAGTGTGTTGTTATTTAAATCTTCTAGGAATAATTCTAGTAGTTCAGGTTCGCCTTTCCAAATTATAAATAGGTCATCTATGTAGCGATAATATAGCACAAGGTTCGCCCCCCATGGGCTAGAGTTTATGTATTTATGTTCAAAAAAGCCCATGAATAGATTAGCATAACTGGGGGCGAACCTTGTGCCCATGGCTGTCCCTTTGTGTTGTAGAAAAATCTCTTCATTGAATAGAAAGGAGTTGTTATATAATATGAAATTGATACAAGTGATTAGGAATTTATTTTGTTCTTTATTTAAATTAGTGTCCTTGTCTAAAAAGAATTTTATTGCTTTAAGTCCTTTTTGATGATCTATGTTAGTGTATAGGGAGTTAACGTCACATGTTACTAGGAGGTAGTTTTCTTTCCAAGAAATATCTTTTAGAATGTTAAGTAATTGGGTGGAATCTTTTAGGTAGGAGGGTAGCTGGGATACGTATGTCTGTCAGAAGAAATCAACATATTGGGAGAGATTTGATGTGAGGGATCCTATACCGGATATGATGGGTCGTCCTGGAGGTTTTGTCAAGTTTTTATGGATTTTGGGAAGTATATAAAATGTGGGGACGATGGCATTAGCAATATTTAGAAAATCAAATTCATTTTTTGTGAGTATTCCTGAGTTTAATGCTTTTGTGAGAATGTCTTGTAATTCTTTTGTTTGATTTTTTAAGGGATTGGATCTCAATTTTTTATATGTTGTTCGGTCATTTAGAAGTTTGTATGATTCCTCTAGATAGAAGGATGTGTCCATCAGGACTATTCCTCCGCCCTTGTCAGCTTGTTTGATAGTGATGTCTTTATTGTTTTTCAGATCTTTTATTATTTTTAGTTCCCTTTGGGACATGTTCCATTTAATATATTTATTTTGATCTAGTTTATCTATGTCTTGTTTGACCATTTTTTCGAAAAGCTTAATGTCTTCACTTTTTTCGTTTGCAGGATAGAATGTTGAAGGAGCTTTTAGATTAGTGTGTTTAAATTTTTGTTCGTTGTCTTTTAAGGTTTTGTTCTCGAGTGGGCTTTTGATAAAGTATCTTTTTAAGGTGAGTTTGCGTATGTATTGATTTATGTTTATGAGGGTTTCGAATTTGTTTAGTTTGCACGAGGGTGCAAAAGACAGACCTTTATTTAGAATTGATTCTTGGAGAGGGTTTAGTTGGTGTTGACTTATATTAAATATCCTCTTTTGATACTGTATGCCCACACTGTGGGATTTTGAACTTCTAAATGGATTCACCATATCTAATGTTTGAACGCTGACAAGCGTAAGAAGAAGCAGTTCACTACAAGGAACCTCTACGGACAGTTAAAATTGTCCCGGTCCTCAGAACCTTCAAAGTAAAATTACCTGTATTCCGAAACCGATATCAGGATCCAAGATAGTATTATCCAGAAATACTTCAAGCCTCTTAGAGACTCCAGCAAACCCTGAACATCAAATTTACCATAACAATAGGGTAAACAGTCTCAGAGACCAACGATCACAATTTGGACCAAAGACGATAATACCAACAAACACTACAAGCCTCTTAGAGACTCCTGCAAACCCTAGATATTAAATCTACCACATCAAAAGGGTAAAAAGTCTCGGAGACCAACAAGTCCATTTTTCTATCTAACATCACACTTACGAGTGAAAACGGCAAAGAAACCTTAAGCATATCGAATTCTCCAAACATATCTAATATAGAGACACAAATTGTCTCTCCTCCTAAAAAGACTATCTAAGAATTGGAACGAAAAGAAAAGAATCTTCTAAAATCGAAACAACGTTACAACTTTTCCTTACATAAGTTGCCAATTCTGACCTTTTTAGAGAAGGAGAGTCTTAAACATAAGACAGTCACCTATTTCCTTTGTCTCCTCAACGGCCTATCCTGGACATATATTAAGGCCCTCTTTAAAAAGCCTTTAAAAAGTTTTTTATCCAGGACTAAAACGTGAGTAAAAATAGAACATTCATATAAAAACTTTCTTAACGAAACACGAAATCAATCAAATTATATGATCAAATTATATGAACAAATTGAAAACAAATCAAAAAGACTGCTCATAATTCTCCAATGTTGTCCTTATATAATTGTACACTGTTTTTAATGTTTTAAAGTATTAGAGCTCTATACTTATATTCAACTTGTTTTAAAGTGTTTTAAATAAATACAATCTGTATATAAGCTTAATTATTTTTTATTTTATTTTGTAATAATACTGTGATAATACACATTGTGATAAACACTTAGACACAACTCTCTTAACCCACACCGTCAGCTCCCCTCACCTTGGTTAATTCACATTTCGTCTCCTGACAGTCGTTTGAAGGAACAACTGTCAATAATTGTATGGTACAGAGCGTGGTTACAAAAATTATTTTCTTTAGATAAAAATTAATAAATCTCTAAATATACATACACTAGGTGCACTCACTCTATACCTGTTTCTCCTAAATCACCTATATCCTTCTATTTGAGTTTGAGACACACCAATTATCACACAAAAGTGTTTAACACGATACAATACTATTTATAAGTAACCCTTTACCCTAAAGAGGTAATACATTATCATTAGCACCGATCCTTTAGGCACTAAACACGCCCTATATCGCCATTTAAACTCCCAACACAACCACTACTATGAATATATTTGCACAAAGAGAAGAAATCCTTCAAGGTATCTCTATAGATCACCACAACCAAGATATTAATCCTAATTCAAATAAACCAAAAAACTTAACGGAATTATGTGATAACTTGGAAAAACTCCTGATAAAAGAGCTAAAAACACCATAGAAATCAAATACACAGAAAAATATATAGAAAACAACATGATCCCAAGAGGACTCAGATTAAAGAAAAATTGCACATTCTATCTAAACGATGAATTATCAAATGAATGGTTTGAGACCCTGGAAAATGCTTCTCAAGCACTCATGAAAATAATAATTAAATCTAGAAACATTACATTAAGTGAGACCAAAAAAGAAATAGATCAACAAAAAAACAGTTTAAACATTTTTGAAAATAATACTGAGTTTCTAAACATAAAAAAAGAAATCTTTAACAACATTTCTACTTTTAAAGAAAATATTCTAGCCACAAAATCATCTAAATACATTAGAGATTTGGAAGATTATTCAGAAACTTCAGATACAGAAATCCCTATAGAAATTGACCCGACCAATGAACACATAGTAGAGATAGTCGCCTCTCCTATTACAAAAACCTCAGATCGATCACATCTCTTTGGGAAATCTAATCATATAAAACAGAAAAAACTCCCTATTCCAAATCACACAACATTTAGGGACCGTATTCCATCTGACACAGGAAATACAGAAAGATCAAATAAACAGCAAAACTATCAAAAAAGACAATACATTAACTACCCTGATGACAAATATCACACCAAAATGAGAACAGAAGAAAAATTTGATAGTAGAAATAGACATGATAATAGAACACCTAAAAATCCATTTTCAAACCAATACTCATATAAGAACTATGACATGCCAAATAATGACTCAAGCACAAATTGGGGCTACATCCCAAGGAGAAATCAATCACATAGAGAATATCAACATAATCCAAATTATAACAACAACAATTATAACTCAAATTATAACTCAAACCATAGGGATAACTACGAACACAGATGGGATAACCGCGAATGGTACAACAAACCAGATAATCAATATAATTATAGACATAATTATGATAATTATGACCATTCTGCTTGTTACACACACAGAAACAAAAACACATATCACACTAACCACACAAGAAATTATAATAATTTTGACTCCAACTCAGATTGGAGAATACAGACCAGAAACAGGTATCAACCATTAGAACAAAATTTAAGGTCCCCTGCACCTCAAAATACAGAACAACAAAAAGTTTTTTTAGAACAGCACCTTCTGGGGAAGGAACTTCAAAAACCAATACACACTACATCCTGCCAAAAAGAATCGTAAGAAAGAAAAGAGAATTAGAGGTAGACGAAAGGGAAGAAAACATAGACAAAATTCCGAAAAGACAGAAATAAAACATACTGGAATATTTAATATAAGTCAACACCAACTAAACCCTCTCCAAGAATCAATTCTAAATAAAGGTCTGTCTTTTGCACCCTCGTGCAAACTAAACAAATTTGAAACCCTCATAAACATAAATCAATACATACGCAAACTCACCTTAAAAAGATACTTTATCAAAAACCCACTCGAGAACAAAACCTTAAAAGACAACGAACAAAAATTTAAACACACTAATCTAAAAGCTCCTTCAACATTCTATCCTGCAAACGAAAAAAGTGAAGACATTAAGCTTTTCGAAAAAATGGTCAAACAAGACATAGATAAACTAGATCAAAATAAATATATTAAATGGAACATGTCCCAAAGGGAACTAAAAATAATAAAAGATCTGAAAAACAATAAAGACATCACTATCAAACAAGCTGACAAGGGCGGAGGAATAGTCCTGATGGACGCATCCTTCTATCTAGAGGAATCATACAAACTTCTAAATGACCGAACAACATATAAAAAATTGAGATCCAATCCCTTAAAAAATCAAACAAAAGAATTACAAGACATTCTCACAAAAGCATTAAACTCAGGAATACTCACAAAAAATGAATTTGATTTTCTAAATATTGCTAATCCCATCGTCCCCACATTTTATATACTTCCCAAAATCCATAAAAACTTGACAAAACCTCCAGGACGACCCATCATATCCGGTATAGGATCCCTCACATCAAATCTCTCCCAATATGTTGATTTCTTCTTACAGACATACGTATCCCAGCTACCCTCCTACCTAAAAGATTCCACCCAATTACTTAACATTCTAAAAGATATTTCTTGGAAAGAAAACTACCTCCTAGTAACATGCGACGTTAACTCCCTATACACTAACATAGATCATCAAAAAGGACTTAAAGCAATAAAATTCTTTTTAGACAAGGACACTAATTTAAATAAAGAACAAAATAAATTCCTAATCACTTGTATCAATTTCATATTATATAACAACTCCTTTCTATTCAATGAAGAGATTTTTCTACAACACAAAGGGACAGCCATGGGCACAAGGTTCGCCCCCAGTTATGCTAATCTATTCATGGGCTTTTTTGAACATAAATACATAAACTCTAGCCCATGGGGGGCGAACCTTGTGCTATATTATCGCTACATAGATGACCTATTTATCATTTGGAAAGGCGAACCTGAACTACTAGAATTATTCCTAGAAGATTTAAATAACAACACACTGGGCCTCAACTTCACTCACGAATTCAGCACAAATTCTATCAATTACTTGGACTTAGAAATAGAAATTAAAAACAAACTAATCACAACTAAAACCTATTTTAAAAAAAACTGATGCCAACAACTACATACACAATAAAAGCTGCCATTTAAATAAATGGAAAACAAATATTCCCAAAAATCAATTTACTCGAATTAGAAAAAACTGTTCAGACATAAACCAATACTCTACTCAATCAGAAATTTTAAAACTAAGATTCATTGAAAAAAGATATAATATCCAATCACTGGATAGAACACAACTAGAGGTAAAAGAAATGGATAGAAACTCAATACTTGCACCCAAACAAAAGCCAGAAATCAACCCAAAAATAAATGATCCATTGTTTATACCGTTCATAACACAGTACAATTCACAACATTTTGAAATAAAAAAGATCCTAAACAAACACTGGCACTATATAAAACAAGACCAAGTTATAAGACATAGACTGAAAAACCACCCAGACATCATTTTTAAGAAAGCAAAAAATCTTAAAAACATAATATCACCAAGTGAATTCAAGAAAAAGGCCACCCATAACCCCAACACAACTGATCTTAATAATGAAAAAGTTGAAGGCTATTTCCCTTGCATATCCTGCAAATCTTGCAAACATAGCAGCAAGATAAAAACCTTAAAATCAACTAATAATAATCAATACATCAATATCAAAGAAATTATATGCTGTTCTGATAGGAATGTTATCTACTGCATACAATGTTTATGTGGTTTACAATATTTTGGTGAAACTAGTCGTATGCTCAGAGACCGCATAAGAGAGCACCTTCATCATATAGAACATAAATCAACCAACAACAACTTATACAAACATTTTACTGAACATCACAAAGGCAACATCCACGACATGAAATTTTGGGGAGTTAAAAAAGTTTTCCTCAATCCCAGAGGTGGTAATTTAGAAAACCTCCTACTTAGAAAAGAAGCGGAGTACATTTACTCCTTTAAAACTCTACACCCATATGGATTAAATATGGAGTTCGATCTGAATTTTCTAATTTAAACTATCAAATTTAAAGTATCTATTTCTATACTGCGATAACTAGTTAATTTTAAAATAAACCATATTTGAAATATCAGTGTTATAATATTATAATATCATTGGCTTCAACAAAAGTTCCATAAAGAACAAAAATACTCGAGAACCCAAACTACACACCTCTATGACACGGCCAAGACTAGCACTGTATTGCTCAATCTTTAAACCCAAGTTATCACATTATCTGATTACTTCTATCCCATTATTGTTTTTCTCAAACACTAATTTATTAAGAGGGTACACACACAAACACAAAATTCATCAGATAAAGTATTAGATCCCATTTGTAATTAAATCTAACAAAGTGTTTAACACTTAACATTAACAACTTGTCTATCTTGTATTATACGCTAATAAATGTGAAAAAAACGCTCTAAAATTGAGCAGGGATTGGTCACAAATTGACCAATCAGGACTCACCTACACCTTTAAAAATGACCGCAAACACTCTCAGAGGCATCTTGATAAAGGCATCCGCCGAAACGCGTAGATTTGCCCACCTGAGTGTGCACCCTCTTTTGATACTGTATGCCCACACTGTGGGATTTTGAACTTCTAAACGGATTCACCATATCTAACGTTTGAACGCTGACAAGCGTAAGAAGAAGCAGTTCACTACAAGGAACCTCTACGGACAGTTAAAATTGTCCCGTTCCTCAGAACCTTCAAAGTAAAATTACCTGTATTCCGAAACCGATATCAGGATCCAAGATAGTATTATCCAGAAATACTTCAAGCCTCTTAGAGACTCCAGCAAACCCTGAACATCAAATTTACCATAACAATAGGGTAAACAGTCTCAGAGACCAACGATCACAATTTGGACCAAAGACGATAATACCAACAAACACTACAAGCCTCTTAGAGACTCCTGCAAACCCTAGATATTAAATCTACCACATCAAAAGGGTAAAAAGCCTCGGAGACCAACGAGTCCATTTTTCTATCTAACATCACACTTACGAGTGAAAACGGCAAAGAAACCTTAAGCATATCGAATTCTCCAAACATATCTAATATAGAGACACAAATTGTCTCTCCTCCTAAAAAGACTATCTAAGAATTGGAACGAAAAGAAAAGAATCTTCTAAAATCGAAACAACGTTACAACTTTTCCTTACATAAGTTGCCAATTCTGACCTTTTTAGAGAAGGAGAGTCTTAAACATAAGACAGTCACCTATTTCCTTTGTCTCCTCAACGGCCTATATTGGACATATATTAAGGCCCTCTTTAAAAAGCCTTTAAAAAGTTTTTTATCCAGGACTAAAACGTGAGTAAAAATAGAACATTCATATAAAAACTTTCTTAACGAAACACGAAATCAATCAAATTATATGATCAAATTATATGAACAAATTGAAAACAAATCAAAAAGACTGCTCATAATTCTCCAATGTTGTCCTTATATAATTGTACACTGTTTTTAATGTTTTAAAGTATTAGAGCTCTATACTTATATTCAACTTGTTTTAAAGTGTTTTAAATAAATACAATCTGTATATAAGCTTAATTATTTTTTATTTTATTTTGTAATAATACTGTGATAATACACATTGTGATAAACACTTAGACACAACTCTCTTAACCCACACCGTCAGCTCCCCTCACCTTGGTTAATTCACATTTCGTCTCCTGACAGTCGTTTGAAGGAACAACTGTCAATAAATGTAGGGTACAGAGCGTGGTTACAAAAATTATTTTCTTTAGATAAAAATTATTTATCTCTAAATATACATACACTAGGTGCACTCACTCTATACCTGTTTCTCAGAGAAAGACACCAAGAAATGTAAATCTTCCAGACTCGATAATATATCTTCCTAGATACAGATTTACGAGCTTGTAACATAGTATTAATCACAGAGTCAGAGAAACCTCTTTGACTGAGAATCAAGCGTTCAATCTCCATACCTTCAAATTTAAGGATTTTAGATCCTGATTGAAAAAAGGACCTTGCGACAGAAGGTCTGGTCTTAACGGAAGAGTCTACGGTTGACAAGTGGCCATCCGGACAAGATCCGCATACCAAAACCTGTGAGGCCATGCTGGAGCCACCAGCAGAACAAACGAGCATTCCTTCAGAATCTTTGAAATTACTCTTTGAAGAAGAACTAGAGGCGGAAAGATATAGGCAGGATGATACTTCCAAGGAAGTGACAATGCATCCACTGCTTCCGCCTGAGGATCCCTGGATCTGGACAGATACCTGGGAAGCTTTTTGTTTAGATGAGAAGCCATCAGATCTATTTCTGGAAGTCCCCACATTTGAACAATCTGAAGAAATACCTCTGGGTGAAGAGACCATTCGCCCGGATGTAACGTTTGGCGACTGAGATAATCCGCTTCCCAATTGTCTATACCTGGGATATGAACCACAGAAATTAAACAGGAACTGGATTCCGCCCATACCAGTATTCAAGATACTTCTTTCATAGCCAGAGGACTGTGAGTCCCTCCTTGATGATTGATATATGCCACAGTTGTGACATTGTCCGTCTGAAAACAAATGAATGACTCTCTCTTTAGAAGAGGCCATGACTGAAGAGCTCTGAAAATTGCATGGAGTTCCAAAATATTGATTGGTAATCTCACCTCCTGAGATTCCCAAACCCCTTGTGCTGTCAGAGACCCCCAAACAGCTCCCCAACCTGTCAGACTTGCATCTGTTGAAATCACAGTCCAGGTTGGAAGAACAAAAGAAGCCCCCTGAACTAAACGATGGTGATCTGTCCACCACGTCAGAGAGTGTCGTACAATCGGTTTTAAGGATATCAATTGAGATATCTTTGTATAATCCCTGCACCACTGGTTCAGCATACAAAGCTGAAGAGGTCGCATGTGAAAACGAGCAAAGGGGATCGCATCCGATGCAGCAGTCATAAGACCTAGAATTTCCATGCATAAGGCTACCGAAGGGAATGATTGAGACTGAAGGTTTCGACAAGCTGAAACCAATTTTAGACGTCTCTTGTCTGTCAAAGACAGATTCATGGACACTGAATCTATCTGGAAACCTAAAAAGGTTACCCTTGTCTGAGGAATCAATTAACTTTTTGGTAAATTGATCCTCCAACCTTGTTCTCAAAGAAACGATACAAGCTGATTCGTATGAGATTCTGCTAAATGTGAAGACTGAGCAAGTACCAAGATATCATCCAAATAAGGAAATACCACAATACCCTGTACTCTGATTACAGACAGAAGGGCACCGAGAACCTTTGTAAAAATCATTGGAGCTGTTGCTAGGCCAAACGGCAGAGCCACAAACTGGTAATGCTTGTCTAGGAAAGAGAATCTCAGAAACTGATAGTGATCTGGATGAATCAGAATATGCAGATATGCATCCTGTAAATCTATTGTGGACATATAATGCCCTTGCTGAACAAAAGGCAGAATAGTCCTTATAGTTACCATTTTGAATGTTGGTATCCTTACATAATTATTCAATATTTTTAAATCCAGAACTGGTCTGAAGGAATTCTCCTTCTTTGGTACAATGAAGAGATTTGAGTAAAACCCCAGCCCCTGTTCCAGAACTGGAACTGGCATAATTACTCCAGCCAACTCTAGATCTGAAACACATTTCAGAAATGCTTGAGCCTTCGCTGGATTTACTGGGACACGGGAAAGAAAAAATCTTCTTGCAGGAGGCCTTATCTTGAAGCCTATTCTGTACCCTTCTGAAACAATGTTCTGAATCCAAAGATTGTGAATTGAATTGATCCAAATTTGTTTGAAAAATCGTAATCTGCCCCCTACCAGCTGGGCTGGAATGAGGGCCGCACCTTCATGTGGACTTGGGAGCTGGCTTTGGCTTTCTAAAAGGCTTGGATTTATTCCAGACTGGAGATGGTTTCCAAACTGATACCGCTCCTGTAGGGGAAGGATCAGGCTTTTGTTCCTTATTGTGACGAAAGGAACGAAAACGATTATTAGACCTAAATTTACCTTTAGATTTTTTATCCTGTGGTAAAAAATTTCCTTTCCCTCCAGTAACAGTTGAAATAATAGAATCCAACTGTGAACCAAATAATTTATTACCCTGGAAAGAAAGGGAAAGCAAAGTTGACTTAGAAGACATATCAGCATTCCAAGTTTTAAGCCATAAAGCTCTTCATATACCTGACATCAACCCTAATGATATCAAAGATGGCATCACAAATAAAATTATTAGCATGTTGAAGAAGATTAACAATGCTAAGAGAATTATGATCTGTTACTTGTTGCGCAAAAGCTTCTAACCAAAAAGTTGAAGCTGCAGCAACATCCGCCAAAGATATAGCAGGTCTAAGAAGATTACCTGAACATAAGTAAGCTTTTCTTAGAAAGGATTCAATTTTCCTATCTAAAGGATCTTTAAAGGAAGTACTATCTGCCGTAGGAATAGTAGTACGTTTAGCAAGAGTAGAGATAGCCCCATCAACCTTAGGGATTTTGTCCCAAAACTCTAATCTGTCAGATGGCACAGGATATAATTGCTTAAAACGTTTAGAAGGAGTAAATGAATTACCCAAATTATTCCATTCCCTGGAGATTACTTCAGAAATAGCATCAGGGACAGGAAAAACTTCTGGAATAACTACAGGAGATTTAAAAACCTTATTTAAACATTTAGATTTAGTATCAAGAGGACCAGAATCCTCTATTTCTAATGCAATTAAGACTTCTTTAAGTAAAGAACGAATAAATTCCATCTTGAACAAATATGAAGATTTATCAGCATCAACCTCTGAAACAGAATCCTCTGAACCAGAGGAATCATTATCAGAATCAGAATGATGATGTTCATTTAAAAATTCATCTGAAAAATGAGAAGTTTTAAAAGACCTTTTACGTTTACTAGAAGGAGGAATAACAGACATAGCCTTCTTAATGGATTTAGAAACAAAATCTCTTATGTTAACAGGAACACTCTAAGTATTAGATGTTGATGGAACAACAACAGGTAATGTAACATTACTAAAGGAAATATTATATGCATTAACAAGTTTGTCATGACATTCATTACAAACAACAGCTGGAGGAACAGATACCACAAGTTTACAGCAAATACAATTAACTTTGGTAGATCCAGCATCAGGCAGCGATTTTCCAGAAGAATCTTCTGATTCAGGGTCAATCTGGGACATCTTGCAATATGTAATAGAAAAAACAACATATAAAGTAAAATTGATCAAATTCCTTAAATGACAGTTTCAGGAATGGGAAAAAATGCCAGAGAACAAGCTTCTAGCAACCAGAAGCAATAAACAATGAGACTTAAATAATGTGGAGACAATAATGACGCCCATATTTTTTAGCGCCAAAAAAGACGCCCACATTATTTGCGCCTAAATGCTTTTGGTGCCAAAAATGACGCCACATCCGGTAACGCCGACACTTTTGGCACAAAAAATGTCAAAAATGACGCAACTTAGAAAATGTATTATTTTTTTTGCGCCAAAAAAGTCCGCGCCAAGAATGACGCAATAAAATGAAGCATTTTCAGCCCCCGCGAGCCTAACAGCCCACAGGGAAAAAAGTCAAATTTTAAGGTAAGAAATAAATTGATTATTCAAATGCATTATCCCAAATAATGAAACTGACTGTCTGAAATAAGGAATATTGAACATCCTGAATCAAGGCAAATAAATGTTTAAACACAATTATTTAGAACTTTATATAAAAGTGCCCAACCATAGCTTAGAGTGTCACAAAAATAAGACTTACTTACCCCAGGACACTCATCTACATGTAGTAGAAAGCCAAACCAGTACTGAAACGAGAATCAGTAGAGGTAATGGTATATATAAGAGTATATCGTCAATCTGAAAAGGGAGGTAAGAGATGAATCTCTACGACCGATAACAGAGAACCTATGAAATAGACCCCGTAGAAGGAGATCATTGAATTCAAATAGGCAATACTCTCTTCACATCCCTCTGACATTCACTGCACGCTGAGAGGAAAACCGGGATCCAACCTGCTGCGGAGCGCATATCAACGTAGAATCTAGCACAAACTTACTTCACCACCTCCACAGGAGGCAAAGTTTGTAAAACTGATTTGTGGGTGTGGTGAGGGGTGTATTTATAGGCATTTTGAGGTTTGGGAAACTTTGACCCTCCTGGTAGGAATGTATATCCCATACGTCACTAGCTCATGGACTCTTGCTAATTACATGAAAGAAAAATCAATTCTTATATTTAAGACCAGAGAGTGCTGTCTTTTGTTTTTTATATTATTACCCACATTCAAGCACCCTGGCATTTGTGAAACTGTTCGTGAGAGTGCACTTGTCCTAGTATGCTATATATATAAAACATAATTTATGTAAGAACTTACCTGATAAATTAATTTCTTTCATATTAGCAAGAGTCCATGAGCTAGTGACGTATGGGATATACATTCCTACCAGGAGGGGCAAAGTTTCCCAAACCTCAAAATGCCTATAAATACACCCCTCACCACACCCACAAATCAGTTTAACGAATAGCCAAGAAGTGGGGTGATAAGAAAAAAGTGTGAAAGCATAAAAAACAAGGAATTGGAATAATTGTGCTTTATACAAAAAAATCATAACCACCACAAAAAAGGGTGGGCCTCATGGAATCTTGCTAATATGAAAGAAATGAATTTATCAGGTAAGTTCTTACATAAATTATGTTTTCTTTCATGTAATTAGCAAGAGTCCATGAGCTAGTGACGTATGGGATAATGACTACCCAAGATGTGGATCTTCCACGCAAGAGTCACTAGAGAGGGAGGGATAAAATAAAGACAGCCAATTCCGCTGAAAAATAATCCACACCCAAAATAAAGTTTAAATCTTATAATGAAGAAAACTGAAATTATAAGCAGAAGAATCAAACTGAAACAGCTGCCTGAAGTATTTTTCTACCAAAAACTGCTTCAGAAGAAGAATACACATCAAAATGGTAGAATTTAGTAAAAGTATGCAAAGAAGACCAAGTTGCTGCTTTGCAAATCTGATCAATCTAAGCTTCATTCCTAAATGCCCAGGAACTAGAAACTGACCTAGTAGAATGAGCTGTAATCCTTTGAGGCAGAGATTTACCCGACTCAACATAAGCATGATGAATTAAAGATTTCAACCAAGATGCCAAAGAAATGGCAGAGGCCTTCTGACCTTTCCTAGAACCGGAAAAGATAACAAATAGACTAAAAATCTTTCGGAAATTCTTAGTAGCTTCAACCTAATATTTCAAAGCTCTAACTACATCCAAAGAATGCAATGATCTCTCCTTAGAATTCTTAGGATTAGGACATAATGAAGGAACCACAATTTCTCTACTAATGTTGTTAGAATTCACAACCTTAGATAAAAATTTAAAAGAAGTTCGCAACACTGCCTTATCCTGATGGAAAATCAGAAAAGGAGATTCACAAGAAAGAGCAGATAATTCAGAAACTCTTCTAGCAGAAGAGATGGCCAAAAGAAAACAAAACTTTCCAAGAAAGTAATTTAATGTCCAGTGAATGCATAGGTTCAAACGGAAGAGCTTGAAGAGCCCCCAGAACCAAATTCAAACTCCAAGGAGGAGAAATTGACTTAATAACAGGTTTTATACGAACCAAAGCTTGTACAAAACAATGAATATCAGGAAGAATAGCAATCCTTCTGTGAAAAAGAACAGAAAGAGCAGAGATTTGTCCTTTCAAGGAACTTGCAGAGAAACCTTTATCCAAACCATCCTGAAGAAACTGAAAAATTCTCGGAATTCTAAAAGAATGCCAGGAAAAATTATGAGAAAGACAAGAAGAAATGTAAGTCTTCCAGACTCGATAATATATCTTCCTAGATACAGATCTACGAGCCTGTAACATAGTATTAATCACAGAGTCAGAGAAACCTCTTTGACTAAGAATCAAGCGTTCAATCTCCATACCTTTAAATTTAAGGATTTGAGATCCTGATGGTAAAAAAGGACCTTGTGACAGAAGGACTGGTCTTAACGGAAGAGTCCACGGTTGGCAAGAAGCCATGCGGACAAGATCCGTATACCAAAACCTGTGAGACCATGCTGGAGCCACCAGCAGAAAAAACGAGCATTCCTTTAGAATCTTCGAGATTACTCTTGGAAGAAGAACTAGAGGCGGAAAGATATAGGCAGGATGATACTTCCAAGGAAGTGACAATGCATCCACTGCTTCCGCCTGAGGATCCCTGGATCTGGACAGATACCTGGGAAGTTTCTTGTTTAGATGAGAAGCCATCAGATCTATTTCTGGAAGTCCCCACATTTGAACAATCTGAAGAAACACCTCTGGGTGAAGAGACCATTCGCCCGGATGTAACGTTTGGCGACTGAGATAATCCGCTTTCCAATTGTCAATACCTGGGATATGAACCGCAGAGATTAGACAGGAGCTGGATTCCGCCCATACCAGTATTTGAGATACTTCTTTCATAGCCAGAGGACTGTGAGTCCCTCCTTGATGATTGACATATGCCACAGTTGTGACATTGTCTGTCTGAAAACAAATGAACGATTCTCTCTTTAGAAGAGGCCATGACTGAAGAGCTTCTGAAAATTGCACGGAGTTCCAAAATATTGATTGGTAATCTCACCTCCTGAGATTTCCCAAACCCCTTGTGCTGTCAGAAACCCCCATACAGCTCCCCAACCTGTCAGACTTGCACCTGTTGAGATCACAGTCCAGGTTGGAAGAAAAAAAGAAGCCCCCTGAACTAAACGATAGTGGTCTGTACCACGTCAGAGGGTGTCGAACAATCAGTTTTAAAGATATTAAATGAGATATCTTTGTATAATCCCGGCACCACTGGTTCAGCATACAGAGCTGAAGAGGTTGCATGTGAAAATGAGCAAAGGGGAACATGTCCAATGCAGCAGTCATAAGAACCTAGAATTTCCATGCATAAGGCTACCGAAGGGAATGGTTGAGACTGAAGGTTTCGATAAGCTGAAACCAATTTTAGACGTCTCCTGACCAACAGAGACAGAGTCATGGACACTGAATCTATCCGGAAATCTAAAAAAGGTTACTCTTGTCTGAGGAATCAACAAACTGATTGGTTAATTGATCCTCCAACTATGTTCTTGAAGAAACAACACTCATAAAAAGCTGGAAAGGATCTTTCCATTGAAAATGAGCAAAGGGAATTGAATCCAATGCTGTTAAAACTTCTATGCATATATAGCAACTGAAGGAAATAATAGAGACTAAAGGTACCGACAGACGGAACCCAATACAAATTGTCCTTTGTCTGATAGAGACAAAGATAGTGACATAAACCATCTGGAAACCTAAAAAAAAAGGTGACCCTTGCGTGAGGAATTAAGAGCTTTTGAAAAAAGATCCCCTAACTATGTCCTGAAGAGCAAGTGAAACATATGAGAATCCGCATCCTCAGGAAATAATCTGAATGAAAACAGAAAAATGAAGAATACGCATTTATTGTATCTAAAGAAAACAAATAATGCTATCAATGACCACAAAAAGGCAAAATAGTTTGAATAAAACTCCAAAACCCAGTTCCTAGAAAAGGAACTGGAATAAAAACCCCAGAAGATTCCAGGTCTGAGCAGCGCTTGAACCCCATGGGTACCCAGCCATGCCTCAACAGTATCCAAAATATATAGGACAGAAACACACTGAAAGAAAGTGTTAGCCTTACTGGAATAAAATCAAAGAAATTTGGACAAAATAGAACCAAATAAATTTCAAAGAAGTCTTAACCTGCCCCTTACCAGCCAAGCTGGAATACGGCATGTGCATCGCAACATTAGGGAGCTAATTTCGAACCCCAATTAAAAACATGTTACTTGGGAAAGAACTCAGGATTCGTTCCTTAATAAGAACAACCAAACTAGTATAAGCTTAAAGTTTTAGTCTTAGAACTCAATCTTGAAGCCCATAGTAACAGTTAAGAATTGAATCCAATTATAATTGATTATCTTAGAACAAAAGAAATATGGATTTTTCTTTTTTATTTTTTTTTTTAAAAATCACAGAATTCTTCTAGCTAAAATAGCTAAAGACATAGATTAACCCTCATTTGCGAATATATTCAATAAAATGAAGACACAAATGAAATCATTAGCATGATAGTCCAGTTTAAAGGACCAGTCAAAACAGAGGACTTGCAAAACAACAAGACAAATGCAAAGGCACCTAGTCTAGTAAATGTTGTCCCTTAACAATGCTAAAATAAATCATAATCTGATACTTGATCTTAAAGTAAACAGAAAAAATAAAGCAATTGCAATATTACAGGACCAAGAAAAGTACCTGAAACTAAATAATTTTCCAAAAATAAGATACAACTATATAAAGGAAAATAAATACTATTTTGCTATAAAAACAATAGCATAATTAGTAGGAGTAGAGATAGCTCCAATAAATTGGAGAACCCTCCAAATTGAATTTAACTGCTGACAAAGAATATTGTTTACAAAAAAGACAATTCTCAGCCTATTCCATTCCCTAGTATGGGGAATTGGAAAGAAAACCTCTGAAATCACAGAAGAAATAAAAAGGCAGAAATAGTGTCAGCTAGTCTTAAAGAACTAGTTACCTTAATATCCAAAATAATCAACACCTCTTCAACAAAGAACAAATGTACTTTAATAAAAAAAAAAATATATAAAAAAGTAGATTTGTTAGTGTCAATATCTGATGAAGAGAATTTCTGAAAGAGAAAAAAACATCATCAGAGAAGGATAAATCAGTATGTTGTTGGTCATTTGAAACTTCAATAATTAAAAAAGAAGTGAAAAAGACCTAAAAATCGTATTAGAAGGCACGAAGTCAGACATAGCCTTAATCAGAAAAAATATTTCTTATAAATCTTCTAAACATTTCTTGCACTTAAGAATGGAAATGTATAAAGCATAAATACTAATGGAATCTGCATGTAAAAGTATATCATAATAACTTATTACAAACCATAGCTAGAGATAAACATTTATAACATTTAAAATAAATGAACTTAGCTTTGGTAGAACTGAAACTAAGTTAAGCATTTTTCCAGAAGTGGCTTCTGACTCAGGGACAAACGGAGACATCTTGCAATATGTAATAGAAAAAACAACATATAAAACAAAATTGATCAAATTCCTTAAATGACAGTTTCAGGAATGGGAAAAAAATGCCAGTGAACAAGCTTCTAGCAACCAGAAGCAATAAATAATGAGACTTAAATAATGTGGAGACAATAGTGACGCCCATATTTTTTAGCGCCAAAAAAGACGCCCACATTATTTGGCGCCTAAATGCTTTTGGCGCCAAAAATGACGCCACATCCGGAACGCCGACACCTTTGGCGCAAAAAAACGTAAAAAAAATGACGCAACTTCCGGCGACACGTATGACGCCGGAGACAGAAAAAAAATTTTGCGCCAAAAAAGTCCTCGCCAAGAATGACGCAATAAAATGAAGCATTTTCAGCCACCGCGAGCCTAATAGCTCAAATTTTAAGGTAAGAAAAAAATTGATTAATTCATATGCATTATCCCAAATATGAAACTGACTGTCTGAAATAAGGAATGTTGAACATCCTGAGTCAAGGCAAATAAATGTTTGAATACATATATTTAGAACTTTATATAAAAGTGCCCAACCATAGCTTAGAGTGTCACAGAAAATAAGACTTACTTACCCCAGGACACTCATCTACATGTTGTAGAAAGCCAAACCAGTACTGAAACGAAAATCAGCAGAGGTAATGGTATATATATGAGTATATCGTCGATCTGAAAAGGGAGGTAAGAGATGAATCTCTACGACCGATAACAGAGAACCTATGAAATAGACCCAGTAGAAGGAGATCATTGAATTCAAATAGGCAATACTCTCCTCACATCCCTCTGACATTCACTGCACGCTGAGAGGAAAACCGGGCTCCAACCTGCTGCGGAGCGCATATCAACGTAGAATCTAGCACAAACTTACTTCACCACCTCCATAGGAGGCAAAGTTTGTAAAAACTGATTTGTGGGTGTGGTGAGGGGTGTATTTATAGGCATTTTGAGGTTTGGGAAACTTTGCCCCTCCTGGTAGGAATGTATATCCCATACGTCACTAGCTCATGGACTCTTGCTAATTACATGAAAGAAATATATATATATATATATATATATATATATATATATATATATATATATATTTTACAGTCACTATATTATTTTTTCTTTAATATTTAAATAACACGCCTTAAGATAACCAATTCTTCATGTGCGTTGAACCTACAGCGCAAAATCCAAAGTGTGCTAGGCATATTTTATATTACAATGTTCTCCACATACAATTTCTTAAATTAAAAGATTTGTTTTTTCTGATACGGGTGTTAACCCTTCTGTGTTAAAAATTTACTTTGAACTGTGTTTACGTGCGAGAAAAAGAAATTGAGCGCATCTCTGGTCCTAATTGTGAGTATATCTGTGTAAGTCTAAGAAAGAATAGGTACTAGACTTGTTTCTTTGGTTTCATGTTTTTACCCAGTTAAAATGTGGGATTTGTCATACATAATTCAGTTGGCTGAACTAATTCACCTGGTCATGTTTCTAGTATATTGGTTTTATGTTGGTTCACTACAAGATATAATGGATTGGAAATGGAACAGTTATTATGGGCTTTCTTCTACAGATAGTGTGTGAATATCTTTATATAGCAGTGTTTTGTAGTATATTATGCCATCTACTAATAAGTCATAATACTTAGTTGCATTTACATGGCAGGTAGTACATGTTTAACTACAACTGAGCCCAAGACAAGTAGTAAAAAAAAACTATTAAAAAAACCTATTCAACTAATATGTAAGCCAACTGTACCTTAAATAAATTGGAGTGGTAAGAAAATTAGATATCAGTGGGCTGTATGATTAACGCCTAGATTACAAATGGAGCACTCTTGATGTTGCATATAAGTTTAATATAAGTACATTATTGAAATTCATGTATAAAAATGGTTTAAAAGGGATATGGTAAATGTCAAGGTGTGTGTATAGTTTTAAAATTAAATTAATTAAAACAATGTTAGATACTAGTGTTACACATATCGTTTTTAAGAATAAATAAAAATTAAATGTATTATAAATGTAATATATTATTTATTACATTGAAAAGAGAAGTTTTTTTTTCTTCAGAGGATATAAAACTGAAGCCATTTATAAACATAAGGCTGGATATAGTTTAAGTGGCTGCAGGCAGAGGTTGGACACACAGGTCATATGACACAGGAAAAGGCTGGATAGTCCTGGTGTCCACAGAAGGACCACATTATACTTAAAAAAGTGCACATGCAAACAATTACACATAAACATGCTCAAAGCGCTCATACACATGTAAGCACATATATAACACACACACTATATCCGATTCATACATACATACATACATATTTGCACACAAACACTTACAGATGCATATAGATGCAAATATAATTATATATTCACAGATACATAGATACCAATTTCAACCCACACATCCATAAATATACATTCACTTATTAATAAATAAATAAACTTCCTGCACATCTCCAACCCTCTCCACTCTGATTTGTTGAAACTGCACCCCCAAGTCTCCCTTACTAAGCAATTAGCTTCCCCATTTTGGATGCTCTGTAGGAATAGTTGGGAAATTTGGATACATGAAGAGAGTCAAGAAATGAACATACTCTAATTGTCCTATAACTGCTGTAATGATGCTTGCCACACAGCTCACACCAGCGTGGGTTAACAACAGGAAACAATTAGATTTTAGGGACATGATATGTAAAAATTTTCTGTTACATTTAAAAGAGTATGTATTACAGAGCTTTGTGGGTTTTTTTAAAAAAGTCTGTTCCAGTGCTGAATAAACCATTTTTCCTAGAATTGTCCCTGTCAACCAATAAAGTCATTGGACTCAGTTATACATAATTGTGTACTTCCTGTTAGTTTCCCATTAAAATATGTATTTTACTTATAAACCAAAAGCAATTAACTACTGTTTTTTTTTGTCTATGTAATAGAAAATGATGCTTAAATGTACTGTAATTTGCTGGTTAATGTCCTGTACTATCTTGCAGACACATCTGGCAGCCTTAATGGTTAAAGCCATTTTGCCATTTATGACATTGCAATATCTCTGAATGTTGGGCACTGACAGGACAGTGCTATTTAGAAAGCAAATCCAATTCTGAACATAACATTATGTACCTTATGAAAATCTATCTTTAGTCAATAGAGTTGATGGTAGTAACAAGATTACAAAATAGATGTCTTAGAAATGCAAACAAGGTTAATCTGAGTTAAACAAATGAGAGAGATCTCTGAACCTAAGTCACTGAATCCAGAAAAATATTCACAAATATACTCAAGATAGTCTTTTCAATATTCAGTTTATTGTGCGTTAAATTGCACATTGAATTGTAAAATGGTTTAGAAGAGATTGCTGCGGCTGTATATAATATATTCAGAATGTTAGCAGTCAGTGATGGATCAAAAATGTACAAAACTATTCTCTTTTGAGAGAAAAAAAGCAATCTAGTGTGAAAATAAAATCCTATGTTTTTTTTTTGTTTTGTTTTTTTCTTGCAATAAAATGTAGCCAATATTAAACTATTTTTCTTATAGAAAAAAATTCTGTGTGCAACTACCTTTTCACACATTATGCTTTGGGCAGATCAATTTTTCACACCTTAATGGATGTCAGGATTTATTTGAGCATTATTCTTTCTTTTGGCACTTCACTGAACATGTACATAAAAACATTTATTTTTTTTCGTAGCATGTTTTCTAAAATGAGTAGCTGATGTATATATATATATATATATATATACACAGGTGGCCCTCGGTTTATAACGGTTCAATTTGCACCGTTTCAGAATAACAACCTTTTTTTCAGTCATGTGACTGCTATTGAAAATCATTGAGAAGCAGTGCATTGATTAAAATAGCCAGTAGGTGGAGCTGTCCTCTTGTGTTGCAGTACAGCAAAGATATGCAAGCCAAGCAAGCTGAAATTAATCAGTTTAACCAGACCTGAGCTATCGAGCAGCTTGCAAAGGAACAAGATCTTCCTGTCTATAAACCATATAAACCAGTCCAGATTGGAATGCATAGAAAGAACTGTTTGCAGTAAAATGCAAGTAATGTCTGTGTTGCATGTTGATTTTATTAGGTTTATAATGCTGTTTAGCAAATGTTTTTGCTCATTTAACTTAGTTTAATTATATATTCTGTGTTGTGTGATTATTTTATTAGGTTTATAATGCTGTTTAGCATTTAAAGTTTTCATTTCAAAGCTTTAAAAATAATGTATTAGGTGTTACTTATGACAATTTTGAGAGGGGCCTGGAACCTAACTCCCTCACTTGCCATTGACTTACATTATAAACTGGATTTCAATTTACAACAGTTTCGATTTACAACCATTCCTTCTGGAACCTAACCCCTCGCTGAAGTTACCTCATCTGTGTAATCCCCTCAGACATATGTTAGAACAGCAATGGATCTTAGTTACAACCTGCTAAGATCATAGAAACCTCAGGCAGATTCTTCTTCTATTTACTGCCTGAGATAAAATAGCACAACTCCGGTACTATTTAAAAATAACAAACATTTGATTGAAGAAAATAAACTAGCTATATTTAACCACTCTCTCCTACAACGACCTTGCTTGTTGAGAGTTGCAAGAGAATGACTGGGTATGACAGTTAGGGGAGGAGCTATATTACAGCTCTGCTGTGGGTGTCCTCTTGCAACTTCCTGTTGGGAATGAGAATATCCCACAAGTAATGGATGATCCGTGGACTGGATACACCTTACAAGAGAAATAACCTTATGTGGTTGTTTTCCATATATCATAACATTTCTACTTATTGGCTAGTGTAAACGTTTACAATGGCAATTACTAAACAACTGCATAAAATGCTCTTTTTCTAAGAAAAAAACTAAGAAAGAAAAAAAAAACTACAAATAACAGTAAAATGGGGGGAAAATCTTATTAAAAATATACATGTAAACTGAAGTTAACTGTAATAAACCATAAGAATAAAATTGTAGTTATTTTTTTTTTTTGTTCTTTGTTTCATCTAAGAGTACATTTTAATATGTATTACATTAAAAAAAAAAATCCTGTGCTGAAATGTAGACTTTTTGATTTTATACTTGGAGAGTTTGACTGCTTATCAATTGAATTGTGGGAAGTTCACTTATTAGCCACTGGGTTTCTATTCCACAGACCAGTGGTTCACAAAATATTAATTTCCTGTTAGCGTCTGTATAAGTTAAAACAGATTTAAAGGTTTTTTTGTTTGTTTGTTTTAACCTACAAAATATATTCTTCATAAGCCTTAATAGTGCTTTTTATTGGCATGCAAAATTGTGTGTGTATGTATATATATATATATATATATATATATATATATATATATACAGATACATACACACACAATTTTGCAGATTGTTTTTCTTTTTCGCTCAAGACCTTTGTAAAATGAGTAAATTCAATATTCTGCAGTGTCTGATCATTATTTATTTTATTAGTTTCATATAACTATAATTTAAATGATATTTTCATTTCCTAATGTTAGAGCTCCATTTATGTCCAAATCCATTTTGTAAAATGTTCAGGTCTTGAGATCTTTTACTTTACATTCAATTAACAATCGATAAATGCCGACAGCATACGATGTCAGCATTTATCATTGCACAAGCAGTTCTGGTGAACTGCTTGTGCGATGCCGCCCCTACGATGCCGCCCCTACGGCCGCTAGCAGGGGGTGTCAATCAGCCCGACCATATAGGATCGAGCAGATTGAAGATCGCAGCCTCAGAGGCAGTGGACAAGTTATTAAGCAGCGGTCTTTAGAACTCTGCCTCATAACTACTGTTTTCGGCGAGTCTGCAGGCTCGAGCGGAAACAGGGGCATCAAGCTCCATTCAGAGCTTGATAATTCGGCCCCTTAGTTTGCACTGGTCCCTAGTGGATTATTTGTTCTGCATCAAATAAAAATAGATGTGAGATTAGTTCAGTGTAGATGCAAAGAACATTTTAAAATCCTATGATAATTTGTATTGTATATACTTTATACTTGCCACTACTACACTTTAAGTTTTATAAGAGATTTCTTTGCTTGAAAGTTGTTAATTTTATTTATTTAAAAATAAAAATTTACTGATTTTCATTATTCTAATACAGATGTAGCCTCTACTGTTGTCTGTTCTGTTGCTGCTAATCACTTGTCACACCATTAAATATATTTGTTTGTCATTTAATCAATGTTTAAATGGATATTAACATTTTTAAAAATATCTATCATGCCAATAAAAAGCACTATTAAGGCTTATGAAGAATATATTTTGCAGGTTAAAACAAACAAACAAAAAAACCTTTAAATCTGTTTTAACTTATACAGACGCTAACAGGAAATTAATATTTTGTGAACCACTGGTCTGTGGAATAGAAACCCAGTGGCTAATAAGTGAACTTCCCACAATTCAATTGATAAGCAGTCAAACTCTCCAAGTATAAAATCAAAAAGTCTACATTTCAGCACAGGATTTTTTTTTTTTAATGTAATACATATTAAAATGTACTCTTAGATGAAACAAAGAACAAAAAAAAAAATAACTACAATTTTATTCTTATGGTTTATTACAGTTAACTTCAGTTTACATGTATATTTTTAATAAGATTTTCCCCCCATTTTACTGTTATTTGTAGTTTTTTTTTTCTTTCTTAGTTTTTTTCTTAGAAAAAGAGCATTTTATGCAGTTGTTTAGTAATTGCCATTGTAAACGTTTACACTAGCCAATAAGTAGAAATGTTATGATATATGGAAAACAACCACATAAGGTTATTTCTCTTGTAAGGTGTATCCAGTCCACGGATCATCCATTACTTGTGGGATATTCTCATTCCCAACAGGAAGTTGCAAGAGGACACCCACAGCAGAGCTGTAATATAGCTCCTCCCCTAACTGTCATACCCAGTCATTCTCTTGCAACTCTCAACAAGCAAGGTCGTTGTAGGAGAGAGTGGTTAAATATAGCTAGTTTATTTTCTTCAATGAAATGTTTGTTATTTTTAAATAGTACCGGAGTTGTGCTATTTTATCTCAGGCAGTAAATAGAAGAAGAATCTGCCTGAGGTTTCTATGATCTTAGCAGGTTGTAACTAAGATCCATTGCTGTTCTAACATATGTCTGAGGGGATTACACAGATGAGGTAACTTCAGCGAGAGAATGGCGTGCAGTTTATTCTGCTATCAGGTATGTGCAGTTATAATTTTTTCTAGAGATGGAAAACAATAGAAAATGCTGCTGATACCGGATTAATGTAAGTTAAGCCTGAATACAGTGATTTAATAACGACTGGTATTATGCTTACTCCCAGGGGTAATACCCTTATGATATTGCAATATAAAACGTTTGCTGGCATGTTTAATCGTTTTTATATATGCTTTGGTGATAAAACTTTATTGGGGCCTAGTTTTTTCCACATGGCTGGCTTAAATTTTGACTAGAAACAGTTTAATGAGGCTTTCCACTGTTATAGTATAAAAGTTACAGTTGGTGCAGTTAAAATTACAAACTGTGACATCCAGCTTCCCTCAGGAGTCCCCTGTATGCTATAGGACATCTCTAAAGGGCTCAAAGGCTTTCCAAAGTCGTTTATTGGGGAAGGTAGGACCACAGCTTGCTTTGATCCGTTTTTTGAACTAAGGGGTTAATCATCCATTTGCAAGTGGATGCAATGCTCTGCTAGCCTATTACATACACTGTAAAAATTTTGTTTGATTTACTGCATTTTTTCACTGTTTTTCAAATTCTGACAAAATTTGTTTCTCTTAAAGGCACAGTACCATTTTTTATATTTGCTTGTTAACTTGATTTAAAGTGTTTTCCAAGCTTGCTAGTCTCATTGCTAGTCTGTATAAACATGTCTGACATAGAAGAAACTCCTTGTTCATTATGTTTAAAAGCCATGGTGGAACCCCCTCTTAGAATGTGTACCAAATGTACTGATTTCATTTTATGCAATAAAGATCATATTCTGTTTTTAAAAAATTATCACCAGAGGAATCTGACAAGGGGAAAGTTATGCCGACTAACTCTAACCACGTGTCAGACCCTTTGACTCCCGCCCAAGGGACTCACGCTCAAATGGCGCCAAGTACATCTAGGGCGCCCATAGCGTTTACTTTACAAGACATGGCAGTCATGGATAATACACTGTCAGCGGTATTAGCCAGACTACCTGAACTTAGAGGTAAGGGAGATAGCTCTGGGGTGAGACAAAATGCAGAGCATACTGACGCTTTAAGAACCATGTCTGATACTGCCTCACAATATGCAAAAGCTGAAGAAGGAGAGCTAAAGATACCTGATTCTAGGAAAGATACCTGATTCTAATATTTCTACATTTAAATTTAAGCTTGAACACCTCCGCGTGTTGCTTAGGGAGGTTTTAGCTGCTCTGAATGACTGTGATACCATTGCAGTGCCAGAGAAATTGTGTAGACTGGATAAATGCTTTGCAGTGCCAGTGTGTACTGATGTTTTTCCAATACCTAAAAGGTTTACAGAAATTATTAATAAGGAATGGGATAGACCAGGTGTGCCGTTCTCTTCCCCTCCTATTTTTAGAAAAATGTTTTCCAATAGACGCCACCACACGGGACTTATGGCAGACAGTCCCTAAGGTGGAGGGAGCAGTTTCTACTCTAGCAAAGCGTACTACTATCCCTGTCGAGGACAGTTGTGCTTTTTCAGATCCAATGGATAAAAAATTTGAAGGTTACCTTAAGAAAATATTTATTCAACAAGGTTTTATCCTACAGCCCATTGCATGCATTGCCCCTGTCACTGCTGCTGCGGCGTACTGGTTTGAGTCTCTGGAAGAGGCTTTACAGGTAGCGACTCCATTGGATGACATACTTGGCAAACTTAGAGCACTTAAGCTAGCCAATTATTTTATTTCTGATGCCATTGTTCATTTGAATAAACTAACGGCTAAGAATTCTGGTTTTGCTATACAGGCGCGCAGAGCGCTATGGCTTAAATCATGGTCAGCTGACGTGACTTTAAAATCTAAGCTACTTAACATTCCCTTCAAGGGGCAGACCCTATTCGGCCTGGTTTGAAGGAGATTATTGCTGATATCACGGGAGGAAAAGGTTATGCCCTTCCTCGGACAGGTCCAAATCTAGGGCCAAACAGTCTAATTTTCGTGCCTTTCGAAACTTCAAGGCAGGTGCGGCATCAACTTCCTCTAATAATAAACAAGAGGGAACTTTTGCTCAATCCAAGACGGTCTGGAGACCAAACCAGACCTGGAAAAAAGGTAAGCAGGTCAAAAGGCCTGCTGCTACCTCTTAGACAGCATGAAGGAACGACCCACTATCCAGTAACGGATGTAGTAGGGGGCAGACTTTCTCTCTTCGCCCAGGCGTGGGCAAGAGATGTTCAGGATCCCTGGGCATTGGAAATTATATCCCAGGGATATCTTCTGGACTTAAAAGCTTCCCCCCTAAAGGGAGATTTCACCTTTCACAATTATCTGCAAACCAGATAAAGGGAGAGGCATTCTTACACTGTGTACGAGACCTCCTAGTTATGGGAGTGATCTATCCAGTTCCAAAGGAGGAACAGGGTTTTTACTCAAATCTGTTTGTGGTTCCCAAAAAAGAGGGAACCTATCTTAAACAAATTCATCAAAGTTCCGTCGTTCAAGATGGAAACTATTCGTACCATCCTACCACTGATCCAGGAGGGTCACTATATGATTACAGTGGATCTAAAGGATGCTTATCTTCACATTCCGATACACAAAGATCATCATCGGTTTCTCAGGTTTGCCTTTCAAGACAGGCATTACCAGCTGTAGCTCTTCCCTTTGGATTCGCTACAGCCCCAAGAATCTTTACAAAGGTTCTAGGGTCGCTTTTGGCGGTCCTAAGGCCACGGGGCATAGCAGTAGCCCCTTATTTAGACGACATCCTGATACAGGCCTCAAACTTCCAAATTGCCAAGTCTCAAACGGACGTAGTACTGGCATTTCTGAGGTCGCATGGGTGGAAAGTGAAAGAGGAAAAGTGTTCTCTATCCCCACTCACAAGAGTTTCCTTTCTAGGGACTGATAGATTCTGTAGAAATTAAAATTTACCTTGACGGAGTCCAGGTTATCAAAGCTTCTAAATTCCTGTCGGGTTCTTCATTCCATTCCACGTCCTCAGTGTATGGAAGTAATCGGCTTAATGGTAGCGGCAATGGACATAGTGCCGTTTGCATGCTTACATCTCAGAACGCTGCAACTATGCAGGCTCAGTCAGTGGAGCGGGGATTACACAGATTTGGACTGAATCTGGACCAAGAGACCAGGGATCCTCTTCCCTTGTGGCTATCTCGGGTCCATCTGTCCAAAAGTATGACCTTCGCAGGCCAGATTGGACTATTGTAACAACAAATGCCAGCCTTCTAGGTTGGGGTGCAGTCTGGAACTCCCTGAAGGCTCAGGGATCGTGGACTCAGGAGGAGTCTCTCCTTCCAATAAATATTCTGGAACTAAGAGCGATATTCAAGGCTCTTCAGGTTTGGCCTCAGTTAGCAACTCTGAGGTACATCAGATTTCAGTCGGTCAACATCACGACTGTAGCTTACATCAACCATCGAGGGGGAACAAGAAGTTCCCTAGAGATGTTAGAAGTTTCAAAAATAATTCACTGGGCAGAGATTCACACTTGCCACCTATCAGCTATCCATATCCCAGGTGTAGAGCACTGGGAGGCGGATTTTCTAAGTCGTCAGACTTTTCATCCCGGAGAGTGGGAACTCCATCCGGAGGTATTTGCACAACTGATTCTCCGTTGGGGAAAACCAGAACTTTATCTCATGGCGTCTCGCCAGAACGCCAAGCTTCCGTGTTAGGGATCCAGGTCCAGGGATCCCAAGGCGACACTGATAGATACTCTAGCAGTGCCCTGGTCTTTCAACCTGGCTTATGTATTTCCACCGTTTCCTCTGCTCCCTCGACTGATTGCCAAGATCAAGCAGGAGAGAGCATCTGTGATTCTGATAGCACCTGCGTGGCCACGCAGGACCTGGTATGTAGATCTAGTGGACATGTCATTCTTTCCACCATGGTCTCTGCCTCTGAGACAGGACCTTCTACTTCAGGGTCCTTTCAACCATTCAAATCTAATTTCTCTGAGGCTGACTGCCTGGAGATTGAACGCTTGATTTTATCAAAGCGTGGCTTCTCCGAGTCAGTTATTGATACCTTAATACAGGCACGAAAGCCTGTCACCAGGAAAATTTACCATAAGGTATGGCGTAGATATCTTTATTGGTGTGAATCCAAGGGTTACTCATGGAGTAAGGTCAGGATTCCTAGGATTTTATCTTTTCTCCAAGAAGGTTTGGAAAAAAGATTGTCAGCTAGTTTCTTAAAGGGACAGATTTTTGCTCTGTCTATTCTTTTGCACTAGCATCTGGCAGATGTTCCAGACGTTCAGGCATTTTGTCAGGCTTTAGTTAGAATCAAGCCTGTGTTTAAACCTGTTGCTCCACCATGGAGCTTAAACTTGGTTCTTAAGGTTCTTCAAGGAGTTCCGTTTGAACCTCTTCATTCCATAGATATCAAACTTTTATCTTGGAAAGTTCTTTTTTTTTTTTTTTTGTAGCTATTTCCTCGGCTCGTAGAGTCTCTGAGCTATCTGCCTTACAATGTGATTCTCCTTATCTGATTTTTCATACGGATAAGGTAGTCCTGAGTACCAAACCTGGGTTCTTACCTAAGGTGGTATCTAACAAGAATATCAATCAAGAGATTGTGGTTCCATCCTTGTGTTACACAATCTGGACGTGGTCCGTGCTTTAAAGTTTTACTTACAAGCTACTAAAGATTTTCGTCAAACATCTGCTTTGTTTGTTGTCTACTCTGGACAGAGTAGAGGTCAAAAGGCTTTGACAACCTCTTTTTCTTTTTGGCTAAGAAGCTTAATCCGCTTAGCCTATGAGACTGCTGAACAGCAGCCTCCTGAAAGGATTACAGCTCATTCCACTAGAGCTGTGGCTTCCACTTGGGCCTTTAAAAATGAGGCTTTTGTTGAACAGATTTGCAAGGCGGTGACTTGGTCTTCGCTTCATACTTTTTCAAAATTTTACAAATTTGATACTTTTGCTTCTTCGGAGGCTATATTTGGGAGAAAGGTTTTACAGGCAGTGGTTCCTTCCATTTAAGTTCCTGCCTTGTCCCTCCCTTCATCCGTGTACTTTAGCTTTGGTATTGGTATCCCACAAGTAATGGATGATCCGTGGACTGGATACACCTTACAAGAGAAAACACAATTTATTCTTACCTGATAAATTTATTTCTCTTGTGGTGTATCCAGTCCACGGCCCGCCCTGTCATTTTAAGGCAGGTAATTTTTAAATTTTAACTACAGTAACCACTACACCCTATGGTTCCTCCTTTCTCGGCTTGTTTTCGGTCGAATGACTGGCTATGACAGTTATGGGAGGAGCTATATTACAGCTCTGCTGTGGGTGTCCTCTTGCAACTTCCTGTTGGGAATGAGAATATCCCACAAGTAATGGATGATCCGTGGACTGGATACACCACAAGAGATATAAATGTATCAGGTAAGCATAAATTTGTGTTTTCGACATATGTCATTACTACTGCCAAAACAGTCCATTAGTTTCACTAAAACTGAAATGGCTTCTTCAGTCTCTCCAGTTCTTTTTTTTTTTTTTTATTCTTGGCAGCCTTTCACTAAATCTCACTAAGGGTGCCATGTATTAAGAGGCGGGCGGACAGCTTCTTAACTCGCAAAGCTGTCCGCCCGCCTCCGCTACACACGGGCAGCGGATCTATTATCATTACATACTCATCGGAGTGTGTAATGCCCGCCCCTTCAATCGCGCGACCAATCACGCGACTGAAGGGGCTGTCAATCACCGAGAGCATGCATGCTCTCTGTGATTTTGCTTTGCTACCTAAGAGGTGGCGTAGGGTGTAGGAAGCAGCAGTCTAATGACCGCTGCTTCTTACATTGCGGGAAGCAGGCTCGCATATGCAAACCTGCCCGCAAAGGCTCCGGAGCAGCTTTCGCTGCTTCGTACATGGAGCCCTAAGTCTCTTTAGTTAATAAAATCAACAGGCTTTATTGTTAAATTTCTGTGAATCTACTTGAGTGTCTCCTTAAAATGCTAAAACTAAATTAGATCTTCAGAAAATGAGCTATAGCAATAAACAGATTTCAGTTCACATTTAACAAAAATAAATAAAATAATATTAAAAAAATGTTATGAATAAACTTCATTTAGAAAAAAATGACTTTCAACCTGAATGATACAGTTTGCATTCCGTGTCAGGGAAAGATTAAAATCTTCTTTTTGAATAAAACATTAGAATTTGTAGCAGTTTTATGTCATATTATGTTTGCTTATCTTTCTGTAGCACACACTGCAGCTGTACTATAATGAAAGCTTCTTGTTAATTGAGCAATAAAGGTTTAAAACATTCCGTATCCAAATGAAAAGGGTCTACATAAAAATGATTCAAATATTTATGCAAGCAAACAAAAGCAAATTAGAAGATTATTCATAAAAAGTGTTGCAATTATTTTTAGCATGTTATAGATGCAATAAGTAAAGTAAAAATAAATGTTATATTTGTGTTTAGAATGCAGTAGAATATTTACATTTAATTACACCAGCTTTTGCAATAGTACAAAGTATGTGAAGCTAGGAAATCCAACAGCTACACTATTTGTTCCAGATACTACTCAATTGCAAACCATTTCAGTCTGTTGACCACTTCCAAAACACTGAAGCACAACACTAAAAAGATATCATGTCTTGTTCTCATGAAAAAAATGTTTGTCCCTTTCTCCCTACAGAGTAAGAAAGAAAATGATGTAACCTGCAAATGCAGACAAATCAAATACCTGGTATAGACAATTTGCAGCATTATGGAAACTTAGGTTACAGATTTTGCTTTGAAGGGGAGCATGGAACAAAGAAATAATTTTAAACAAAAGTTAAAGGGACAGTCTACACAAACATTGTTATTGTTTAAAAAGATTGATAAGGCCTTTACTACCCACTCCCCAGTTTTGCACAAGCAACATTGCTAGATTAAAATACTTTATAACATTTAAATCTCTAAATTTCTGCCTGTTTTAAAGGCTCTATAGACAGCCTCTTAATCACATGCTTTTGTATTAGATAATGGGATAACGCCATTATTTCACACACCAATTTCCAATACACCCTTCTTAGCTACTTCATAGTATTGTTATTTCACCATTACAAACTTCATTGATTTTAAAGTCCATTTTTACTGTTATTGATCTGAAGTCACTCATACTCCTTCATGTTCTTCCATGTAGGCGCTCATAAGTACTTTTTGAATCGTAATCACTATTTTTCTAACCTGAAAACATATTGGGGTTGATTAAAATCCATTAGGGGAAAAAAAACTATGTAATCATTTTCAATAGGAACATACCATTAAAGTGTATAGAGATTTCTGTAGATAAACTATTTTATGTTTTCATATAAAATTGTGATAAACCCCATTATTGTCTCAAAGAAAAAAAATACCTTAGAAATAATTAAGGACTGTCCTGTTCAAGGTGATCACAATCTAATTTGTCAAAACTTTTCAACAGATTTTAAGAACAAAAGGCAATTGATAAAATTCCAAAGTGCTCTTTTCAGCATATTTCTGAGTATTTTGATACATTTTGAAATAAAACAGTTAAATTTGGGGCGTGTCCGGGCTATGGTCTAAGATGGCCGCTAAACTGGGAGCTCTGTTCCTCAGAGTTGCATTCCGCCTGTAATCTTGAGATTTAATAGCCATCCAGCGGGGATTCAGGTCTTAGGACATAGGGGATACCTTGCTGAATGGAACTATATAAATATATTTGTTAATACTACAACAGGACTTCCCAGACTGGACCGCTGAGTGTCTCTGGCGGCCTCTAAGAAGTGAGAGCTCAGCTCCCCCCCCGGGAAACCGGGTAAGCAGAGTCTTTTGAAACTCTATGCCTAACATCTATAACATTTTTTGAACATGGAAGAGTCCTTATACCTAAAGGTGCGAGCCTTGTTTGCTGAATACGACAAAAAAATACAGCTACGATTTGACCGACTCATGGCAACTGCAGAAGCGCAGGCTGCAGAAGATACCACCGCAGAGTCTAATATGGCTGGGGAGACGGATCGCGGCCTACAACATGACATGCAAGTAAATGGGTGCCGTGCTTACCCCATGGTGGATCTCACACAGAACCGGATGCTTGAGAGAGGGGAGTTGCAGGTGGAGTCAGAGTGCGGCGTGAGCTCTGAGCTGCCGTGTGAGTTATCTGGCTTTGGAGCCGAGTCTCCCCACAGATCATACAAGCTACATTTAATTATGCAAGTTTCTACGGCTGACCCCCAGCCTATCAAGCTGGACTCTGAATTCAGCACAGATCTGGTGGTTTCTTTTCAGCTGAAGCGGATGTGGAGCAGCACCAAGAAAGCGAATGTCATACGAGCGGATGGAGAGCCAATTCTGCTACAGGATGGTGGCTTCACAATCCCTGAGACGCACATGGCTAATAGCAGAAGGGATCTTCCTAAACAATCAGGTGGCTCTGACTCCTGCTTTCTTGCAGATTCCCGGGCTGCGGCAGTGCCAGAGAGAGCGGCCGGCTCCTGTGTGCACGGCTCTGTTGCGGCTCGAGATCTGGGGCCGACCTCTCAATTTATTTTACACCCAGCAGCCCAAATAGCTTGCAGAAAAGGAGAAGGTTAGGTTAGGGGCAGTATTCTGAGACCGCTAATCACCCTGGCAGTCTGAGCCCCTTACATGTTAGGTTTTCCTTTTAGTCTGGCTTGGAATGCCTTCATGCCGGGGAAGTGGTCTCACAATTTAAGTAGACGTCAAGGGAGCTGAGGGGCTATGTGTGAAGGGGAACATACATACAGATAGTGTAGAAGCTGCAGACATTCATGTGGACATTTTGCACTTCCCACTCAGCACCACACTATATTTTGTTAGAAGCGACTGATATATTAATTGTGTGCCCGCATGTGTATGCAGTCCCAGCACTTGGCTCTCATCTGTGTACAGTTCCCTTTAAAGCGTTCCCCTAAAAGTTAAGTATTTGACATGTTGCCATGAGTTAGGTTTATAATGTTATCCTTAATATGTTTTGTAAGCATATTTTCACTTTATCCTGCTATACTGAATGTAACCTGGACTCCCTAACTATAACGCACCGTACTATGAGAGGTTGAGGGAGTAAATGGACTGAGATATTTTCCACTGAACTGATGCTATATTCTGTCAGATGTGACTGATGTACAAATTGTGTGCCTACATATGTATACAGCCTTTGCATTGGACTTGCATCTGTGCGCGGTTTCCTTTGAAGGGAATCAGCGCTTTTCTAAAAAATAAGTATTTATGGCTTGTTAGCATAAGTTAGGTTCACAATGTTACTCTCTATATTTTATGTATGCATTTTCGCATTTTACTCCGTTATTCTTAATGCAACTTCGACCTATATAGAATTCACTAATAGGTTGGGTTTTAGAGGGCCCCTGTAACTTTACCCCCTACGTTTTCCACAGTACTTATTTTTAAGATGTAAACTGAGGTATGTCTCATTCATACTTTAACATATTTTAGGGGGAGTGTATGACAAAGTATAGAACACCTATAGTGTTAATATTTTTGTTGAATTGTTTTATTACTGAAACTGTATGTAATATATGTTCTGCTGAAGATATCAAGGACACGCACAAGCCTGCATAGGTTACGAATTGGTTATTGCATTTAGGCTTATAGCAAGCTAGGTGTCTGTTTTGTGCTATATGTCCTTTTGTACATGTGCTTTTGTAAAATGAGGTAATACCCATGGCTGGAAAATGTACCTTTGGGTTGGGATAAGCTTTGATCCTACAGATGTGAAGGCATGCTTGTTTAATTAATTTTGTAAATCCTGATGTATGACAAATGGGCATGTTGCCATGATGCCATTTTACCTCAATAAAAAACTATTAAAAAAAAAAAAAAAAAACAGTTAAATTTGCGAATGTATAATACATACATCGAATAGCCAACATTGCCATTTTGAATGTAAATATGAATATATGGTCTAGATTCATTAAGCCTCTCTTCGTCTCTCTTGTATAGTCTATCCCTAGCCATATATGTGATATTTGCACCAAAAATGTGATCTGCTGGAAACAAAACAAAATAGAAACCATTACTATAACATCTAAAGAAAATTGTTTAGCAATTACGTTCTTAAAATATTTGTTTTTATTTCATACTTTTTTTTTTTTTTAATTTTTGTGATATTAAGTTACAATAATTTTCTGTTTTTAAACATATCTTTTGGCAATAACCATCGTAAAGATTTTACTGTTAATGTGTTTTTAATACACTATATCTCATATGAAGATTTTTTTAAAATAGTCTGATAATAGCAATAGAAATTACTCATATGAAGCTAGTAAGGTTAAAAAAATTTTTTTAACATCATAGCAGATTTTTTTTTTTTTTTATAAAATGTTTTATTGAGATTGTTAAGTAATAGTACAGACAAACCATTCTTCAAAAAAGCAAACAAAATACAGAAAAAAAAAGATTAGTCGTAATGGCAAGATATACGATTATCGCTGTTACATCATAGATACATTCAAATGAGCAAAAGATAAATCTCGCATTTTTCAGTTTTATTATCTCAAAAGCTATAAATATGGATATTGTATCCTCTAGAAATGCACAAAATTCAAAGAAACCCACGTACCCCCTGGAGTCATTAGTTAGTATACAATAGTTCAGCAATATATAGGGAAACGCCAATGAACAGCAAGAGACACAAGAGTATTGAGATACATGTAAATATAATATCTACCATCAGACTAACCTTTTTATAAACCAAAATACTAGATATATAAGTAGACATTCTTACATCACATAGAGTAATTGAGTATACATAGGGGGAAAAGTGTGGTATGTAATGAGAGAAACCGCAAAAGTAACTTCTGGAAAACACCTGAAAGACTTAGGATTTTCAGGGAAAGGGGAGGAAAGGGAAGAAAGGAAGGAGGGGACGGGGGCGGGGGTGGAGATTGATCTTGTAGCCCTATATAATATAGTGAGATACATCGAGGGGACAACAGTTTTATAAAAAAAATTCCGCCTGCAACTGATCAACAGTTGCTGAATTTACTAACAGCTGGAAACTCGCCCCAATGCAATTTTTACTCTAGGGGTCAAAACATTCAATACATATAAAATACACAATATGAAATGAATAACAGAAAAGCAAATTCTGAATCAGAACTACTCCATTATAGTGGTGCACCTGTTTCCATAATAAAGAGGTATAACTTGAACTGAAGTAGTGCTACACAATCATATATATATATCGGTATAAGGAAAAGTAAATCTTATTGGCTGGGTGTGGGCACTACACCCAGCAGCAGAAGAACCATATGAAAACACCAGTATCCATAACCAAAGGGAGCATAATATCATGAGTACTGTGAATGTTAATACCCAGCTAAGAGATTAAATTAATATGGAGCACCTAGTATATAACTACTCGGAATACACAATCAAACCACTTTTATCTCTAATTGGATATATAAAGTAAGTGGGCTTACTAAAGTAATGATTTTATCAATTGGTAAGAACAATTTATGATAATAATACTAAAATTACAAAAGCAAACGGAGGTGGGCAGGCTTGGAAAGAAGCGTAGTATAAAAATAAGTGACCAACCTTTGGAGATAACCTTTAGAGTAAGTAATAATTAACATATGCATACCACAATGCTGTAGAACAGTGTTCAGCTATTACATGAAATCCATAATAGACAAGTATGCAAATGTTACCATTAGCATTCCTCAAGCAGTGATAGGCAATAAACAATAAATATAATATTAAAAGAGACCACTAACACTGCCAATGCAGTCTGAGCATTAGATATATAGCATGTTAAGGTATATGTAAATAGTCATCATAAAGGTACACACCAATCATCTATCAGCCATATTTCCATATATATATAGATCAGCCCTGTCATGCATATTATAGGTATAAATGGGAACCTTGAGAAAAGTGCCAAGTAACCAGATTTAGTGTAATGTGACAAATGAGAGTGTAGTGGATTTGGAGGACTCCAAGCAGGCACATATTTCCTATATTAGCAAATATTATATAAAAGCATCAGCAGATTCAGTTGGGATATTCATCTCACCACTGTACAAACATAAGGAGTAATTCTGACATAGAACCTGAACTATTCATCAATAATCAAACCTATCAATAAAACTAGTAATTTAGAAGATAGAAACATCAAACTACACTATAGTGGTGGTCACTCAAACCAGCAAAAGTCCAAACAATAACAGCTCGTTTAACAGATCGCTGTAAATTTCTCAGCTTAGCCTACCCCAACTGTCCGCACAGTCCAGGTGGTATTGTCAGGGCCATCTCGACCACACAATGGAGCACAACAAAAATGCACTCTCTCTGATATCAAGAAGCAGCCCTCCCATGCAAAGAAACAGGGCCTCACTCTCGCAGTCATTGCAACAGCATCACTCACTGCAAGATCAAGCTCGTCTCCCTCCTCCGCCGGCGGTCTCCCAGAGCCTCCGCATGATGACAAGAGAGAGTCACCGCCACAACTCCCAGATTGGGGGGAAAGTAGGCGGAAAAAGAAGGACTCCATGTTGCAGATTTGAGCTGGGGTCCAATGCCAGTATAAGTCTAGTAGGTATCAGCAGTTGGGTGAGCTGCTGCCCATATTCGGACGTATCAATACCTAAAGTGGTAGCTGTAGTGGTGACGAATAGCTGGGTGCCTGTCACAAGGAGGACCTCTTCATCTTGAGTGGAGCTGCTGCACGTGATCTCGGACAAAAATGGTTCGGGACAAATGCGAACATTATCCTCATACAGGCTTTGTAGCATCTCTGAGTGGTCTAGATGTATGTTAGCTGGCGGTACTGGCTTAAATGCCCCAGTGAGTGTGTGCATTAAGTTGCAGAAGTGGGTATCTATTAGTGCTATGACCTCCTTTTCCCACAAGTTCAGCGCCATCTTAGAGTTCTCAGATGACTAGCTTGCTCAGTGGCTTGTCTTATAATCAAGTGATAACAAGCTTTTGTATGCTCCCGGACTTGTGCCTGAGAAATAAGTATGATTGGGAGTAGTCTCTAAGTAACTTTAGACCATAAAATAAAGTATATAAGTCCCTTTAGTATATCCAGAGCCGGGAGCTCAGTAAAGATGCGACCATCCGCTTCTGCAGCTAACTCCGCCCCCCAGCAGATTTTTTTTAAAGCGTTCTAAGCTGTTGGCCAGATTGTATTGGCTACATTCTTTTAATAAAACAAATCTCATAACTTTTTTACAATTTACAATGTGAGAATTGATGAAATCACATTATTGAAGGTAATTTAAGTTGCAGCCACTTTCTTCTTAAATGAAGATGAAACTCTAACAAAATCAAAATCTTTCTTCTCAATCAGTGAATGAAAAAACCCATAAAAAACATTTACAGAAATAATGATAAAAAAACATGACCAATATACCCATCATGTCCATATTAAGATGGCATTAATATTGCTTAAAACATATCAAGATGGTTTTGCAGCATTAGAGGTAAATTTAAACATATTAATTATTACTTACATGACACACTGTACAAATACATACATAGAAGAGCTTCTACTGTTATATCTTGCTCTGACAAATAGCCTCTGTATCTGTAATTTTCATCTAGATTGCAAATTTCTATCCTAAAAACAAGAACTTAAACAAAACCACAATTTCATACTTTTGAATGGCTTGTCCCTGGAATGCAAGTTGTACTAAGTGGCATTGTTTTTGTTGTGTTATGTATATTATTTAATTCATTTTTATGTACTTTGTTTATGGCGAGCACCCACTCCATAGTGTGCATTACCATTTATAGTTGTCCAAGGTGGAAAGAAGGCACTGTGGCTGTGTGATATGTTCTCAGAAAACATTGAGACAGCTGTAACTAAAATTGCCCTTTGGTTGGCTGTACTACAGAGATAAGAAAAAAATCTCTGCATTCTTGGGGGCAGTCAGGGGATGTTTCTTGCAGTGTTCTTAAAATGTAAATGATAGGTAAGAGTGACCTCTACACTATTCTCAAGTATATAACCTTAAAGAATCAGAAAATCTCTTAAGATTCTCCTACATTTTTTAGAATATGTAACTGATTATTAACAGACCCATTTGCGTTGTTGAATAGTTTATTTTAGATATAGAAAATGTTTGATTCAATAAATAAAAAAATAATACTTTGAGTATGACTAAGTTAGATATTTAATTTATGTGATTTGTATTTGAATAGCTGATTTTATGTGTAAAGCTTCTGACCAATATGTATTGAAATATCAATTTTCCCCAGAGAGTTGCTACAACAGAAAATTATGTCAAAATAAAAAATTGTGTGAAAGCTACACACCTGTTTCCTTATTAAATTCTGATGTGAAAATAGTTTTCTGTAAATTGGGCCTTAAAGTTGGCCAGTATCATTTCATGTATCCATAGCTGTGAGGTGTAGGGTCTAGCTAAGGGTAACATAACATAAAACAAGATTGACATATTTTCATAAGATGAAAAGATGTAAGTCTTTCATTGAATGCAGTAAAAAGGGCTTTTAAAAGTCAGCTATAAGTTATTTTGCTCAGGGCACAGCTGAGTTTTATTTAAAAGGTTTGCTCTCACTTGGCAGTGTGGCTATCAATTATAGTCTTTGCCACAAATTTCATTCCAATCTTTTCATCTGATACACGGTTCCCTCTCTGTTATCTATGAATATTGTTATCTATAAATATAAATAAAAAATAAAAAAAATCATATCATTCCTATTATAGCTATAGCTATTATAGATGAAGTATATATGTAGGCATAATAAAGTAATGTTCTATACATTAATTGATTGTAAAACTTGATAATTGTTTGTTGGAAAAGAAGAAAGAAAATAATAATTTCAAATTATATTAAACAAATAATATTTATTTTAAATGGAGAAAAAAAACTATCCAATTAGAATGGATGATTTACTTTTAAGACAGACATGTAGACATACTGTAACATCTAAAATAAAAATGAAAAATCTTGCTTTCCTAAGATGTTTTATATGTTTATTTATGCATCGATCTATGTGAGGATTATTCTGTAATTATTGTTTATTTTTTTAAATGGTTGTGATAAAAGTCTTTTTGATCAAAATAAAGAAACACTATTTGAGCATCTTCTTGAGTCTACACAAAAGGAAAATGAGAAATGTCACATTTGTGCAGTTTCTACAAATGTAATGACATAGGACTATTTTCTTTGACATCCATTTGGTTACCAAGATTTCTGTTGTTCAGGCCTATACTAGACAATCAACAGTTGGCATTTCTTCCATTAATACATGGTCCAATGTTAAAAACCCCCCCCAAAAACAACAATAACTGCAACACTTTAAAAAGCGGATTCTATAATATTGTTAAAGGAACACTGTCACCAAAAAACATAATTAATGCTTACCTGATCAATTTAATTTCTTTCATGATGGTGAGATTCCACAATCCATTACTCTTCTCTACCACTAGGAAGAGGCATAGATTCCCAAAACCCAAGAGCTCTATAAAACTCCTCACACATACCTCCAGTCTAACATATAGCCAAGCGAGTGAAGTAACAAAAAGGAATAAGAGCCAAAAAGGAGCAGGGAAAATAGATGTGTTCAAAAAAATCTAACCCCCAAAAAAACAAAGGGTGAGGTCTTGTGGACTCTCACCACCATGAAAGAAATGAATTTATCAGGTAAGCATACGTTTATGTTTTCTTTCATACAGGTGGTGAGAGTCCAGGATCCATTACTCATTGGATCTAATAGCCAAGCTGTGAGGTCTACTATTAATAACATAAAGGGAGGGATTTAACAACATATTTTTTCACTGAGAAAATAAATCTACAGCCCTAAAAGATTTTTTTTTTTTTTTTAAATTAATGCACTTAAAAACAGGCATAACCATAAAACTGAGACAATGGCCTGAAGAACCTTTCTACCAAAGGCTGCTGCAGAGGAAGCGAAAACATCAAAATGGTAGAATTTACTAAAAGTATGCAAAGAAGACCAAGTAGCTGCCTTGCAAATTTGATCAACTGAAGCCTCATATAAGCCCAAGAAGTGGCAACTGTCCTAGTAGATTAAGCAGTAATCCGCTGCGGTGGAGGCTGACCTTCCTCAAATAAGCTCTGTGAATCAAAAGTTTTAACCAAGAGGCTAAAGAAATAGCAGAGGCGATAAGACATTTCCTAGGCCCAGAAAAAAGAACAAACAAACAAGAAGTTTGTCTAAAATTCTTAGGAGCATCAACATAATATTTCAATGCCCTAACAACATCCAGAGAATGCAAAGATCTTTCAGAAGCATTCTTAGGATTAGGACACAAAGAAGGAACAACAATCTCTCTATCAAAGTTGTATGAAGACACAACCTTAGGCAAAAAATTAAATGATGTCTGTAAAACAGCCTTATCCTGATGAAAAATCAGATAAGGAGGCTCACAAGAAAGAGCAGACAATTCAGAAACTCTTCTAGCAGAGAATATAGCCAAAACAATTAATACTTTTCAAGAAAGTAGCTTAATGTCCAATTTATGCATAGGTTCAAAATGAGAAACCTGCAAAACCCTCAACACTAAGTTAAGATTTCATGAAGGATAAATAGGCTTGATAACAGGTTTAATATGAACCAATGCTTGAACAAAACAATCAACATCAGATAGATTAGCAATCTTTCTGTGGAACAAAACTGAAATAGCTGAAATCTGTCCTTTCAAAGAACTGGCAGAAATACCGTTATCTAGGCCATCTTGCAAAAACTGAAGAATCATATGAATACTAAAAGAAAGCCAGGAAAAATCATGATTTCTACACCATACAATTATGACTTTCCAAACATTGTGATAAATCTTCCTAGAAACAAGTTTACAAGCCAAATTAGAGTTTCAATCACAGAATCTGACAAACTTCTATATCTTAAAACTAAGCATTTAATTTCCATGCCATCAAGTTTAGAGACTTGAGATCCAGATGGAAGAAAGGAACTTGAGACAGAAGGACTGACCACAGAAGAAGAGGCCAAGGAGGGCAACTGGACATTTGGACCAGATTTGCATACCAAATCCTACAAGCTCATGTTGAGGCAATCAGGATTACAGATTACTTCTCTAGCCTTATCTTGGAAATAACTCTGGGAAGAAGAACCAGAGGAGGAAGGAACAGATAAGCATTCTGAAATGACCAAGGAACTACTAGAGCATCCACTAACTCTGCCTGAGGATCCCTGGAATTCGCAAAGTAACTGGGAAGTTTGTTGTTCACAATCTGATTGAACACATCCTGGTGAAGAGACCCCTCCCCTTGATGTAGAGACTAATGACTGAGAAAGTCTTTAGCCCAATTATTCTCTCCTGGGATGTGAATTGCAGAGACTAGACAAGAATTAGATTCTGCCAAAGAGAGAATCTGAGACACCTCTATCATAGCCAGGGAACTGCGAGTTCCCTCCTGATGGTTTGCATACACTACTGCTGTGACATTGTCTGTCTGGAAATGGAGATTACTCCCTTTTAAACAGAGGCCAAGCTTCAAGGGCCCTGAAAAATGAATGACACCAATATTAACTGTCTCTTCTCTGTTAGAGAGAGACTCACGGACACTGTCTATTTAGAAACTTAGGAAAGTTGCCTTTGTCCTCTGGACAACGTTTTGAAGAAACAACAAGAGGACGCAGCTTGAACCAAGATGTCGTCCAGGTAAGGAAATACTGCAATACTTTGAGCTCTGATTACAGACAAAAGGGCACCCACAACTTTAGAAAATATTCTTGGAGCTGTAGCCAGACCAAATTAAAGAGCAACAGACTGAAAGTGCTTGTCCAGAAAAGAAAACCTCAGAAACTCGTAATGGTCTCTGTGAATTGGAACATGAAGATAAGCATCCTTTAAATCTATTGTGGACTTAAATTGACCTTGCTGAACAAAATGCAGAATAGTTCTGATAGTTTCCATTCTAAAACATGGAATCCTTACAAACTTGTTCAGAGATTTTAGATCCAGAACTGGTCTAAAAGTGACTTCCTTCTTTGGGACAATGAAGAGTTTTGAATAAAATTCCATCCTCTATTCCTACAAAGGTACTGGAACAATTACTCTCATATCTTCCAGATATGAGACAGATTGAAGAAAAGCTTGAGTTTTTTTTTTCAAGATTCCTTTAAATATTTAAAAAAAAAAACTTGCTCTGGGAGGCCTTGTTCTGAACCCTATTCCAGATCTCTGGGTCCGGAATATTGCTTCTCAGGGATATCGAACAGATTGAAACCAAGCCTCCTGAAAGAGGCTTAATCTTCCGCCTACCAGAACATCTGGATCAAGAGCCACACCTTTATGTGGTTTTAGAAGAAGGGATGGATTTCTTACCCTACTTAGACTTTTTCCAGTTAGCATTAGGTCTCCAGACTTAACCAGAGAGACCTTTTAAACAGAGGAGTCAGTTTTTTGTTCCTTATTCTGACTAAAGAAATGAAAATTATAAGAAACTTTAAATTATCCTTTAGACTTTGTGTCTTGATGAAGAAAAGCTTCTTTACCTCCAGTAATAGTAGAAATAATAGAATCTCAATCATACCCAAATAACTATTTCCTTTAAAGGAAAGAGACAATAATCTAGACTATATCAGCAGACCAGGATTTAAGCCACAAGGTGGTCCTGGCAAGAATAGCTAAAGACATGCTATTGACATTAATCTTCATAATATCAAACACAGCATCACAAATACAAGTATTGGCACTCTGAAGCAAACCCAATAGATTTGCACTAATAGGGTTTTCAGAAAACTGCTCTGAATGACTAGACAACCAGAAGGTAGAAGCAGGACCCATATCAGCAATAGAAATAGCTGGTCTGGGAATATAACCAACATGTAAAAAGGCCCTTCTATGAAAAGATTCTAACTCTCTGTCTAAAGGGTCCTTAAAAGAAGTACTGTCTTCCAAAGGAATAGTAGTATGTTTAGCCAGAGTGGAAATGGTACCATCCACCTTGGGAACTGTTTCCCATAATTCTAGATTAGCAGCAGGTAAAGGATACAACTTTTTAAACCTTGCATAAGGATTTAAAGTCACCCCTGGCTTAGACCATTCCCTAGCAATCATGTCAAAGACAGCATCAGGCATGGGGAAAATCTCAGGTAGGTTAACAACATTTAAACCATTACAAGGTTTATCAACAGAAGTTTTAGGATCTTTAACCCCTAAAGTAATTAGGACCTCTTTTAAAAGGGAATATGTTCAATTTTAAACAAAAAAGTGGAAATATCAGGTTCAACCTCAGATGAGGAATCCTCATGCCTAAAGGAAACTTCACCATCAGAATATAAAACAGTATCCCTGGGATCAGGGCACATAGCACTTGTAGAAGGTAAAATCTGAACATTGAAATGCTTTAACATTAACCTGTAATGGACAAAGAGTAGGGGCATTAGTACCCAAAGAAACAGCATTAGATTGGTCTGTATGTATTAACAATCTAAGCATGAGCCACATAAATGATCTGAAGAGGGCACTTCATAATTTTTACAATAAGCACACCTAATAAGGTAAAAAGGTATTCAGGAGACTTAGGCCTAGATTTGGAGTTCGGCGGTAAAAGGGCTGTTAACGCTCCGCGGGTTTTTTTCTGGCCGCACCATAAATTTAACTCTGGTATCGAGAGTTTAAACAAATGCTGCGTTAGGCTCCAAAAAAGGAGCGTAGAGCATTTTTACCGCAAATGGAACTCTCGATACCAGAGTTGCTTACGGACGCGGCCGGCCTCAAAAACGTGCTCGTGCACGATTCTCCCATAGGAAACAATGGGGCTGTTTGAGCTGAAAAAAAACCTAACACCTGCAAAAAAGCAGCGTTCAGCTCCTAACGCAGCCCCATTGTTTCCTATGGGGAAACACTTCCTACGTCTGCACCTAACACTCTAACATGTACCCCGAGTCTAAACACCCCTAACCGTACACTTATTAACCCCTATTCTGCTGCCCCCGCTATCGCTGACCCCTGCATATTTTTTTTAACCCCTATTCTGCCGCTCCGTAAACCGCCGCAACCTACGTTATCCCTATGTACCCCTAATCTGCTGCCCTAACATCGCCGACCCCTATATTATATTTATTAACCCCTAATCTGCCCCCCTCAACGTCGCCGACACCTGCCTACACTTATTAACTCCTAATCTGCCGAGCGGACCTGAGCGCTACTATAATAAAGTTATTAACCCCTAATCCGCCTCACTAACCCTATCATAAATAGTATTAACCCCTAATCTGCCCTCCCTAACATCGCCGACACCTAACTTCAATTATTAACCCCTAATCTGCCCTCCCTAACATCGCCGACACCTAACTTCAATTATTAACCCCTAATCTGCCGAGCGGACCTCACCGCTACTATAATAAATGTATTAACCCCTAAAGCTAAGTCTAACCCTAACACTAACACCCCCCCTAAATTAAATATAATTTTAATCTAACGAAATAAATTAACTCTTATTAAATAACTTATTCCTATTTAAAGCTAAATACTTACCTGTAAAATAAATCCTAATATAGCTACAATATAAATTATAATTATATTATAGCTATTTTAGGATTAATATTTATTTTACAGGCAACTTTGTAATTATTTTAACCAGGTACAATAGCTATTAAATAGTTAAGAACTATTTAATAGTTACCTAGTTAAAATAATAACAAATTTACCTGTAAAATAAATCCTAACCTAAGATATAATTAAACCTAACACTACCCTATCAATAAATTAATTAAATAAACTACCTACAATTACCTACAATTAACCTAACACTACACTATCAATAAATTAATTAAACACAATTGCTACAAATAAATACAATTAAATAAACTAGCTTAAGTACAAAAAATAAAAAAGAACTAAGTTACAAAAAATAATAAAATATTTACAAACATAAGAAATATATTACAACAATTTTAAACTAATTACACCTACTCTAAGCCCCCTAATAAAATAACAAAGCCCCCCAAAATAAAAAATTCCCTACCCTATTCTAAATTAAAAAAGTTACAAGCTCTTTTACCTTACCAGCCCTGAACAGGGCCCTTTGCGGGGCATGCCCCAAGGATTTCAGCTCTTTTGCCTGTAAAAAAAAACATACCATACCCCCCCCCAACATTACAACCCACCACCCACATACCCCTAATCTAACCCAAACCCCCCTTAAATAAACCTAACACTAAGCCCCTGAAGATCTTCCTACCTTGTCTTCACCATACCAGGTTCACCGATCCGTCCTGGCTCCAACATCTTCATCCAACCCAAGCGGGGGTTGGCGATCCATCATCCGGTGCTGAAGAGGTCCAGAAGAGGCTCCAAAGTCTTCCTCCTATCCGGCAAGAAGAGGACATCCGGACCGGCAAACATCTTCTCCAAGCGGCATCTTCAATCTTCTTCCATCCGGTGCGGAGCGGGTCCATCTTGAAGCAGGCGACGCGGATCCATCCTCTTCTTCCGTTGTCTCCCGACGAATGACGGTTCCTTTAAGGGACGTCATCCAAGATGGCGTCCCTCGAATTCCGATTGGCTGATAGGATTCTATCAGCCAATCGGAATTAAGGTAGGAATATTCTGATTGGCTGATGGAATCAGCCAATCAGAATCAAGTTCAATCCGATTGGCTGATCCAATCAGCCAATCAGATTGAGCTCGCATTCTATTGGCTGATCGGAACAGCCAATAGAATGCGAGCTCAATCTGATTGGCTGATTGGATCAGCCAATCGGATTGAACTTGATTCTGATTGGCTGATTCCATCAGCCAATCAGAAAATTCCTACCTTAATTCCGATTGGCTGATAGAATCCTATCAGCCAATCGGAATTCGAGGGACGCCATCTTGGATGACGTCCCTTAAAGGAACCGTCATTCGTCGGGAGACAACGGAAGAAGAGGATGGATCCGCGTCGCCTGCTTCAAGATGGACCCGCTCCGCACCGGATGGAAGAAGATTGAAGATGCCGCTTGGAAAAGATGTTTGCCGGTCCGGATGTCCTCTTCTTGCCGGATAGGAGGAAGACTTTGGAGCCTCTTCTGGACCTCTTCAGCACCGGATGATGGATCGCTAACCCCCGCTTGGGTTGGATGAAGATGTTGGAGCCAGGACGGATCGGTGAACCTGGTATGGTGAAGACAAGATAGGAAGATCTTCAGGGGCTTAGTGTTAGGTTTATTTAAGGGGGGTTTGGGTTAGATTAGGGGTATGTGGGTGGTGGGTTGTAATGTTGGGGGGGGGTATGGTATGTTTTTTTTTACAGGCAAAAGAGCTGAAATCCTTGGGGCATGCCCCGCAAAGGGCCCTGTTCAGGGCTGGTAAGGTAAAAGAGCTCGTAACTTTTTTAATTTAGAATAGGGTAGGGAATTTTTTATTTTGGGGGGCTTTGTTATTTTATTAGGGGGCTTAGAGTAGGTGTAATTAGTTTAAAATTGTTGTAATATATTTCTTATGTTTGTAAATATTTTATTATTTTTTGTAACTTAGTTCTTTTTTATTTTTTGTACTTTAGCTAGTTTATTTAATTGTATTTATTTGTAGCAATTGTGTTTAATTAATTTATTGATAGTGTAGTGTTAGGTTAATTGTAGGTAATTGTAGGTAGTTTATTTAATTAATTTATTGATAGGGTAGTGTTAGGTTTAATTATATCTTAGGTTAGGATTTATTTTACAGGTAAATTTGTTATTATTTTAACTAGGTAACTATTAAATAGTTCTTAACTATTTAATAGCTATTGTACCTGGTTAAAATAATTACAAAGTTGCCTGTAAAATAAATATTAATCCTAAAATAGCTATAATATAATTATAATTTATATTGTAGCTATATTAGGATTTATTTTACAGGTAAGTATTTAGCTTTAAATAGGAATAAGTTATTTAATAAGAGTTAATTTATTTCGTTAGATTAAAATTATATTTAATTTAGGGGGGGTGTTAGTGTTAGGGTTAGACTTAGCTTTAGGGGTTAATACATTTATTATAGTAGCGTTGAGGTCCGCTCGGCAGATTAGGGGTTAATAATTGAAGTTAGGTGTCGGCGATGTTAGGGAGGGCAGATTAGGGGTTAATACTATTTATGATAGGGTTAGTGAGGCGAGTTAGGGGTTAATAACTTTATTATAGTAGCGCTCAGGTCCGCTCGGCAGATTAGGGGTTAATAAGTGTAGGCAGGTGTCGGCGACGTTGAGGGGGGCAGATTAGGGGTTAATAAATATAATATAGGGGTCGGCGGTGTTAGGGGTAGCAGATTAGGCGTACATAGGGATAACGTAGGTGGCGGCGCTTTGCGGTCGGAAGATTAGGGGTTAATTATTTTAAGTAGCTGGCGGTGACGTTGTGGGGGGCAGGTTAGGGGTTAATAAATGTAATACAGGGGTCGGCGGGGTTAGGGGCAGCAGATTAGGGGTACATAAGTATAACGTAGGTGGCGGTCGGCAGATTAGGGGTTAAAAATTTAAATTGAGTGGCGGCGATGTGGGGGGAGCTCGGTTTAGGGGTACATAGGTAGTTTATGGGTGTTAGTGTACTTTAGGGTACAGTAGTTAAGAGCTTTATGAACCGGCGTTAGCCAGAAAGCTCTTAACTCCTGCTTTTTTCAGGCGGCTGGAATTTTGTCGTTAGAGCTCTAACGCTCACTTCAGAAACGACTCTAAATACCAGCGTTAGAAAGATCCCATTGAAAAGATAGGATACGCAAATGGCGTAGGGGGATCTGCGGTATGGAAAAGTCGCGGCTGAAAAGTGAGCGTTAGACCCTTTAATCACTGACTCCAAATACCAGCGGGCGGCCAAAACCAGCGTTAGGAGCCTCTAACGCTGGTTTTGACGGCTACCGCCGAACTCCAAATCTAGGCCTTAGTTTCTTGGAAAGATTTGGGGACAGAATCTGCTGCTTCATTGTAGAATATAGCAATGCAATAATTACTATAAAACCCCTTAAAAAAAGCTCTTGAGTAATAGAAACCATTTACTCCCACCTAAGTAGCTTTAACAGGAAAAATGCATGCTAAGCCAATCTGAAAAGGACAAGCACAGGAGAAAATAACTTTACCTCAGAACGTGTGCCAAACAACTGAGGGTTTAAATGAGATTGAGCGCACCAAAAACCTGTTGTTCACACAGCCGAACAAACGTGTGCTAACAGACGTGCGTACACCAACACGCAGAAAAACTTAAGGGAAGTACGCAAACCTGACAGGTGTCAGCACGCAAAAAAACTGCAGCTCCTAGGAGACTAAGGGACATGTGCAAACTCGATAAGCGCAATCCCAATGCATGAACAACTAAGCTCACCAAAACAAAAAAAAACGCTGCGTGCAAAAGCAAGGGAATAGTGAAAGATCTGTCCAAGGGCCATATATAAAAACATATAAGATAAACTTTTTTAAAAACAAAAAAGTGACAATAACATAGCGAAATGACTGTCTACATGTGTTGTGTTTTTTTTTTTAATGTTTTATTTTTCTTAATAAAAATATACTTACCAATAGACACTCGTCCGCTAGCAATCAAGTAGAAGAGTAGCAGACAGCCAAGCTATTACTGAAAGAAAGCCACAGAGGTTATAGAATAGGAATATATTTGTACATCCATAAAGGGAGGCAGAAGACACATCCCTGCGACCGATTTACAGAGGGTTTATGAAAGATTTCCCATGAGGTGAAACCATGGAACCATAAACCATACGCCAACTATATCCCACTGACAAGCACTGTACTCTTAAGGGAAACCAGGACTCAACATAGACTGAAAACCCCTTTCTCTGAAGATCATATGCACATTTTCATTCTTCAACCACCTCCAGAGAAGGCTAAGTAAACACTGAGGTATGTGTGACATGGGAGGGGTTTTACAGAGCTCTTAGGGTTTGGGAATCTTTGCCTCTTTCTAGTGGTATAGAAGAATAATTCCCATGAGTAATGGATCATGGACTCTCACCACCTGTATGTGAGAAAAAATACTTATTTTACTGTGTGTATTAATTATAAGCTCTTTTTAACATGAGCATGTTGTAGGGTCATCTCTTTTCAGAAACACCTAGACCAGAGTGAAACAGCCTAGGTAGTTTAAAGACCATCTGAACGTGTATATACTGTATGTCGATATTGCCCTAAAAGCTGGTGTCCATGTGATGTATATGCACCTCCAGATGGATGTTTATAGTTTATTATAGCATTTTAACATTGCACTAACACTATCCCTTTAACAATCTTAACTGAGCCAGAACAAAAGAAAGATATAATCACTGCCTGGTGGACTAAGATGGTTATGCATAGTAAAGAGAAGTTATTGGTCATTCACAAAGAACTTGATACTGTGGAAAATGTCTTGCATTCTAAAGTATTGTATACAGATAATTTCTTGTAAATAAGACTTTTAGGGCCAGATTAAAAGTGGGGCACAAAATATCACTTTGGCTAATGCGATATTAGCGCTCCACTTTGTAATACCAGTGCATGCAAATGTTCGCTGGTATTACAATTTAGGTGCAATATGAACAGGACCTCATAGGTTCCAATGGGAGCCTCATTCTGATGCTGTCATAAACGGCACAGAACCTAAACACAGCAAAGGGGATAAGTCTCACAGCAATGGGCAGTAATCTTAAATATATATGTATATGTTTTGTTTTTTTCTTGGTTACATTTTTATTGAAATTTTACAATAATACATTAATAGATCAATACAATAACATACTGATGAAAAAGAAAAAGAAAAAGAAAAAAAATAATAAAATAAATACACAATACAATACAATTTCTTAATCCCCAAAGGAAAAATTGTCATAAAAAATATTAACTAAAATATGTAATGACATAAATAGCCATTGCAGGGCAATAGTGATGTCATATCATGAGAGAAAATACAGAGTAATTTATACATTCAGTATACTTTTAAGTTATAGAGTTGAGGATATTTACCTAAAACATAACATCAAGGCAAATAACATAAAGTAGCTACATGCAATGCCCTATCAAAAAAGGACAAAAAAAAAGCAACAACAAAAAAGCAAAGATGGCCTCATCTTTTGATACTTAAACACAATAGGTACTATCCTCTAACAAGAATTACATATAAATGTTGTATCTGTAAGACTCTATTAAAGTTAAAAAAATATGACAAGAGGCCCAAAGAAGAAATAAACTGAAAAGGTCAGAGTAGGTGGGCAAATACAAATCTACATGCACTAGATTATACGGGAGAGAGAGGAGAAAAAAGGGGGGTTTAGCTCCCTTTATGCCAAACTCCTGGGAAAATACCTCTATCAATCTGTCGTTTAAACCATTCTGAACTCATGAAAAAAGAGACCACTTGGGTTTGAGCCTCTATAGGAAGAGATAAGATCAATTTCTCCCATTTCTGGAAAAATAGATCCTCAGACTATCAAAATGGCTGTATTTACAAATCTGTAAGACGGATGTAGAGGTGAGTATCTAAAAAGGAAAAAAACCTGTATAGGTTAAATTTCAACTTTAATTCCAATTAACCTATTTAGCCAATAAGTGACTTTGCTCCAGAATTTCCTAATTTTAGGTCATTTCCAGAAATAATGTAAAATGCCTACATCTTTAGCCCTGCATCTAGAACAGATACCTTCATTGTCTGACCATTGTGCGAGTCTCAAAGGTGTAACATACGCTATATTCATTATTTTGAAATGAGATTCACACCAATTTAAGGAAACTCTATGTTTTTTTCAAATTGAATACTTTGGGGGAGATTTTCTATTAATAATTCTGGGAGCAGTTTGTTCCATTCTAACTATTAAACTTCAAGATGACTCTCCCCCTGAATATTGTTTAAGATATTATATACATTGGAAATGGAAAAGTTCCCTGTTAAATATATCTCCAAGGGAAAGGTCATCTCAGGATTCAAGTCTTAATGTATTAATCCAGTGGCGAGTCTGTAGATAGGCAAAAAAGGTTGATTTATGAATATCAAACTCAGTGCATAGTGCAGAAAAGGATCTTGAACTTAAGACTCCACCCTCACAAAAATCCCTAACTATTTTAAGGCCTTTTGATGCCCATAGGGTAAGAGGACCTGAATTAAGTCCTGGGAGAAATTTGGAATTCCCAAGTAGAGGCATAAAACCTTATGAGAATGGCACAATCGGCTTTGATTCCATCCAAAAAAAGGATACATAGTCCTTCTCTGTGATCCAATCTAAAGCAAATTTTCCCAACGTAGCATAATTATATAGTATAATGTTGGGAAATGTCAAGCCACCTTTCATCTTGGGTAGTGATAGTTTGTAGATAGAAATTCTTGTTTTTTTTTCCCTTGCCAGATAAAATTTTGAGCACATTATCTAAAAGGACAATATATCCTTTTTAGATAGGAGTAGCTGTATGTTCTGTAACAGATATAATAATTTGGGAAATAAGATTGCCTTAATATGGACAATGCGTGCAGAAATTGAGATGGGTAGTTTAATCTAAGTATTTAACTTGGTCTCAATGTCATCAAAGCATTTAGAAAAGTTCAATTTATAACAGCTAGCGGGATTGTTGCTGAGATTGATACCTAAATATTTGATTTACTACCTTGAATGGGTGAAGAACCTCACAGGTTTATTGATCTATAATAGTTCATATTTCCTAAGGTTTATTTTATATACAGAGAATGAGCTGTACAGCTCAATCATCTGTAATAATCATGTGATGGTCTGTTCTGTATTAATTAAAAAGAGCAAAATGTCATCTGCATAAATTGATAAGACTAAATCATCTTCCCCCATTCTTATTCCTTTCAGTTATTCCCTGAAATGTTGCAAGAGAAAGATTAAATATAAGAGGAGATATCTGACACCCTTGTCGCGTACCTCTCAAGAGTGATTTTGTCAGAAATGCCGCCATTAATAATAATGTAAGATGTTGGGGCCTTATATATGTCGTACAAAATTTAAAAAATTACCTACAAATCCAAACCCTTCAAGGGCTAAAAATAAGTGGTCTCATAGAATAGAATCAAACACCTTTTCTGCATTGACTGTAATTCATGCCAAATCCATTTTAAATTGGGACTTCTTACTCATGGATTTATTATGAAAATAGTCTAACACTAGCATAGCTTTTCAAAAATTCTTGACCAGATCCCTCCCGGTCATAAAGCCGGTATGGTCTAAATGAATGACTTAATGTAAGCAATTTTTAAGTCTGTTTAGAAATAATAGATGTCAAAATCTTATAATCTTGATTTAATAGGGATATCTGTCTGTAAAATGCAGGGCATTCTGGATCTTTCTCTTTTTTTCTGGATTAGGGTGATGCTAGAAGCAGTAAAGTATACAGAGTCCATCTTGTTTTCCAAATAGTACAGTATATATTTAAAAAAAGATAGCAGCGTCGGGGCAACTTGATCTGTCAGTAGTTTTTAGAACTCTGCAGGCAGGGCATCAGGGCCTGTGGCTTTGTTAGGTTTCAGGTTTTTAATGTCTTTCAGGTTTCTGCTTTTGAGATCAATTAATTTAGCTTTTGAATCTCTAAGTTGGAAATACGGGGTAATTTCAGGCTGCGCCAGAACTCTGATTTATTTATCTCATTAATTGAACCTGCAGAATAGATTCCCTGAAAATATTCTGTAAAAGCCTACTTGATATCATTGATATTTCCCACTCGTGTCTTCTTATACTTAATTGCAGCAATAAAATTCCGCTGACTTCTGTTCCACGAGATTTTGGCTAAATACTTTACCGACTTCCTGAACTGACCATTAAAAAGTGCCTTTTTTTCTCATTAATGATCATATTTTGCTTTAAGAATAGATCTCTCTCTAGTCTGGTGCTAATATATATATTCCATGTTTATTGAGATGGATTACTTATGTTTTCTATACCTATTCTTAACTTGGTTAGAAATCTGTTCATCCCCCATCTTACTCTTCTTTCCATTTGCATAAATATGCTTTAATTTCCCCTCTAAATACAGTTTTTGCTGTTTCCCAAAAGATTTCTGGCCTGTCAACATATTCTAAGTTATAATGATAATATTCTACCCATTCAGATTTCAGCCAATTTTTTTAATTGAATGTTATGTAATAGATAATATGGGAAGAAAAATGAGATGAGACTTTTTGATGTTAATTTCTAAGGAAATAATAACATGGTCTGAAATAATTATTTCTTTTATATCTGTGCTGCAATCTAGACCCTGAATATTATTAGAGGTAAGGAAGAAATCAATCGTTGAAAAGGTTTTGAAGGATTTGTACTCACATGTAAATTCTCTGAGATCGGGATTCTTAAGTCTCCAGATATCCTATAAGGAGAGTTTAAGGCATATGTTTTGTAAAACTTTAGATTCTCTAATCTTCCTAGAAAGGGTAAGCTCTGGTAAGCTCTGTCCAATAACAGGGAGAAAGTCATGTTGAAGTCTCCTGCAAGAATCAAATGCTTCCCAGCATAGTGAAGTAATTTAAACCTTAGGTTTTCGAAGAACTCAGTATCAATCGAGTTGGGACCATAAATATTACAAATTACCAAAATTGTTCATTTTAATTTCAGCTATTTGGAATCTTCCATTAGCATCAGACTCTTGGGCTAAGACTTGAAATGATAACTGTTTATTAAATAGGATAGCCACACCTTTGTTCCTTTTATCGTAAGGGGAAGCCAAAATTTCTCCAAGCCATTTAGTTCTTAAAGGGACATGACACCCACATTTTTTCTTTTATGATTTAGAAAGAGAATGCAATTTTAAACATCTTTCTAATTTACTTATATTATCTAATTTGTTTTATTCTCTTGATATTATTTGCTGAAAAGCATATCTAGATATGCTCAGTAGCTGCTGATTGGTTGCTGCACATAGAAGCCTTGTGTGATTGGCTCACCATGTGCATTGCTTTTTCTTCAACTAAGGATATCTAAAAAATGAAGCAAAATAAATAATGGAAGTAAATTGTAATGTTGTTTAAATTTCTATTCTCTATCTGAATCATGAAAGAAAGATTTTGGGTTTAGTGGCCCTTTAATTTGGGAACTTCTTGTGTTTTTAGGTGGGTCTCCTGGAGGAGTGCTGTATCGGGTCTATGTTTCCAGAGTTGGTTTAAAATCAACTTCCTCTTTATAGGGTATGATATGCCCCCTACATGATTTTTAATTTATCCATATAAAGCTAAACTAAACTGAAAGGAGTTCACGCAGGGAGAAGGGGAAGAAGGGAAGAGAGAAAAAAAAAAAGAAAGGAATCCAGGCCCATCTCTCTCTTCCCTCTTTCCATCCAAATGTAGACACTTGTAGACAACTTTAACCCAATTAAAATATAAAAAGACAACCACAATGGAAACAGTCCATCCATCTGTACCCTTGTGCTTGACTTAAAAAACACATCAAAAGAAAAAGTTTACTCTATTTGATTACTATGGGAAAAGTCCTGAGCATCTGTAACATTATTCAGTGTGATAGAGTCACCATTCTTTTCCAGGACAATTTTAGCCGGATACAACATTCTTGAGATTAAATTAGCTTTAATTAGCCTGGAAGAGAATGGTGACATTTCCCTTCTCTTACTTAATGTCTCTGCTAAGAATTCCTGAAATAGTAGTACTTTGACTTGGTCAATCATAATATAATTGGTTTTGCGCATAATGTCTCAATATATTGGATTTGTCCTGAAAATTTTAAAATGTAATTAGAATTGATCTTGCTTTAAATGTGCCATCAGCTTTCCTACATAGTGGGCCAACCACTTGTGCCCATTCTATAGCTAGTAGAATACTCTATGTTGGGATCCCAACCAGTTGGGGTAATTTGGAGGAGGCAAATGTCAGAAGATCTTGATAGTCTAATGTTTCAGGTAAACCGATAATTCTAAGGTTATTGCGACACATGCTATCTTCTTGCTCTTCCATCTTATACTGAAGTGTATTTATTTGTTTATCTTGAATTGAGATGGAATGGTCCTGAGTATTAACTCAGTCCTCAACATCTGACACCCTAGCTTCTACCTCAGCCATCCTGGCAGAGAATTGTCTAAATTCCGTAACAATATTTGTAATTTCCTGTTTAATTGTGTCAAATTGTGGTGTAAATAAGTAAAAAAATTGGTGTAAGAGTAGTGTAGAATCAAAATTGGTTGGAGTGGGTTCAGTACAGGTCTCTGAGCTAGTGTCAGTCAATTTAGTTCTCCTATCTTTCTGTTTAGGCGGCATAGCCGGTGAATTACTTTTAGTGTGTGATATAAATTTGTCCATGTGATGTAGAAAACCTCACGTAAAGTGAGCAAGTGTAGATATATACGTATATTCTAAAGTACAGTGAAGTGAATTACTTCTTATCCTGTGATCGAAAAATTTTCCAAGACAAAAAACATAATTTATGTAAGAACTTACCTGATAAATTAATTTCTTTCATAACCGTCAAGAGTCCATGAGTGTGATATCCCTTTAAGGGCTATCCCCTCCCATCTCATGATCCTCCCTTTATTAGGCAAGTTCTATCAAACAGTCCTTGCCTGAAGATTGAAGTTAAACAACCACTTCTTGTTGCTCATACTTTTTTCCTCTCAGGTCATATTATACTTCTGTCTACGCTTTTTACTACCTGAAGTCTTGGATTATTTCCCCTCCAGAGACCTACCATCATCCGGATCAGATTCATACGCATCCGGATCTACTTGCCTCCGCGTCCCGGAACTAAGCCGCACACACGCCACGCTGTTTCCTAACAGCAGTCACATCTCAGCTCTCCTCTCACAAACTGGTTACCGGTATCATATGTTACATTATTGCACACTGCCTGTACTTAAATAAGACTGTCTTATCTGTACTTGTAATCTATCTGAATTACCATTTGCCTAAACCGGATCAGTCTGAACTTATTATCCTGAGGTTATTTTGGTTAACTCCGCTATAGTGGATTATCAGACTTGCCACTTAAAGCTTCTATCAAGTTAACTATTAAACCTCTGCCTTCCTTTGCAAGATTGAATGACTGCTATTTGTACATATTTTAGTGTGATTGAGTGTGTGTGCGTGAAGATTGAAGGTTACTACTTTGAACTCAAGATTTGTATTAAGACTCATAACAAAGCGAATTCACTGCTTAACTCCTACAAGAGTTTCTAACTCCAACTGTATCTAGTCATTTCACTTCAGTTAAAGATTTCATATAAAAGACTCACATTGTCTATTCAGGTAATTTTAAGTTGTAATTACTTGCTTAGTACAAAAAAGAGCAACATACCTTTATTTTAAAAGAATAATCTTTGAATCTAAACTGAGACATAAGAGAATCTTCAGGCCTAAAAGTTTAGGGGAAGTCTTGAATACAGATTATAAGATGGATCCCCAGGAAGTAAAAAATCAATTAACCAATGTTTTTCAGAAACTTGATTATTTAAACAAAGGCTTAACTGAGGTACAAGCAGAAATGGTAGCATTAAGATCCTTAGTTAAAGAATGTATTCCTACAAAAACTACTGACTACCCTGAACCACATATACAATACCCTCAACCCTTCTCTGGCAAACGTAACGAGTATAGAGATTTTAAAAATGCATGTCATCTGCTATTCTCTTTACGCCCACGTACTTATCATTCAGAAAGAATTAAAGTGTGCACCACCATCTCATTTCTGCAAGGGGAACCCAGATCTTGGGCCAATAGGTTCTTTGAAACTAATAATCCAGTCTTAGACTCATTACAGGATTTCTTCCTCGCCATGGAAAACTTATATGAGGATGCCAACACCCAGATTACTGCAGAAACAAAACTGCGCTCTTTAAAACAGGGAAAACGTACTGTCGAGGAATATACTACCGAATTTCAAATGTGGTCAAATGACTCGCAATGGAACGAAATTGCTTTAAAAAATCAATTTCGTTTAGGACTCTCAGAAAATTTAAAGGACGAACTCTCTAGGTTAGAGGTTCCTGACACCCTCTCTGGTTTAATCAAATTAAGTACTACCTTGGACTGCAGGTTTCGTGAAAGAAAAGCAGAAAGAACAGGTTATGACGTTATACCTAAACGTTACTCCATATATACTCCAACTTCTGAAAGATCGTCAGCTCCTAGCACACCTATGGAAATAGGGGTCATCAAGGGTCCTCTCACCCCAGAGGAGAAAACCAGGAGACGATTGGAGAAATGATGTCTCTACTGTGCTCACAAGGAGCATACAGTTGCTACATGTCCAATACTCCTCAAACAAAAGAAGGGTAAGCAAGTTCATAATTCTCAGTTGTGCCATATAAGCTCTGACACACAAATGACTATATTTTTTTCCTTACAGTGGGATCAGAGAAACTTACAAGCCACAGCCTTGATTGACTCAGGGGCTTCTGGAAACTATATTGATAGTACCTTTCTTAAAAATAATAAAATTCCATATGTGTGTACAGCAAAACCTGTTTTTGTCAAATTGATAGATGGATCTCTTACACAACATGGTCCTATCACTCACCACACCATACCCTTACTCATAACAACTAAAGACGGACATACTGAATATATCACATTTGATTTAATTCCTATTTCTTTACACAGTTTCATTTTTGGGTATACATGGTTAAAGAAACATAACCCTACCATAGACTGGACACTTAGGCCTAGATTTGGAGTTTTGTCGGTAAGGACCCTCGTAGCTAACGCCGACCTTTTTCTGGCCGCACCATAAAAATAACTCTGGTATTGAGAGTCCACATAAAGGCTGCGTTAGGCTCCAAAAAAGGAGTGTAGAGCATTTTTAACGCAGCTTCAACTCTCAATACCAGAGTTGCTTAGGCAAGCGGCCAGCCTCAAAAACGTGCTCGTGCAAAAAAGCCGCGTTCAGCTCTTAACGCAGCCCCATTGTTTGCTATGCGGAAACACCTCTTTAGTCTGCACCTAACACCCTAACATGTACCCCGAGTCTAAACACCCCTAACCTTACACTTATTAACCCCTAATCTGCCGTCCCTGCTATCGCTGACACCTGCATTTTATTTTTAACCCCTAATCTGCCGCTCCGTAAACCGCCGCTACTTACATTATCCTTATGTACCCCTAATCTGCTGCCCCTAACACCGCCGACCCCTATATTATATTTATTAACCCCTAATCTGCCCCCCACAACGTCGCCTCCACCTGCCTACACTTATTAACCCCTAATCTGCCGACCGGACCGCACCGCTATTATTATAAAGTTATTAACCCCTAATCCGCCTCACTAACCCTATAATAAATAGTATTAACCCCTAATCTGCCCTCCCTAACATCGTCGACACCTAACTTCAATTATTAACCCCTAATCTGCCGACCGGAGCTCACCGCTATTCTAATAAATGTATTAACCCCTAAAGCTAAGTCTAACCCTAACACTAACACCCCCCTAAATTAAATATAATTTTATTCTAACGAAATAAATTAACTCTTATTAAATAAATTATTCCTATTTAAAGCTAAATACCTACCTGTAAAATAAATCCTAATATAGCTACAATATAAATTATAATTACATTGTAGCTATTTTAGGATTAATATTTATTTTACAGGCAACTTTGTAATTATTTTAACCATGTACAATAGCTATTAAATAGTTAAGAACTATTTAATAGTTACCTAGTTAAAATAATTACAAAATTACCTGTAAAATAAATCCTAACCTAAGTTAAAATTAAACCTAACACTATACTATCATTAAATTAATTAAATAAAATACCTACAATTACCTACAATTAAACCTAACACTACACAATCAATACATTAATTAAATACAATACCTACAAATAAATACATTTAAATAAACTAACTAAAGTACAAAAAATAAAAAAGAACTAAGTTACAAAAAATAAAAAAATATTTACAAACATAAGAAAAATATTACAACAATTTTAAACTAATTATACCTACTCTAGGCCCCCTAATAAAATAACAAAGCCCCCCAAAATAAAAAAATGCCCTACCCTATTCTAAATTTCTAAAGTTCAAAGCTCTTTTACCTTACCAGCCCTGAACAGGGCCCTTTGCGGGTAGGATAGGATACGCAATTGACGTAAGGGGATCTGCGGTATGGAAAAGTAGCGGATGAAAAGTGAACGTTAGACACTATTTTGAGTGACTCCAAATACCGGAGGTAGCCTAAAACCAGCGTTAGGAGCCTCTAACGCTGGTTTTCACGGCTAACGCCAAACTCCAAATCTAGGCCTTAATGACTTAAAATTAGACTTGCCTTACTGTCTAAAGACTTGTTATCCTCACTGTACAATATCTGTATTGGATAATGGTATACCCAAACCTTATCAGGACTTGGCAGAGGTCTTTAACATGAAAGAGGCAGAAAATCTGCCTCCTCATAGGGAATTTGACTGTCCCATTGACTTGATGCCTAATAGTCAAATTCCACACGGAAAGATATATCCGTTATCTCAAAATGAATTATCTTTTGTAAGGTCATATTTAGATGATAACCTTCGTAAGGGTTTCATCTCACATTCAACCTCTCCTGCAACAGCAGGTATGTTTCTCGTAAAAAACAAGGATGGAACCATACGTCCCATCATAGATTACAGAGCGTTAAATATCATAACAGTAAAAAACAGATACCCACTTCCGCTTATACCTGAGCTTCTTGAAAGGTTACATGGCACTACCATCTATTCTAAACTCGATTTGAAAGGAGCTTATAATCTCATACGCATCAAACAGGGTGACGAATGGAAGACCGCTTTTCGGACACGTTATGGTTTGTACCAGTATAATGTCATGCCATTTGGGTTAAGTAATGCACCCGCTACCTTTCAACATTTTATTAACGAGGTTTTCCGTGACCTAATAGACGTATGTGTTATAATATATTTAGACAACATTCTGATCTATTCCAAAAATATACAAGAACATGAAAAACACGTCCGTTGGGTACTTACTAGATTGAAAGAACACAAATTATATGCTAAACTTGAGAAATGTTCCTTTCATGTACAAGAGATCAAATTTTTAGGTTATATCATAAAACCTGACAGAATACAAATGGATCCAGAAAAAATAAATGCAATTATAAATTGGCCAGTGCCAACAACTGTAAAAGCCTTACAAAGATTCATTGGTTTTGCAAATTTTTACCATAAATTTATTGCTAATTTCTCAATGATTGTGAAACCGTTAACATGTTTAACTAGTAAAAAACAGAAATATAAATGGACAGAAGAAGCACAGTTATCTTTTAATACACTAAAGAAACAATTTACTTCAGCACCTGTACTTGCATTACCTGACTTCAACTCTCAATTTATCCTTGAAGTAGACGCCTCCAATATGGGAATAGGAGCAATTCTTTCACAGAAAAACAAGGAAAAGACAGAGACACATCCTATAGCTTTTTATTCTAGAATGTTGACGTCCGCTGAGAGTAATTACAGCATAGGTGATAAAGAGCTACTTGCAATAAAATGTTCTTTGGAACAATGGAGACACTTACTTGAAGGATCCAGTCTTCCATTCCTGATCTATACAGATCATTAAAACCTTGAGTACTTGAAATCAAGTAAAACTCTCACTTCAAGACAAGCTTGATGGTCTATATTCTTAGACCGATTCAATTTCCTTATAAGTTACAAACCAGGAAGTTTAAATGTTAAGGCTGATGCCTTATCCAGAGTATACGAAAAACAACTTTAAGATAACTTAGATTCTATTATACCTAAAGAAAAATTCATAGGAGTGCTAACTGCTATAGAAAAAGAAATCTTAGAAGTTCAACAAAGTGATTGCAATAAACCTCCATCTTGTAAAGAAGACCTAAAGACAGGTCTTTATTACCACAAATCAAAATTATTCATTCCTGAATCCCTCAGGAAATCAATCCTTAAAAAAACCCATGATGGTACTCTATTCGGACATCCTGGTATCAAAAAGACAACCGAATTAACTAGAAGACATTTCTGGTGGCCTAAGATGAACCACACAGTCTACGAATACGTATCGCATTGTGACATATGCGCTAGAAATAAAGTAGAACATAAAAGACCAATAGGATTACTTACACCTCTGCCAATTCCAGATAAACCCTGGAGTACCATATCTATGGATTTTATTGTTGACCTCCCGAGTTCCCAACAAAATACAACAATCCTTGTAGTGATAGATCATTTGACACATTTAGCTCATTTCATAACACTAAAGGGGTTACCATCAGCTTTAACAACAGCAACAGCATTCCTAGATTCTATAGTAAAATTACATCGCTTACCCACCACTATTATCACTGACAGAGGATCACAATTCACCTCATCATTCTGGAAATCCTTATGCAAACTTTTAAAAGTTGATTCAAGATATTCCACAGCATTTTACCCACAGACCAATGGTTTAACTGAGAGGTTAAACCAAACCTTGGAGCAATACTTAAGATGTTTCATCACTCATTTACAAGATGATTGGAAAGATTATCTTCCAATGGCGGAATTCTCATACAATAATTCACTATCAGCATCTATTAAAATGACACCCTTTTATGCCACCTACGGATATAACCCAAATACTATCGCACTTTCTATGACTGAAGTTAGTTCACCTTGTGCTCAGCAATTCACATCCAATCTACAGGACAGATTAGATATGCTAAAATCTCATCTGTCAAATGCAAAGGCATATCAAAAAAGATACTATGATCAACATCATAGACTGAGTCCACATTATCAGATTGGAGACAACGTTTTATTATCTATTAAAAACCTCAAGTTACAGGTTCCTTGTAAAAAATTGGCCAATCAATTTCTTGGACCTTTTGAGATTGATAAGATTTTAAACCCCAATGTTGTTAGATTGGTTCTACCCGAGTCTTACAAAATACATCCCACGTTCCATGTATCACTACTCAAGCCGTATAACGTTGATTCCATCACCACAGATCAACTCGCACCACCTCCTATTCTAGTTAATGACCAGGACGAATTTGAGGTTCATTCTATTCTTGATTCCAGAATACGTCGGGGTAAACTGGAATATCTTGTGAAATGGAAAGGTTATGGTCCCGAGGATAATTCCTGGAAACTTTTCTCGGATGTTCATGCTCCCCGACTGATTAAAAAATTTAATCTTGGGTATCCTTGGAAGCCTCATTTGGGATCCCCTGGGGTGATCCCTTGACAGGGGGGAAATGTGATATCCCTTTAAGGGCTATCCCCTCCCATCTCATGATCCTCCCTTTATTAGGCAAGTTCTATCAAACAGTCCTTGTCTGAAGATTGAAGTTAAACAACCACTTCTTGTTGCTCATACTTTTTTCCTATCAGGTCATATTATACTTCTGTCTACGCTTTTTACTACCTGAATTCTTGGATTATTTCTCCTCCAGAGACCTACCATCATCCGGATCAGATTCATACGCATCCGGATCTACTTGCCTCCGCGTCCCGGAACTAAGCCGCACACACGCCACGCTGTTTCCTAACAGCGGTCACATCTCAGCTCTCCTCTCACAAACTGGTTACCGGTATCTTATGTTACATTATTGTACACTGCCTGTACTTGAAGTAAGACTGTCTTATCTGTACTTGTAATCTATCTGAATTACCATTTGCCTAAACCGGATCAGTCTGAACTTATTATCCTGAGGTTATTTTGGTTAACTCCGCTATAGTGGATTATCAGACTTGCCACTTAAAGCTTCTATCAAGTTAACTATTAAACCTCTGCCTTCCTTTGCAAGATTGAATGACTGCTATTTGTACATATTTTAGTGTGATTGAGTGTGTGTGCGTGAAGATTGAAGGTTACTACTTTGAACTCAAGATTCGTATTAAAACTCATAACAAAGCGAATTCACTGCTTAACTCCTACAAGAGTTTCTAACTCCAACTGTATCTAGTCATTTAACTTCAGTTAAAGATTTCATATAAAAGACTCACATTGTCTATTCAGGTAATTTTAAGTTGTAATTACTTGCTTAGTACAAAAAAGAGCAACATACCTTTATTTTAAAAGAATAATCTTTGAATCTAAACTGAGACATAACAATGAGCTAGTGACGTATGGGATATACATTCCTACCAGGAGGGGCAAAGTTTCCCAAACCTCAAAATGCCTATAAATACACCTCCCACTACACTCACACCTTAGTTTAGCGTATAGCCAAGTAGTGAGGTGTAAAAAGGAATAAAAAAGCATACAAAAAAGAGGAACTGGAAATAATATTGTGTTTTTATACAAAAAAATATAACCACCAAAAACAGGGTGGGCCTCATGGACTCTTGATAATATGAAAGAAATGAATTTATCAGGTAAGTTCTTACATAAATTATGTTTTCTTTCATGTAAATAGCAAGAGTCCATGAGTTAGTGACTTATAGGATAAAATACCCAAGATGTGGAAGTCAACAGAAGAGTTACTAGAGAGGGAGGGATAAAATAAAAACAGCTATTTCTGCTGAGGAATTTAAATCCAAACAAAAAATAAGTTTTCTTATAAATTTCAAGAAAAAAATCAGCCAATCGGAATTAAAGGTCGTCATCTTTGATGATGTCCCTTAAAGGGAACCTTCAGTGTATGGATGGGACCATATGAAGAGGATGCTCTGCGCCGGATGTTTTGAAGATGGACCCGCTCTGCGCCGGAAGGATGAAGATAGAAGATGCCGTCTGGAGGAAGACTTCTGCCCACCTGGATGATGACTTCTTGCCACTTGGATGAAGACTTCTCCCGGCTTCATTGAGGACTTCTTGCCGCTTGGATGAAGACTTTGCCGGCTGGATGAGGATGGATGTCCGGTCTTCAAAAACTGTAAGTGTATCTTCGGGGGTTAGTGTTAGGTTTTATTAAGGGTTTATTGGGTGGGTTTTATTTTTAGTGTAGGGTTTTGGGCAATGTAAAAGAGCTAAATGCCCTTTTAAGGGCAATGCCCATTTAAATGCCCTTTTCAGGGCAATGGGGAGCTTAGGTTTATTTAGATAGGATTTTATAGTTTCACTAGAGAACATATTCTACAAAGCTTTAGATTAATTGATCAAACTCAAGTTTTTATAGATTGGAAGGAATCGCACTTCAAGTTAACAAATCTATTATACATTACACCAGACAAAATGACAAAATTGTATAAAAAATAAGTTAAGTGTCCTAAATGTAATGCTAGGGATGCAGACAAAATACATTGTTTCTAGAGCTGCCCTAAAATGTCGCAGTTCTGGAGTAAAGTATGTTTTTGGGTGAATAAGGTGAATGCCTGCAGTTTTACTCTCGAGCCGAGACATGTCTTTTTCCTTGTAAATCATGAGGAACCTTACTCGAATATCAGGCTCATAAACACAATAATTTTAGTGGAACGCAATGTCATTCTCAGGAATTGTGAATTAACCAAGGTGAGGGGAGCTGACGGTGTGGGTTGAGAGAGTTGTGTCTAAGTGTTTATCACAATGTGTATTATCACAGTATTATTAGAAAGTAAAATAAAAAATAATTAAGCTTATATACTGATTGTATTTATTTAAAACACTTTAAAACAAGTTGAATATAAGTATAGAGCTCTAATACTTTAAAACATTAAAAACAGTGTACAATTATATAAGGACAACATTGGAGAATTATGAGCAGTCTTTATGATTTGTTTTCAATTTGTTCATATAATTTGATCATATAATTTGATTGATTTCGTGTTTCGTTACGAAAGTTTTTATATGAATGTTCTATTTTTACTCACGTTTTTGTCCTGAATAAAAACTTTTTAAAGGCTTTTTAAAGAGGGCCTTAGTATATGTCCAGGATAGGCCGTTGAGGAGACAAAGGAAATAGGTGACTGTCTTATGTTTAAGACGCTCCTTCTCTAAAAAGGTCAGAATTGGCAACTTATGTAAGGAAAAGTTGTAACGTTGTTTCGATTTTAGAAGATTCTTTTCTTTTCGTTCCAATTCTTAGATAGTCTTTTTAGGAGGAGAGACAATTTGTGTCTCTATATTAGATATGCTTGGAAAATTCGATATGCCTAAGGTTTCTTTGCCTTTTTCACTCGTAAGTGTGATGTTAGGTAGAAAAATGGACTCGTTGGTCTCCGAGACTTTTTACCCTTTTGATGTGGTAGATTTAATATCTAGGGTTTGCAGGAGTCTCTAAGAGGCTTGTAGTGTTTGTTGGTATTATCGTCTTTGGTCCAAATTGTGATCGTTGGTCTCTGAGACTGTTTACCCTATTGTAATGGTAAATTTGATGTTCAGGGTTTGCTGGTAAATTTGATGTTCAGGGTTTGCTGGAGTCTCTAAGAGGCTTGAAGTGAATACAGGTAATTTTACTTTGAAGGTTCTGAGGACCGGGACAATTTTAAATGTCCGTAGAGGTTCCTTGTAGTGAGCTGCTTCTTCTTACGCTTGTCAGTGTTCAAACGTTAGATATGGTGAATCCGTATAAAAGTTCAAAATCCCACAGTGTGGGCATACAGTATCAAAAGAGGGTACACACTCAGGTGGGCAAATCTACGCGTTTCGGCGGATGCCTTTATCAAGATGCCTCTGAGAGTGTTCGCGGTCATTTTTAAAGGTGAAGGTTAGTCCTGATTGGTCAATTTGTGACCAATCCCTGCTCAGATTTTAGAGCGGTTGTTTCACATTTATTAGCGTATAATACAAGATAGACAGGTTGTTAATGTTAAGTGTTAAACATTTTGTAAGATTTAATTACAAATGTGATCTAATACTTTATCTGATGAATTTTGTGTTTGTGTGTGTGCCCTCTTAATAAATTAGTGTTTGAGAAAACCAATAATGGGATAGAAGTAATCAGATAATGTGATAACTTGGGTTTAAAGACTTGGGTTTAAAGACTGAGCAATATAGTGCTAGTCTTGATCGTGTCATAGATGTGTGTAGTTTGGGTTCTCGAGTATTTTTGTTCTTTATGGAACTTTTGTTGAAGCCAATGATATTATAATATTATAACACTGATATTTCAAATATGGTTTATTTAAAATTAACTAGTTATCGCTGTATAGAAATAGATACTTTAAATTTGATAGTTTAGATTAGAAAATTCAGATCGAACTCCATATTTAATCCATATGGGTGTAGAGTTTTAAAGGAGTAAATGTACTCCGCTTCTTTTCTAAGTAGGAGGTTTTCTAAATTACCACCTCTTGGATTGAGGAAAACTTTTTTAACTCCCCAAAATTTCATGTCGTGAATGTTGCCCTTATGATGTTCAGTAAAATGTTTGTATAAGTTGGTGTTGGTTGATTTATGTTCTATATGATGAAGGTGCTCTCTTATGCGGTCTCTGAGCATACGACTAGTTTGACCAAAATATTGTAAACCACATAAACATTGTATGCAGTAGATAACATTCCTATCAGAACAGCGTATAATTTCTTTGATATTGATGTATTGATTATTATTAGTTGATTTTAAGGTTTTTATCTTGCTGCTATGTTTGCAAGATTTGCAGGATATGCAAGGGAAATAGCCTTCAACTTTTTCATTATTAAGATCAATTGTGTTGGGGTTATGGGTAGACTTTTTCTTGAAGGGAGTTTTTAAGATTTTTTGCTTTCTTAAAAATGATGTCTGGGTGGTTTTTCAGTCTATGTCCTATAACTTGGTCTTGTTTTATATAGTGCCAGTGTTTGTTTAGAATCTTTTTTATTTCAAAATGTTGTGAATTGTACTGTGTTATGAATGGTATAAACAATGGATCATTTATTTTTGGGTTGATTTCTGGCTTTTGTTTGGGTGCAAGTATTGAGTTTCTATCCATTTCTTTTACCTCTAGTTGTGTTCTATCCAGTGATTGGATATTATATCTTTTTTCAATGAATCTTTGTTTTAAAATTTCTGATTGAGTAGAGTATTGGTTTATGTCTGAACAGTTTTTTCTAATTCGAGTAAATTGATTTTTGGGAATATTTGTTTTCCATTTATTTAAATGGCAGCTTTTATTGTGTATGTAGTTGTTGGCATCAGTTTTTTTAAAATAGGTTTTAGTTGTGATTAGTTTGCTTTTAATTTCTATTTCTAAATCCAAGTAATTGATAGAATTTGTGCTGAATTCGTGAGTAAAGTTGAGGCCCAGTGTGTTGTTATTTAAATCTTCTAGGAATAATTCTAGTAGTTCAGGTTCGCCTTTCCAAATTATAAATAGGTCATCTATGTAGCGATAATATAGCACAAGGTTCGCCCCCCATGGACTAGAGTTTATGTATTTATGTTCAAAAAAGCCCATGAATAGATTAGCATAACTGGGGGCGAACGTTGTGCCCATGGCTGTCCCTTTGTGTTGTAGAAAAATCTCTTCATTGAATAAAAAAGTGTTGTTATATAATATGAAATTGATACAAGTGATTAGGAATTTATTTTGTTCTTTATTTAAATTAGTGTCCTTGTCTAAAAATAATTTTATTGCTTTAAGTCCTTTTTGATGATCTATGTTAGTGTATAGGGAGTTAACGTCGCATGTTACTAGGAGGTAGTTTTCTTTCCAAGAAATATCTTTTAGAATGTTAAGTAATTGGGTGGAATCTTTTAGGTAGGAGGGTAACTGGGATACGTATGTCTGTAAGAAGAAATCAACATATTGGGAGAGATTTGATGTGAGGGATCCTATACCGGATATGATGGGTCGTCCTGGAGGTTTTGTCAAGTTTTTATGGATTTTAGGAAGTATATAAAATGTGGGGACGATGGGATTAGCAATATTTAGAAAATCAAATTCATATATTGTGAGTATTCCTGAGTTTAATGCTTTTGTGAGAATGTCTTGTAATTCTTTTGTTTTATTTTTTAAGGGATTGGATCTCAATTTTTTATATGTTGTTCGGTCATTTAGAAGTTTGTATGATTCCTCTAGATAGAAGGATGTGTCCATCAGGACTATTCCTCCGCCCTTGTCAGCTTGTTTGATAGTGATGTCTTTATTGTTTTTCAGATCTTTTATTATTTTTAGTTCTCTTTGGGACATGTTCCATTTAATATATTTATTTTGATCTAATTTATCTATGTCTTGTTTGACCATTTTTTCGAAAAGCTTAATGTCTTCACTTTTTTCGTTTGCAGGATAGAATGTTGAAGGAGCTTTTAGATTAGTGTGTTTAAATTTTTGTTTGTTGTCTTTTAAGGTTTTGTTCTCGAGTGGGTTTTTGATAAAATATCTTTTTAAGGTGAGTTTGCGTATGTATTGATTTATGTTTATGAGGGTTTCGAATTTGTTTAGTTTGCACGAGGGTGCAAAAGACAGACCTTTATTTAGAATTGATTCTTGGAGAGGGTTTAGTTGGTGTTGACTTATATTAAATATTCCAGTATGTTTTATTTCTGTCTTTTCGGAATTTTGTCTATGTTTTCTTCCCTTTCTTCTACCTCTAATTCTCTTTTGTTTCTTACGATTCTTTTTGGCAGGATGTAGTGTATATTGGTTTTTGAAGTTCCTTCCCCAGAAGGGGCCTGTTCTAAAAAAACTTTTTGTTGTTCTGTATTTTGAGGTGCAGGGGACCTTAAATTTTGTTCTAATGGTTGATACCTGTTTCTGGTCTGTATTCTCTAATCTGAGTTGGAGTCAAAATTATTATAATTTCTTGTGTGGTTAGTGTGATATGTGTTTTTGTTTCTGTGTGTGTAATGAGCAGAATGGTCATAATTATCATAATTATGTCTATAATTATAATGATTATCTGGTTTGTTGTACCATTCGCGGTTATCCCATCTGTGTTCATAGTTATCCCTATGGTTTGAGTTATAATTTGAGTTATAATTGTTGTTGTTATAATTTGGATTATGTTGATATTCTCTATGTGATTGATTTCTCCTTGGGGTGTAACCCCAATTTGTGCTAGAGTCATTATTTGGCATGTCATAGTTCTTATATGGGTATTGGTTTGAAAATGGATTTTTAGGTGTTCTATTGTCATGTCTATTTCTACTATCAAATTTTTCTTCTGTTCTCATTTTGGTGTGATATTTGTCATCAGGGTAGTTAGTGTATTGTCTTTTTTTATAGTTTTGCTGTTTATTTGATCTTTCTGTATTTCCTGTGTCAGATGGAATACGGTCCCTAAATGTTGTGTGATTTGGAATAGGGAGTTTTTTCTGTTTTATATGATTAGATTTCCCAAAGAGATGTGATCGATCTGAGGTTTTTGTAATAGGAGAGGCGACTATCTCTACTATGTGTTCATTGGTCGGGTCAATTTCTATAGGGATTTCTGTATCTAAAGTTTCTGAATAGTCTTCCAAATCTCTAATGTATTTTGATGATTTTGTGGCTAGAATATTTTCTTTAAAAGTGGAAATGTTGTTAAAGATTTCTTTTTGTATGTTTAGAAACTCAGTATTATTTTCATAAATTTTTAAACTGTTTTTTTGTTGATCTATTTCTTTTTTGATCTCACTTAATGTAATGTTTCTAGATTTAATTATTATTTTCATGAGTGTTTGAGAAGCATTTTCCAGGGTCTCAAACCATTCATTTGATAATTCATCGTTTAGATAGAATGTGCAATTTTTCTTTAATCTGAGTCCTCTTGGGACCATGTTTGGACAATTTGGACCAAAGACGATAATACCAACAAACACTACAAGCCTCTTAGAGACTCCTGCAAACCCTAGATATTAAATCTACCACATCAAAAGGGTAAAAAGTCTCGGAGACCAACAAGTCCATTTTTCTACCTAACATCACTCTTACGAGTGAAAAAGGCAAAGAAACCTTAAGCATATCGAATTTTCCAAGCATATCTAATATAGAGACACAAATTGTCTCTCCTCCTAAAAAGACTATCTAAGAATTGGAACGAAAAGAAAAGAATCTTCTAAAATCGAAACAACGTTACAACTTTTCCTTACATAAGTTGCCAATTCTGACCTTTTTAGAGAAGGAGCGTCTTAAACATAAGACAGTCACCTATTTCCTTTGTCTCCTCAACAGCCTATCCTGGACATATACTAAGGTCCTCTTTAAAAAGCCTTTAAAAAGTTTTTATTCAGGACAAAAACGTGAGTAAAAATAGAACATTCATATAAAAACTTTCGTAACGAAACACGAAATCAATCAAATTATATGATCAAATTATATGAACAAATTGAAAACAAATCATAAAGACTGCTCATAGTTCTCCAATGTTGTCCTTATATAATTGTACACTGTTTTTAATGTTTTAAAGTATTAGAGCTCTATACTTATATTCAACTTGTTTTAAAGTGTTTTAAATAAATACAATCTGTATATAAGCTTAATTATTTTTTATTTTATTTTGTAATAATACTGTGATAATACACATTGTGATAAACACTTAGACACAACTCTCTCAACCCACACCGTCAGCTCCCCTCACCTTGGTTAATTCACATTTCGTCTCCTGACAGTCGTTTGAAGGAACAACTGTCAATAATTGTAGGGTACAGAGCGTGGTTACAAAAATTATTTACTTTAGATAAAAATTATTTATCTCTAAATATACATACACTAGGTGCACTCACTTTATACCTGTTTCTCCTAAATCACCTCTATCCTTCTATTTTGAGTTTGAGACACACCAATTATCGCACAAAAGTGTTTAACACGATACAATACTATTTATAAGTAAACATTTATCCTAAAGGGGTAATACATAATCATTAAGCACCGATCCTTTAGGCACTAAACACGCCCTATATCGCCATTTAAACTCCCAACACAACCACTACTATGAATATATTTGCACAAAGAGAAGAAATCCTTCAAGGTATCTCTATAGATCACCACAACCAAGATATTAATCCTAATCCAAATAAACCAAAAAACTTAACGGAATTATGTGATAACTTGGAAAAACTCCCGATAAAAGAGCTAAAAAACACCATAGAAATCAAATACACAGAAAAATATATAGAAAACAACATGGTCCCAAGAGGACTCAGATTAAAGAAAAATTGCACATTCTATCTAAACGATGAATTATCAAATGAATGGTTTGAGACCCTGGAAAATGCTTCTCAAACACTCATGAAAATAATAATTAAATCTAGAAACATTACATTAAGGGAGATCAAAAAAGAAATAGATCAACAAAAAAACAGTTTAAAAATTTATGAAAATAATACTGAGTTTCTAAACATACAAAAAGAAATCTTTAACAACATTTCCACTTTTAAAGAAAATATTCTAGCCACAAAATCATCAAAATACATTAGAGATTTGGAAGACTATTCAGAAACTTTAGATACAGAAATCCCTATAGAAATTGACCCGACCAATGAACACATAGTAGAGATAGTCGCCTCTCCTATTACAAAAACCTCAGATCGATCACATCTCTTTGGGAAATCTAATCATATAAAACAGAAAAAACTCCCTATTCCAAATCACACAACATTTAGGGACCGTATTCCATCTGACACAGGAAATACAGAAAGATCAAATAAACAGCAAAACTATAAAAAAAGACAATACACTAACTACCCTGATGACAAATATCACACCAAAATGAGAACAGAAGAAAAATTTGATAGTAGAAATAGACATGACAATAGAACACCTAAAAATCCATTTTCAAACCAATACCCATATAAGAACTATGACATGCCAAATAATGACTCTAGCACAAATTGGGGTTACACCCCAAGGAGAAATCAATCACATAGAGAATATCAACATAATCCAAATTATAACAACACCAATTATAACTCAAATTATAACTCAAACCATAGGGATAACTATGAACACAGATGGGATAACCGCGAATGGTACAACAAACCAGATAATCATTATAATTATAGACATAATTATGATAATTATGACCATTCTGCTCGTTACACACACAGAAACAAAAACACATATCACACTAACCACACAAGAAATTATAATAATTTTGACTCCAACTCAGATTAGAGAATACAGACCAGAAACAGGTATCAACCATTAGAACAAAATTTAAGGTCCCCTGCACCTCAAAATACAGAACAACAAAAAGTTTTTTTAGAACAGGCCCCTTCTGGGGAAGGAACTTCAAAAACCAATACACACTACATCCTGCCAAAAAGAATCGTAAGAAACAAAAGAGAATTAGAGGTAGAAGAAAGGGAAGAAAACATAGACAAAATTCCGAAAAGACAGAAATAAAACATACTGGAATATTTAATATAAGTCAACACCAACTAAACCCTCTCCAAGAATCAATTCTAAATAAAGGTCTGTCTTTTGCACCCTCGTGCAAACTAAACAAATTCGAAACCCTCATAAACATAAATCAATACATACGCAAACTCACCTTAAAAAGATATTTTATCAAAAACCCACTCGAGAACAAAACCTTAAAAGACAACAAACAAAAATTTAAACACACTAATCTAAAAGCTCCTTCAACATTCTATCCTGCAAACGAAAAAAGTGAAGACATGAAGCTTTTCAAAAAAATGGTCAAACAAGACATAGATAAATTAGATCAAAATAAATATATTAAATGGAACATGTCCCAAAGAGAACTAAAAATAATAAAAGATCTGAAAAACAATAAAGACATCACTATCAAACAAGCTGACAAGGGCGGAGGAATAGTCCTGATGGACACATCCTTCTATCTAGAGGAATCATACAAACTTCTAAATGACCAAACAACATATAAAAAATTGAGATCCAATCCCTTAAAAAATCAAACAAAAGAATTACAAGACATTCTCACAAAAGCATTAAACTCAGGAATACTCACAAAATATGAATTTGATTTTCTAAATATTGCTAATCCCATCGTCCCCACATTTTATATACTTCCTAAAATCCATAAAAACTTGACAAAACCTCCAGGACGACCCATCATATCCGGTATAGGATCCCTCACATCAAATCTCTCCCAATATGTTGATTTCTTCTTACAGACATACGTATCCCAGCTACCCTCCTACCTAAAAGATTCCACCCAATTACTTAACATTCTAAAAGATATTTCTTGGAAAGAAAACTACCTCCTAGTAACATGCGACGTTAACTCCCTATACACTAACATAGATCATCAAAAAGGACTTAAAGCAATAAAATTCTTTTTAGACAAGGACACTAATTTAAATAAAGAACAAAATAAATTCCTAATCACTTGTATCAATTTCATATTATATAACAACACTTTTTTATTCAATGAAGAGATTTTTCTACAACACAAAGGGACAGCCATGGGCACAAGGTTCGCCCCCAGTTATGCTAATCTATTCATGGGCTTTTTTGAACATAAATACATAAACTCTAGTCCATGGGGGGCGAACCTTGTGCTATATTATCGCTACATAGATGACCTATTTATAATTTGGAAAGGCGAACCTGAACTACTAGAATTATTCCTAGAAGATTTAAATAACAACACACTGGGCCTCAACTTTACTCATGAATTCAGCACAAATTCTATCAATTACTTGGATTTAGAAATAGAAATTAAAAACAAACTAATCACAACTAAAACCTATTTTAAAAAAACTGATGCCAACAACTACATACACAATAAAAGCTGCCATTTAAATAAATGGAAAACAAATATTCCCAAAAATCAATTTACTCGAATTAGAAAAAACTGTTCAGACATAAACCAATACTCTACTCAATCAGAAATTTTAAAACAAAGATTCATTGAAAAAAGATATAATATCCAATCACTGGATAGAACACAACTAGAGGTAAAAGAAATGGATAGAAACTCAATACTTGCACCCAAACAAAAGCCAGAAATCAACCCAAAAATAAATGATCCATTGTTTATACCGTTCATAACACAGTACAATTCACAACATTTTGAAATAAAAAAGATTCTAAACAAACACTGGCACTATATAAAACAAGACCAAGTTATAGGACATAGACTGAAAAACCACCCAGACATCATTTTTAAGAAAGCAAAAAATCTTAAAAACATAATATCACCAAGTGAATTCAAGAAAAAGGCTACCCATAACCCCAACACAATTGATCTTAATAATGAAAAAGTTGAAGGCTATTTCCCTTGCATATCCTGCAAATCTTGCAAACATAGCAGCAAGATAAAAACCTTAAAATCAACTAATAATAATCAATACATCAATATCAAAGAAATTATACGCTGTTCTGATAGGAATGTTATCTACTGCATACAATATTTATGTGGTTTACAATATTTTGGTCAAACTAGTCGTATGCTCAGAGACCGCATAAGAGAGCACCTTCATCATATAGAACATAAATCAACCAACACCAACTTATACAAACATTTTACTGAACATCATAAGGGCAACATTCACAACATGAAATTTTGGGGAGTTAAAAAAGTTTTCCTCAATCCAAGAGGTGGTAATTTAGAAAACCTCCTACTTAGAAAAGAAGCGGAGTACATTTACTCCTTTAAAACTCTACACCCATATGGATTAAATATGGAGTTCGATCTGAATTTTCTAATCTAAACTATCAAATTTAAAGTATCTATTTCTATACAGCGATAACTAGTTAATTTTAAATAAACCATATTTGAAATATCAGTGTTATAATATTATAATATCATTGGCTTCAACAAAAGTTCCATAAAGAACAAAAATACTCGAGAACCCAAACTACACACATCTATGACACGATCAAGACTAGCACTATATTGCTCAGTCTTTAAACCCAAGTCTTTAAACCCAAGTTATCACATTATCTGATTACTTCTATCCCATTATTGGTTTTCTCAAACACTAATTTATTAAGAGGGCACACACACAAACACAAAATTCATCAGATAAAGTATTAGATCACATTTGTTATTAAATCTTACAAAATGTTTAACACTTAACATTAACAACCTGTCTATCTTGTATTATACGCTAATAAATGTGAAAAAACTGCTCTAAAATCTGAGCAGGGATTGGTCACAAATTGACCAATCAGGACTAACCTTCACCTTTAAAAATGACCGTGAACACTCTCAGAGGTATCTTGATAAAGGCTTCCGCCGAAACGCGTAGATTTGCCCACCTGAGTGTGTACCCTCTTTTGATACTGTATGCCCACACTGTGGGATTTTGAACTTTTATACGGATTCACCATATCTAACGTTTGAACGCTGACAAGCGTAAGAAGAAGCAGCTCACTACAAGGAACCTCTACGGACATTTAAAATTGTCCCGGTCCTCAGAACCTTCAAAGTAAAATTACCTGTATTCACTTCAAGCCTCTTAGAGACTCCAGCAAACCCTGAACATCAAATTTACCAGCAAACCCTGAACATCAAATTTACCATTACAATAGGGTAAACAGTCTCAGAGACCAACGATCACAATTTGGACCAAAGACGATAATACCAACAAACACTATAAGCCTCTTAGAGACTCCTGCAAACCCTAGATATTAAATCTACCACATCAAAAGGGTAAAAAGTCTCGGAGACCAACGAGTCCATTTTTCTACCTAACATCACACTTACGAGTGAAAAAGGCAAAGAAACCTTAAGCATATCGAATTTTCCAAGCATATATAATATAGAGACACAAATTGTCTCTCCTCCTAAAAAGACTATCTAAGAATTGGAACGAAAAGAAAAGAATCTTCTAAAATCGAAACAACGTTACAACTTTTCCTTACATAAGTTGCCAATTCTGACCTTTTTAGAGAAGGAGCGTCTTAAACATAAGACAGTCCCCTATTTCCTTTGTCTCCTCAACGGCCTATCCTGGACATATACTAAGGCCCTCTTTAAAAAGCCTTTAAAAAGTTTTTATTCAGGACAAAAATGTGAGTAAAAATAGAACATTCATATAAAAACTTTCGTAACGAAACACGAAATCAATCAAATTATATGATCAAATTATATGAACAAATTGAAAACAAATCATAAAGACTGCTCATAATTCTCCAATGTTGTCCTTATATAATTGTATACAAAGAGAGAGGCGCTCTACCAGGAACGAACAACAGCTCAGTGGCTTGTTCTATGGCGATTTACCACCCGGAAGCAGCCTCTTTTAGACCAGTGTGCTTTTCACAGAAGAAAACTTTCCTGAAGTATATCAGTCTGATCCCGCCAAGTAAGGTCAGTCCAGCCCCGAAATACCAGGCAATTCTCCTTTGAACAAGGAACATGACAACCCCAGACGATTGTTTCGGCCTCCTATGGGCCTCGTCAGTGAGGTGCAGCCACATTCCTCTAAGCACACTGGGCAAGGAGTCCACGTCTGGTTTCCACCATCACCCATAGGGAGACTTCCCCAGGGTCATAATAATTTGCATACAAAGAGCGAAGCGCTCTACCAGGAACGAACAACAGCTCAGTGGCTTGTTCTATGGCGATTTACCACCCGGAAGCAGCCTCTTTTAGACCAGTGTGCTTTTCACAGAAGAAAACTTTCCTGAAGTATATCAGTCTGATCCCGCCAAGTAAGGTCAGTCCAGCCCCGAAATACCAGGCAATTCTCCTCTGAACAAGGAACATGACAACCCCAGACGATCGTTTCGGCCTCCTATGGGCCTCGTCAGTGAGGTGCAGCCACATTCCTCTAAGCACACTGGGCAAGGAGTCCACGTCTGGTTTCCACCATCACCCATAGGGAGACTTCCCCAGGGTCATAATAATTTGCATACAAAGAGAGAAGCGCTCTACCAGGAACGAACAACAGCTCAGTGGCTTGTTCTATGGCGATTTACCACCCGGAAGCAACCTCTTTTAGACCAGTGTGCTTTTCACAGAAGAAAACTTTCCTGAAGTATATCAGTCTGATCCCGCCAAGTAAGGTCAGTCCAGCCCCGAAATACCAGGCAATTCTCCTCTGAACAAGGAACATGACAACCCCAGACGATCGTTTCGGCCTCCTATGGGCCTCGTCAGTGAGGTGCAGCCACATTCTTCTAAGCACACTGGGCAAGGAGTCCACGTCTGGTTTCCACCATCACCCATAGGGAGACTTCCCCAGGGTCATAATAATTTGCATACAAAGAGAGAAGCGCTCTACCAGGAACGAACAACAGCTCAGTGGCTTGTTCTATGGCGATTTACCACCCGGAAGCAGCCTCTTTTAGACCAGTGTGCTTTTCACAGAAGAAAACTTTCCTGAAGTATATCAGTCTGATCCCGCCAAGTAAGGTCAGTCCAGCCCCGAAATACCAGGCAATTCTCCTCTGAACAAGGAACATGACAACCCCAGACGATCGTTTCGGCCTCCTATGGGCCTCGTCAGTGAGGTGCAGCCACATTCCTCTAAGCACACTGGGCAAGGAGTCCACGTCTGGTTTCCACCATCACCCATAGGGAGACTTCCCCAGGGTCATAATAATTTGCATACAAAGAGAGAAGCGCTCTACCAGGAACGAACAACAGCTCAGTGGCTTGTTCTATGGCGATTTACCACCCGGAAGCAGCCTCTTTTAGACCAGTGTGCTTTTCACAGAAGAAAACTTTCCTGAAGTATATCAGTCTGATCCCGCCAAGTAAGGTCAGTCCAGCCCCGAAATACCAGGCAATTCTCCTCTGAACAAGGAACATGACAACCCCAGACGATCGTTTCGGCCTCCTATGGGCCTCGTCAGTGAGGTGCAGCCACATTCCTCTAAGCACACTGGGCAAGGAGTCCACGTCTGGTTTCCATCATCACCCATAGGGAGACTTCCCCAGGGTCATAATAATTTGCATACAAAGAGAGAAGCGCTCTACCAGGAACGAACAACAGCTCAGTGGCTTGTTCTATGGCGATTTACCACCCGGAAGCAGCCTCTTTTAGACCAGTGTGCTTTTCACAGAAGAAAACTTTCCTGAAGTATATCAGTCTGATCCCGCCAAGTAAGGTCAGTCCAGCCCCGAAATACCAGGCAATTCTCCTCTGAACAAGGAACATGACAACCCCAGACGATCGTTTCGGCCTCCTATGGGCCTCGTCAGTGAGGTGCAGCCACATTCCTCTAAGCACACTGGGCAAGGAGTCCACGTCTGGTTTCCACCATCACCCATAGGGAGACTTCCCCAGGGTCATAATAATTTGCATACAAAGAGAGAAGCGCTCTACCAGGAACGAACAACAGCTCAGTGGCTTGTTCTATGGCGATTTACCACCCGGAAGCAGCCTCTTTTAGACCAGTGTGCTTTTCACAGAAGAAAACTTTCCTGAAGTATATCAGTCTGATCCCGCCAAGTAAGGTCAGTCCAGCCCCGAAATACCAGGCAATTCTCCTCTGAACAAGGAACATGACAACCCCAGACGATTGTTTCGGCCTCCTATGGGCCTCGTCAGTGAGGTGCAGCCACATTCCTCTAAGCACACTGGGCAAGGAGTCCACGTCTGGTTTCCACCATCACCCATAGGGAGACTTCCCCAGGGTCATAATAATTTGCATACAAAGAGAGAAGCGCTCTACCAGGAACGAACAACAGCTCAGTGGCTTGTTCTATGGCGATTTAGCACCCGGAAGCAGCCTCTTTTAGACCAGTGTGCTTTTCACAGAAGAAAACTTTCCTGAAGTATATCAGTCTGATCCCGCCAAGTAAGGTCAGTCCAGCCCCGAAATACCAGGCAATTCTCCTCTGAACAAGGAACATGACAACCCCAGACGATCGTTTCGGCCTCCTATGGGCCTCGTCAGTGAGGTGCAGCCACATTCCTCTAAGCACACTGGGCAAGGAGTCCACGTCTGGTTTCCACCATCACCCATAGGGAGACTTCCCCAGGGTCATAATAATTTGCATACAAAGAGAGAAGCGTTCTACCAGGAACGAACAACAGCTCAGTGGCTTGTTCTATGGCGATTTACCACCCGGAAGCAGCCTCTTTTAGACCAGTGTGCTTTTCACAGAAGAAAACTTTCCTGAAGTATATAAGTCTGATCCCGCCAAGTAAGGTCAGTCCAGCCCCGAAATACCAGGCAATTCTCCTCTGAACAAGGAACATGACAACCCCAGACGATCGTTTCGGCCTCCTATGGGCCTCGTCAGTGAGGTGCAGCCACATTCCTCTAAGCACACTGGGCAAGGAGTCCACGTCTGGTTTCCACCATCACCCATAGGGAGACTTCCCCAGGGTCATAATAATTTGCATACAAAGAGAGAAGCGCTCTACCAGGAACGAACAACAGCTCAGTGGCTTGTTCTATGGCGATTTACCACCCGGAAGCAGCCTCTTTTAGACCAGTGTGCTTTTCACAGAAGAAAACTTTCCTGAAGTATATCAGTCTGATCCCGCCAAGTAAGGTCAGTCCAGCCCCGAAATACCAGGCAATTCTCCTCTGAACAAGGAACATGACAACCCCAGACGATTGTTTCGGCCTCCTATGGGCCTCGTCAGTGAGGTGCAGCCACATTCCTCTAAGCACACTGGGCAAGGAGTCCACGTCTGGTTTCCACCATCACCCATAGGGAGACTTCCCCAGGGTCATAATAATTTGCATACAAAGAGAGAAGCGCTCTACCAGGAATGAACAACAGCTCAGTGGCTTGTTCTATGGCGATTTATCACCCGGAAGCAGCCTCTTTTAGACCAGTGTGCTTTTCACAGAAGAAAACTTTCCTGAAGTATATCAGTCTGATCCCGCCAAGTAAGGTCAGTCCAGCCCCGAAATACCAGGCAATTCTTCTCTGAACAAGGAACATGACAACCCCAGACGATCGTTTCGGCCTCCTATGGGCCTCGTCAGTGAGGTGCAGCCACATTCCTCTAAGCACACTGGGCAAGGAGTCCACGTCTGGTTTCCACCATCACCCATAGGGAGACTTCCCCAGGGTCATAATAATTTGCATACAAAGAGAGAAGCGTTCTACCAGGAACGAACAACAGCTCAGTGGCTTGTTCTATGGCGATTTACCACCCGGAAGCAGCCTCTTTTAGACCAGTGTGCTTTTCACAGAAGAAAACTTTCCTGAAGTATATCAGTCTGATCCCGCCAAGTAAGGTCAGTCCAGCCCCGAAATACCAGGCAATTCTCCTCTGAACAAGGAACATGACAACCCCAGACGATCGTTTCGGCCTCCTATGGGCCTCGTCAGTGAGGTGCAGCCACATTCCTCTAAGCACACTGGGCAAGGAGTCCACGTCTGGTTTCCACCATCACCCATAGGGAGACTTCCCCAGGGTCATAATAATTTGCATACAAAGAGAGAAGCGCTCTACCAGGAACGAACAACAGCTCAGTGGCTTGTTCTATGGCGATTTACCACCCGGAAGCAGCCTCTTTTAGACCAGTGTGCTTTTCACAGAAGAAAACTTTCCTGAAGTATATCAGTCTGATCCCGCCAAGTAAGGTCAGTCCAGCCCCGAAATACCAGGCAATTCTCCTCTGAACAAGGAACATGACAACCCCAGACGATCGTTTCGGCCTCCTATGGGCCTCGTCAGTGAGGTGCAGCCACATTCCTCTAAGCACACTGGGCAAGGAGTCCACGTCTGGTTTCCACCATCACCCATAGGGAGACTTCCCCAGGGTCATAATAATTTGCATACAAAGAGAGAAGCGCTCTACCAGGAACGAACAACAGCTCAGTGGCTTGTTCTATGGCGATTTATCACCCGGAAGCAGCCTCTTTTAGACCAGTGTGCTTTTCACAGAAGAAAACTTTCCTGAAGTATATCAGTCTGATCCCGCCAAGTAAGGTCAGTCCAGCCCCGAAATACCAGGCAATTCTCCTCTGAACAAGGAACATGACAACCCCAGACGATCGTTTCAGCCTCCTATGGGCCTCGTCAGTGAGGTGCAGCCACATTCCTCTAAGCACACTGGGCAAGGAGTCAACGTCTGGTTTCCACCATCACCCATAGGGAGACTTCCCCAGGGTCATAATAATTTGCAAACAAAGAGAGAAGCGCTCTACCAGGAACGAACAACAGCTCAGTGGCTTGTTCTATGGCGATTTACCACCCGGAAGCAGCCTCTTTTAGACCAGTGTGCTTTTCACAGAAGAAAACTTTCCTGAAGTATATCAGTCTGATCCCGCCAAGTAAGGTCAGTCCAGCCCCGAAATACCAGGCAATTCTCCTCTGAACAAGGAACATGACAACCCCAGACGATCGTTTCGGCCTCCTATGGGCCTCGTCAGTGAGGTGCAGCCACATTCCTCTAAGCACACTGGGCAAGGAGTCCACGTCTGGTTTCCACCATCACCCATAGGGAGACTTCCCCAGGGTCATAATAATTTGCATACAAAGAGAGAAGCGCTCTACCAGGAACGAACAACAGCTCAGTGGCTTGTTCTATGGCGATTTACCACCCGGAAGCAGCCTCTTTTAGACCAGTGTGCTTTTCACAGAAGAAAACTTTCCTGAAGTATATCAGTCTGATCCCGCCAAGTAAGGTCAGTCCAGCCCCGAAATACCAGGCAATTCTCCTCTGAACAAGGAACATGACAACCCCAGACGATCGTTTCGGCCTCCTATGGGCCTCGTCAGTGAGGTGCAGCCACATTCCTCTAAGCACACTGGGCAAGGAGTCCACGTCTGGTTTCCACCATCACCCATAGGGAGACTTCCCCAGGGTCATAATAATTTGCATACAAAGAGAGAAGCGCTCTACCAGGAACGAACAACAGCTCAGTGGCTTGTTCTATGGCGATTTACCACCCGGAAGCAGCCTCTTTTAGACCAGTGTGCTTTTCACAGAAGAAAACTTTCCTGAAGTATATCAGTCTGATCCCGCCAAGTAAGGTCAGTCCAGCCCCGAAATACCAGGCAATTCTCCTCTGAACAAGGAACATGACAACCCCAGATGATCGTTTCGGCCTCCTATGGGCCTCGTCAGTGAGGTGCAGCCACATTCCTCTAAGCACACTGGGCAAGGAGTCCACGTCTGGTTTCCCCCATCACCCATAGGGAGACTTCCCCAGGGTCATAATAATTTGCATACAAAGAGAGAAGCGCTCTACCAGGAACGAACAACAGCTCAGTGGCTTGTTCTATGGCGATTTACCACCCGGAAGCAGCCTCTTTTAGACCAGTGTGCTTTTCACAGAAGAAAACTTTCCTGAAGTATATCAGTCTGATCCCGCCAAGTATGGTCAGTCCAGCCCCGAAATACCAGGCAATTCTCCTCTGAACAAGGAACATGACAACCCCAGACGATCGTTTCGGCCTCCTATGGGCCTCGTCAGTGAGGTGCAGCCACGTTCCTCTAAGCACACTGGGCAAGGAGTCCACGTCTGGTTTCCACCATCACCCATAGGGAGACTTCCCCAGGGTCATAATAATTTGCATACAAAGAGAGAAGCGCTCTACCAGGAACGAACAACAGCTCAGTGGCTTGTTCTATGGCGATTTACCACCCGGAAGCAGCCTCTTTTAGACCAGTGTGCTTTTCTCAGAAGAAAACTTTCCTGAAGTATATCAGTCTGATCCCGCCAAGTAAGGTCAGTCCAGCCCCGAAATACCAGGCAATTCTCCTCTGAACAAGGAACATGACAACCCCAGACGATCGTTTCGGCCTCCTATGGGCCTCGTCAGTGAGGTGCAGCCACATTCCTCTAAGCACACTGGGCAAGGAGTCCACGTCTGGTTTCCACCATCACCCATAGGGAGACTTCCCCAGGGTCATAATAATTTGCATACAAAGAGAGAAGCGCTCTACCAGGAACGAACAACAGCTCAGTGGCTTGTTCTATGGCGATTTACCACCCGGAAGCAGCCTCTTTTAGACCAGTGTGCTTTTCACAGAAGAAAACTTTCCTGAAGTATATCAGTCTGATCCCGCCAAGTAAGGTCAGTCCAGCCCCGAAATACCAGGCAATTCTCCTCTGAACAAGGAACATGACAACCCCAGACGATCGTTTCGGCCTCCTATGGGCCTCGTCAGTGAGGTGCAGCCACATTCCTCTAAGCACACTGGGCAAGGAGTCCACGTCTGGTTTCCCCCATCACCCATAGGGAGACTTCCCCAGGGTCATAATAATTTGCATACAAAGAGAGAAGCGCTCTACCAGGAACGAACAACAGCTCAGTGGCTTGTTCTATGGCGATTTACCACCCGGAAGCAGCCTCTTTTAGACCAGTGTGCTTTTCACAGAAGAAAACTTTCCTGAAGTATATCAGTCTGATCCCGCCAAGTAAGGTCAGTCCAGCCCCGAAATACCAGGCAATTCTCCTCTGAACAAGGAACATGACAACCCCAGACGATCGTTTCGGCCTCCTATGGGCCTCGTCAGTGAGGTGCAGCCACATTCCTCTAAGCACACTGGGCAAGGAGTCCACGTCTGGTTTCCACCATCACCCATAGGGAGACTTCCCCAGGGTCATAATAATTTGCATACAAAGAGAGAAGCGCTCTACCAGGAACGAACAACAGCTCAGTGGCTTGTTCTATGGCGATTTACCACCCGGAAGCAGCCTCTTTTAGACCAGTGTGCTTTTCACAGAAGAAAACTTTCCTGAAGTATATCAGTCTGATCCCGCCAAGTAAGGTCAGTCCAGCCCCGAAATACCAGGCAATTCTCCTCTGAACAAGGAACATGACAACCCCAGACGATCGTTTCGGCCTCCTATGGGCCTCGTCAGTGAGGTGCAGCCACGTTCCTCTAAGCACACTGGGCAAGGAGTCCACGTCTGGTTTCCACCATCACCCATAGGGAGACTTCCCCAGGGTCATAATAATTTGCATACAAAGAGAGAAGCACTCTACCAGGAACGAACAACAGCTCAGTGGCTTGTTCTATGGCGATTTACCACCCGGAAGCAGCCTCTTTTAGACCAGTGTGCTTTTCTCAGAAGAAAACTTTCCTGAAGTATATTAGTCTGATCCCGCCAAGTAAGGTCAGTCCAGCCCCGAAATACCAGGCAATTCTCCTCTGAACAAGGAACATGACAACCCCAGACGATCGTTTCGGCCTCCTATGGGCCTCGTCAGTGAGGTGCAGCCACATTCCTCTAAGCACACTGGGCAAGGAGTCCACGTCTGGTTTCCACCATCACCCATAGGGAGACTTCCCCAGGGTCATAATAATTTGCATACAAAGAGAGAAGCGCTCTACCAGGATCGAACAACAGCTCAGTGGCTTGTTCTATGGCGATTTACCACCCGGAAGCAGCCTCTTTTAGACCAGTGTGCTTTTCACAGACGAAAACTTTCCTGAAGTATATCAGTCTGATCCCGCCAAGTAAGGTCAGTCCAGCCCCGAAATACCAGGCAATTCTCCTCTGAACAAGGAACATGACAACCCCAGACGATCGTTTCGGCCTCCTATGGGCCTCGTCAGTGAGGTGCAGCCACATTCCTCTAAGCACACTGGGCAAGGAGTCCACGTCTGGTTTCCACCATCACCCATAGGGAGACTTCCCCAGGGTCATAATAATTTGCATACAAAGAGAGAAGCGCTCTACCAGGAACGAACAACAGCTCAGTGGCTTGTTCTATGGCGATTTACCACCCGGAAGCAGCCTCTTTTAGACCAGTGTGCTTTTCACAGAAGAAAACTTTCCTGAAGTATATCAGTCTGATCCCGCCAAGTAAGGTCAGTCCAGCCCCGAAATACCAGGCAATTCTCCTCTGAACAAGGAACATGACAACCCCAGACGATCGTTTCGGCCTCCTATGGGCCTCGTCAGTGAGGTGCAGCCACATTCCTCTAAGCACACTGGGCAAGGAGTCCACGTCTGGTTTCCACCATCACCCATAGGGAGACTTCCCCAGGGTCATAATAATTTGCATACAAAGAGAGAAGCGCTCTACCAGGAACGAACAACAGCTCAGTGGCTTGTTCTATGGCGATTTACCACCCGGAAGCAGCCTCTTTTAGACCAGTGTGCTTTTCACAGAAGAAAACTTTCCTGAAGTATATCAGTCTGATCCCGCCAAGTAAGGTCAGTCCAGCCCCAAAATACCAGGCAATTCTCCTCTGAACAAGGAACATGACAACCCCAGACGATCGTTTCGGCCTCCTATGGGCCTCGTCAGTGAGGTGCAGCCACATTCCTCTAAGCACACTGGGCAAGGAGTCCACGTCTAGTTTCCACCATCACCCATAGGGAGACTTCCCCAGGGTCATAATAATTTGCATACAAAGAGAGAAGCGCTCTACCAGGAACGAACAACAGCTCAGTGGCTTGTTCTATGGCGATTTACCACCCGGAAGCAGCCTCTTTTAGACCAGTGTGCTTTTCACAGAAGAAAACTTTCCTGAAGTATATCAGTCTGATCCCGACAAGTAAGGTCAGTCCAGCCCCGAAATACCAGGCAATTCTCCTCTGAACAAGGAACATGACAACCCCAGACGATCGTTTCGGCCTCCTATGGGCCTCGTCAGTGAGGTGCAGCCACATTCCTCTAAGCACACTGGGCAAGGAGTCCACGTCTGGTTTCCACCATCACCCATAGGGAGACTTCCCCAGGGTCATAATAATTTGCATACAAAGAGAGAAGCTCTCTACCAGGAACGAACAACAGCTCAGTGGCTTGTTCTATGGCGATTTACCACCCGGAAGCAGCCTCTTTTAGACCAGTGTGCTTTTTACAGAAGAAAACTTTCCTGAAGTATATCAGTCTGATCCCACCAAGTAAGGTCAGTCCAGCCCCGAAATATCAGGCAATTCTCCTCTGAACAAGGAACATGACAACCCCAGACGATTGTTTCGGCCTCCTATGGGCCTCGTCAGTGAGGTGCAGCCACATTCCTCTAAGCACACTGGGCAAGGAGTCCACATCTGGTTTCCACCATCACCCATAGGGAGACTTCCCCAGGGTCATAATAATTTGCATACAAAGAGAGAAGCGCTCTACCAGGAACGAACAACAGCTAAGTGGCTTGTTCTATGGCGATTTATCACCCGGAAGCAGCCTCTTTTAGACCAGTGTGCTTTTCACAGAAGAAAACTTTCCTGAAGTATATCAGTCTGATCCCGCCAAGTAAGGTCAGTCCAGCCCCGAAATACCAGGCAATTCTCCTCTGAACAAGGAACATGACAACCCCAGACGATCGTTTCGGTCTCCTATGGGCCTTGTCAGTGAGGTGCAGCCACATTCCTCTAAGCACACTGGGCAAGGAGTCCACGTCTGGTTTCCACCATCACCCATAGGGAAACTTCCCCAGGGTCATAATAATTTGCATACAAAGAGAGAAGCGCTCTACCAGGAACGAACAACAGCTCAGTGGCTTGTTCTATGGCGATTTACCACCCGGAAGCAGCCTCTTTTAGACCAGTGTGCTTTTCACAGAAGAAAACTTTCCTGAAGTATATCAGTCTGATCCCGCCAAGTAAGGTCAGTCCAGCCCCGAAATACCAGGCAATTCTCCTTTGAACAAGGAACATGACAACCCCAGACGATCATTTCGGCCTCCTATGGGTCTCGTCAGTGAGGTGCAGCCACATTCCTCTAAGCACACTGGGCAAGGAGTCCACGTCTGGTTTCCACCATCACCCATAGGGAGACTTCCCCAGGGTCATAATAATTTGCATACAAAGAGAGAAGCGCTCTACCAGGAATGAACAACAGCTCAGTGGCTTGTTCTATGGCGATTTACCACCCGGAAGCAGCCTCTTTTAGACCAGTGTGCTTTTCACAGAAGAAAACTTTCCTGAAGTATATTAGTCTGATCCCGCCAAGTAAGGTCAGTCCAGCCCCGAAATACCAGGCAATTCTCCTCTGAACAAGGAACATGACAACCCCAGACGATCGTTTCGGCCTCCTATGGGCCTCGTCAGTGAGGTGCAGCCACATTCCTCTAAGCACACTGGGCAAGGAGTCCACGTCTGGGTTCCACCATCACCCATAGGGAGACTTCCCCAGGGTCATAATAATTTGCATACAAAGAGAGAAGCGCTCTACCAGGAACGAACAACAGCTCAGTGGCTTGTTCTATGGCGATTTACCACCCGGAAGCAGCCTCTTTTAGACCAGTGTGCTTTTCACAGAAGAAAACTTTCCTGAAGTATATCAGTCTGATCCCGCCAAGTAAGGTCAGTCCAGCCCCGAAATACCAGGCAATTCTCCTCTGAACAAGGAACATGACAACCCCAGACGATCGTTTCGGCCTCCTATGGGCCTCGTCAGTGAGGTGCAGCCACATTCCTCTAAGCACACTGGGCAAGGAGTCCACGTCTGGTTTCCACCATCACCCATAGGGAGACTTCCCCAGGGTCATAATAATTTGCATACAAAGAGAGAAGCGCTCTACCAGGAACGAACAACAGCTCAGTGGCTTGTTCTATGGCGATTTACCACCCGGAAGCAGCCTCTTTTAGACCAGTGTGCTTTTCACAGAAGAAAACTTTCCTGAAGTATATCAGTCTGATCCCGCCAAGTAAGGTCAGTCCAGCCCCGAAATACCAGGCAATTCTCCTCTGAACAAGGAACATGACAACCCCAGACGATCGTTTCGGCCTCCTATGGGCCTCGTCAGTGAGGTGCAGCCACATTCCTCTAAGCACACTGGGCAAGGAGTCCACGTCTGGTTTCCACCATCACCCATAGGGAGACTTCCCCAGGGTCATAATAATTTGCATACAAAGAGAGAAGCGCTCTACCAAGAACGAACAACAGCTCAGTGGCTTGTTCTATGGCGATTTACCACCCGGAAGCAGCCTTTTTTAGACCAGTGTGCTTTTCACAGAAGAAAACTTTCCTGAAGTATATCAGTCCAGCCCCGAAATACCAGGCAATTCTCCTCTGAACAAGGAACATGACAACCCCAGACTATTGTTTCGGCCTCCTATGGGCCTCGTCAGTGAGGTGCAGCCACATTCCTCTAAGCACACTGGGCAAGGAGTCCACGTCTGGTTTCCACCATCACCCATAGGGAGACTTCCCCAGGGTCATAATAATTTGCATACAAAGAGAGAAGCGCTCTACCAGGAACGAACAACAGCTCAGTGGCTTGTTCTATGGCGATTTACCACCCGGAAGCAGCCGCTTTTAGACCAGTGTGCTTTTCACAGAAGAAAACTTTCCTGAAGTATATCAGTCTGATCCCGCCAAGTAAGGTCAGTCCAGCCCCGAAATACCAGGCAATTCTCCTCTGAACAAGGAACATGACAACCCCAGACGATTGTTTCGGCCTCCTATGGGCCTCGTCAGTGAGGTGCAGCCACATTCCTCTAAGCACACTGGGCAAGGAGTCCACGTCTGGTTTCCACCATCACCCATAGGGAGACTTCCCCAGGGTCATAATAATTTGCATACAAAGAGAGAAGCGCTCTACCAGGAACGAACAACAGCTCAGTGGCTTGTTCTATGGCGATTTATCACCCGGAAGCACCCTCTTTTAGACCAGTGTGCTTTTCACAGAAGAAAACTTTCCTGAAGTATATCAGTCTGATCCCGCCAAGTAAGGTCAGTCCAGCCCCGAAATACCAGGCAATTCTCCTCTGAACAAGGAACATGACAACCCCAGACGATCGTTTCGGCCTCCTATGGGCCTCGTCAGTGAGGTGCAGCCACATTCCTCTAAGCACACTGGGCAAGGAGTCCACGTCTGGTTTCCACCATCACCCATAGGGAGACTTCCCCAGGGTCATAATAATTTGCATACAAAGAGAAGCGCTCTACCAGGAACGAACAACAGCTCAGTGGCTTGTTCTATGGCGATTTACCACCCGGAAGCAGCCTCTTTTAGACCAGTGTGCTTTTCACAGAAGAAAACTTTCCTGAAGTATATCAGTCTGATCCCGCCAAGTAAGGTCAGTCCAGCCCCGAAATACCAGGCAATTCTCCTCTGAACAAGGAACATGACAACCCCAGACGATTGTTTCGGCCTCCTATGGGCCTCGTCAGTGAGGTGCAGCCACATTCCTCTAAGCACCCTGGGCAAGGAGTCCACGTCTGGTTTCCACCATCACCCATAGGGAGACTTCCCCAGGGTCATAATAATTTGCATACAAAGAGAGAAGCGCTCTACCAGGAACGAACAACAGCTCAGTGGCTTGTTCTATGGCGATTTACCACCCGGTAGAGCGCTTCTCTCTTTGTATGCAAATTATTATGACCCTGGGGAGGTCTCCCTATGGGTGATGGGGGAAACCAGACGTGGACTCCTTGCCCAGTGTGCTTAGAGGAATGTGGCTGCACCTCACTGACGAGGCCCATAGGAGGCCGAAACGATCGTCTGGGGTTGTCATGTTCCTTGTTCAGAGGAGAATTGCCTGGTATTTCGGGGCTGGACTGACCTTACTTGGCGGGATCAGACTGATATACTTCAGGAAAGTTTTCTTCTGTGAAAAGCACACTGGTCTAAAAGAGGCTGCTTCCGGGTGATAAATCGCCATAGAACAAGCCACTGAGCTGTTGTTCGTTCCTGGTAGAGCGCTTCTCTCTTTGTATGCAAATTATTATGACCCTGGGGAGGTCTCCCTATGGGTGATGGGGGAAACCAGACGTGGACTCCTTGCCCAGTGTGCTTAGAGGAATGTGGCTGCACCTCACTGACGAGGCCCATAGGAGGCCGAAACGATCATCTGGGGTTGTCATGTTCCTTGTTCAGAGGAGAATTGCCTGGTATTTTGGGGCTGGACTGACCTTACTTGGCGGGATCAGACTGATATACTTCAGGAAAGTTTTCTTCTGTGAAAAGCACACTGGTCTAAAAGAGGCTGCTTCCGGGTGGTAAATCGCCATAGAACAAGCCACTGAGCTGTTGTTCGTTCTTGGTAGAGCGCTTCTCTCTTTGTATGCAAATTATTATGACCCTGGGGAGGTCTCCCTATGGGTGATGGGGGAAACCAGACGTGGACTCCTTGCCCAGTGTGCTTAGAGGAATGTGGCTGCACCTCACTGACGAGGCCCATAGGAGGCCGAAACGATCGTCTGGGGTTGTCATGTTCCTTGTTCAGAGGAGAATTGCCTGGTATTTCGGGGCTGGACTGACCTTACTTGGCGGGATCAGACTGATATACTTCAGGAAAGTTTTCTTCTGTGAAAAGCACACTGGTCTAAAAGAGGCTGCTTCCGGGTGGTAAATCGCCATAGAACAAGCCACTGAGCTGTTGTTCGTTCCTGGTAGAGCGCTTCTCTCTTTGTATGCAAATTATTATGACCCTGGGGAGGTCTCCCTATGGGTGATGGGGGAAACCAGACGTGGACTCCTTGCCCAGTGTGCTTAGAGGAATGTGGCTGCACCTCACTGACGAGGCCCATAGGAGGCCGAAACGATCATCTGGGGTTGTCATGTTCCTTGTTCAGAGGAGAATTGCCTGGTATTTCGGGGCTGGACTGACCTTACTTGGCGGGATCAGACTGATATACTTCAGGAAAGTTTTCTTCTGTGAAAAGCACACTGGTCTAAAAGAGGCTGCTTCCGGGTGGTAAATCGCCATAGAACAAGCCACTGAGCTGTTGTTCGTTCTTGGTAGAGCGCTTCTCTCTTTGTATGCAAATTATTATGACCCTGGGGAGGTCTCCCTATGGGTGATGGGGGAAACCAGACGTGGACTCCTTGCCCAGTGTGCTTAGAGGAATGTGGCTGCACCTCACTGACGAGGCCCATAGGAGGCCGAAACGATTGTCTGGGGTTGTCATGTTCCTTGTTCAGAGGAGAATTGCCTGGTATTTCGGGGCTGGACTGACCTTACTTGGCGGGATCAGACTGATATACTTCAGGAAAGTTTTCTTCTGTGAAAAGCACACTGGTCTAAAAGAGGCTGCTTCCGGGTGGTAAATCGCCATAGAACAAGCCACTGAGCTGTTGTTCGTTCCTGGTAGAGCGCTTCTCTCTTTGTATGCAAATTATTATGACCCTGGGGAGGTCTCCCTATGGGTGATGGGGGAAACCAGACGTGGACTCCTTGCCCAGTGTGCTTAGAGGAATGTGGCTGCACCTCACTGACGAGGCCCATAGGAGGCCGAAACGATCGTCTGGGGTTGTCATGTTCCTTGTTCAGAGGAGAATTGCCTGGTATTTCGGGGCTGGACTGACCTTACTTGGCGGGATCAGACTGATATACTTCAGGAAAGTTTTCTTCTGTGAAAAGCACACTGGTCTAAAAGAGGCTGCTTCTGGGTGGTAAATCGCCATAGAACAAGCCACTGAGCTGTTGTTCGTTCCTGGTAGAGCGCTTCTCTCTTTGTATGCAAATTATTATGACCCTGGGGAGGTCTCCCTATGGGTGATGGGGGAAACCAGACGTGGACTCCTTGCCCAGTGTGCTTAGAGGAATGTGGCTGCACCTCACTGACGAGGCCCATAGGAGGCCGAAACGATCGTCTGGGGTTGTCATGTTCCTTGTTCAGAGGAGAATTGCCTGGTATTTCGGGGCTGGACTGACCTTACTTGGCGGGATCAGACTGATATACTTCAGGAAAGTTTTCTTCTGTGAAAAGCACACTGGTCTAAAAGAGGCTGCTTCCGGGTGGTAAATCGCCATAGAACAAGCCACTGAGCTGTTGTTCGTTCCTGGTAGAGCGCTTCTCTCTTTGTATGCAAATTATTATGACCCTGGGGAGGTCTCCCTATGGGTGATGGGGGAAACCAGACGTGGACTCCTTGCCCAGTGTGCTTAGAGGAATGTGGCTGCACCTCACTGACGAGGCCCATAGGAGGCCGAAACGATCGTCTGGGGTTGTCATGTTCCTTGTTCAGAGGAGAATTGCCTGGTATTTCGGGGCTGGACTGACCTTACTTGGCGGGATCAGACTGATATACTTCAGGAAAGTTTTCTTCTGTGAAAAGCACACTGGTCTAAAAGAGGCTGCTTCCAGGTGGTAAATCGCCATAGAAAAAGCCACTGAGCTGTTGTTCGTTCCTGGTAGAGCGCTTCTCTCTTTGTATGCAAATTATTATGACCCTGGGGAGGTCTCCCTATGGGTGATGGGGGAAACCAGACGTGGACTCCTTGCCCAGTGTGCTTAGAGGAATGTGGCTGCACCTCACTGACGAGGCCCATAGGAGGCCGAAACGATCGTCTGGGGTTGTCATGTTCCTTGTTCAGAGGAGAATTGCCTGGTATTTCGGGGCTGGACTGACCTTACTTGGCGGGATCAGACTGATATACTTCAGGAAAGTTTTCTTCTGTGAAAAGCACACTGGTCTAAAAGAGGCTGCTTCCGGGTGATAAATCGCCATAGAACAAGCCACTGAGCTGTTGTTCGTTCCTGGTAGAGCGCTTCTCTCTTTGTATGCAAATTATTATGACCCTGGGGAGGTCTCCCTATGGGTGATGGGGGAAACCAGACGTGGACTCCTTGCCCAGTGTGCTTAGAGGAATGTGGCTGCACCTCACTGACGAGGCCCATAGGAGGCCGAAACGATCATCTGGGGTTGTCATGTTCCTTGTTCAGAGGAGAATTGCCTGGTATTTTGGGGCTGGACTGACCTTACTTGGCGGGATCAGACTGATATACTTCAGGAAAGTTTTCTTCTGTGAAAAGCACACTGGTCTAAAAGAGGCTGCTTCCGGGTGGTAAATCGCCATAGAACAAGCCACTGAGCTGTTGTTCGTTCTTGGTAGAGCGCTTCTCTCTTTGTATGCAAATTATTATGACCCTGGGGAGGTCTCCCTATGGGTGATGGGGGAAACCAGACGTGGACTCCTTGCCCAGTGTGCTTAGAGGAATGTGGCTGCACCTCACTGACGAGGCCCATAGGAGGCCGAAACGATCGTCTGGGGTTGTCATGTTCCTTGTTCAGAGGAGAATTGCCTGGTATTTCGGGGCTGGACTGACCTTACTTGGCGGGATCAGACTGATATACTTCAGGAAAGTTTTCTTCTGTGAAAAGCACACTGGTCTAAAAGAGGCTGCTTCCGGGTGGTAAATCGCCATAGAACAAGCCACTGAGCTGTTGTTCGTTCCTGGTAGAGCGCTTCTCTCTTTGTATGCAAATTATTATGACCCTGGGGAGGTCTCCCTATGGGTGATGGGGGAAACCAGACGTGGACTCCTTGCCCAGTGTGCTTAGAGGAATGTGGCTGCACCTCACTGACGAGGCCCATAGGAGGCCGAAACGATCATCTGGGGTTGTCATGTTCCTTGTTCAGAGGAGAATTGCCTGGTATTTCGGGGCTGGACTGACCTTACTTGGCGGGATCAGACTGATATACTTCAGGAAAGTTTTCTTCTGTGAAAAGCACACTGGTCTAAAAGAGGCTGCTTCCGGGTGGTAAATCGCCATAGAACAAGCCACTGAGCTGTTGTTCGTTCTTGGTAGAGCGCTTCTCTCTTTGTATGCAAATTATTATGACCCTGGGGAGGTCTCCCTATGGGTGATGGGGGAAACCAGACGTGGACTCCTTGCCCAGTGTGCTTAGAGGAATGTGGCTGCACCTCACTGACGCGGCCCATAGGAGGCCGAAACGATTGTCTGGGGTTGTCATGTTCCTTGTTCAGAGGAGAATTGCCTGGTATTTCGGGGCTGGACTGACCTTACTTGGCGGGATCAGACTGATATACTTCAGGAAAGTTTTCTTCTGTGAAAAGCACACTGGTCTAAAAGAGGCTGCTTCCGGGTGGTAAATCGCCATAGAACAAGCCACTGAGCTGTTGTTCGTTCCTGGTAGAGCGCTTCTCTCTTTGTATGCAAATTATTATGACCCTGGGGAGGTCTCCCTATGGGTGATGGGGGAAACCAGACGTGGACTCCTTGCCCAGTGTGCTTAGAGGAATGTGGCTGCACCTCACTGACGAGGCCCATAGGAGGCCGAAACGATCGTCTGGGGTTGTCATGTTCCTTGTTCAGAGGAGAATTGCCTGGTATTTCGGGGCTGGACTGACCTTACTTGGCGGGATCAGACTGATATACTTCAGGAAAGTTTTCTTCTGTGAAAAGCACACTGGTCTAAAAGAGGCTGCTTCTGGGTGGTAAATCGCCATAGAACAAGCCACTGAGCTGTTGTTCGTTCCTGGTAGAGCGCTTCTCTCTTTGTATGCAAATTATTATGACCCTGGGGAGGTCTCCCTATGGGTGATGGGGGAAACCAGACGTGGACTCCTTGCCCAGTGTGCTTAGAGGAATGTGGCTGCACCTCACTGACGAGGCCCATAGGAGGCCGAAACTATCGTCTGGGGTTGTCATGTTCCTTGTTCAGAGGAGAATTGCCTGGTATTTCGGGGCTGGACTGACCTTACTTGGCGGGATCAGACTGATATACTTCAGGAAAGTTTTCTTCTGTGAAAAGCACACTGGTCTAAAAGAGGCTGCTTCCGGGTGGTAAATCGCCATAGAACAAGCCACTGAGCTGTTGTTCGTTCCTGGTAGAGCGCTTCTCTCTTTGTATGCAAATTATTATGACCCTGGGGAAGTCTCCCTATGGGTGATGGGGGAAACCAGACGTGGACTCCTTGCCCAGTGTGCTTAGAGGAATGTGGCTGCACCTCACTGACGAGGCCCATAGGAGGCCGAAACGATCGTCTGGGGTTGTCATGTTCCTTGTTCAGAGGAGAATTGCTTGGTATTTCGGGGCTGGACTGACCTTACTTGGCGGGATCAGACTGATATACTTCAGGAAAGTTTTCTTCTGTGAAAAGCACACTGGTCTAAAAGAGGCTGCTTCCAGGTGGTAAATCGCCATAGAAAAAGCCACTGAGCTGTTGTTCGTTCCTGGTAGAGCGCTTCTCTCTTTGTATGCAAATTATTATGACCCTGGGGAGGTCTCCCTATGGGTGATGGGGGAAACCAGACGTGGACTCCTTGCCCAGTGTGCTTAGAGGAATGTGGCTGCACCTCACTGACGAGGCCCATAGGAGGCCGAAACGATCGTCTGGGGTTGTCATGTTCCTTGTTCAGAGGAGAATTGCCTGGTATTTCGGGGCTGGACTGACCTTACTTGGCGGGATCAGACTGATATACTTCAGGAAAGTTTTCTTCTGTGAAAAGCACACTGGTCTAAAAGAGGCTGCTTCCGGGTGGTAAATCGCCATAGAACAAGCCACTGAGCTGTTGTTCGTTCCTGGTAGAGCGCTTCTCTCTTTGTATGCAAATTATTATGACCCTGGGGAGGTCTCCCTATGGGTGATGGGGGAAACCAGACGTGGACTCCTTGCCCAGTGTGCTTAGAGGAATGTGGCTGCACCTCACTGACGAGGCCCATAGGAGGCCGAAACGATCGTCTGGGGTTGTCATGTTCCTTGTTCAGAGGAGAATTGCCTGGTATTTCGGGGCTGGACTGACCTTACTTGGCGGAATCAGACTGATATACTTCAGGAAAGTTTTCTTCTGTGAAAAGCACACTGGTCTAAAAGAGGCTGCTTCCGGGTGGTAAATCGCCATAGAACAAGCCACTGAGCTGTTGTTCGTTCCTGGTAGAGCGCTTCTCTCTTTGTATGCAAATTATTATGACCCTGGGGAGGTCTCCCTATGGGTGATGGGGGAAACCAGACGTGGACTCCTTGCCCAGTGTGCTTAGAGGAATGTGGCTGCACCTCACTGACGAGGCCCATAGGAGGCCGAAACGATTGTCTGGGGTTGTCATGTTCCTTGTTCAGAGGAGAATTGCCTGGTATTTCGGGGCTGGACTGACCTTACTTGGCGGGATCAGACTGATATACTTCAGGAAAGTTTTCTTCTGTGAAAAGCACACTGGTCTAAAAGTGGCTGCTTCCGGGTGGTAAATCGCCATAGAACAAGCCACTGAGCTGTTGTTCGTTCCTGGTAGAGCGCTTCTCTCTTTGTATGCAAATTATTATGACCCTGGGGAGGTCTCCCTATGGGTGATGGGGGAAACCAGACGTGGACTCCTTGCCCAGTGTGCTTAGAGGAATGTGGCTGCACCTCACTGACGAGGCCCATAGGAGGCCGAAACGATCGTCTGGGGTTGTCATGTTCCTTGTTCAGAGGAGAATTGCCTGGTATTTCGGGGCTGGACTGACCTTATTTGGCGGGATCAGACTGATATACTTCAGGAAAGTTTTCTTCTGTGAAAAGCACACTGGTCTAAAAGAGGCTGCTTCCGGGTGGTAAATCGCCATAGAACAAGCCACTGAGCTGTTGTTCGTTCCTGGTAGAGCGCTTCTCTCTTTGTATGCAACTTATATAATTGTACACTGTTTTTAATGTTTTAAAGTATTAGAGCTCTATACTTATATTCAACTTGTTTTAAAGTGTTTTAAATAAATACAATCTGTATATAAGCTTAATTATTTTTTATTTTATTTTGTAATAATACTGTGATAATACACATTGTGATAAACACTTAGACACAACTCTCTCAACCCACACCGTCAGCTCCCCTCACCTTGGTTAATTCACATTTCGTCTCCTGACAGTCGTTTGAAGGAACAACTGTCAATAATTGTAGGGTACAGAGCGTGGTTACAAAAATGATTTACTTTAGATAAAAATTATTTATCTCTAAATATACATACACTAGGTGCACTCACTCTATACCTGTTTCTCCTAAATCATTCTCAGGAATTGGAAATCCTCCCGGGAACCTAAATTCAAGGAGTTGCTAAACAAATTACATAACCAGATTACTATGGAACAATTTAATTTAAGAGACGCTAGGGATAAGTCAATACAAAGATTTTTTCTTAAATGGGAAAAAGTAATATTAATCCTTCCTGTAGATGCACAACTATAGCTAATTGCCCCACTTAGGGGATCTACCTGGTTTATTCAACAATTGGAGCTTGGTTTACTTCCATCTAATTGGCAAGCATAATTTTTTTTCCAGAGGGGACCTCTTTTGCTTGTGTATTTTTCTGTTTCTCTTGTTGTTTTCCCCATATCTTTCAATCTCCTCCCCCTACATTCTGGGGCCTGGCTGATTGACCATCATAGGAAGCCCCAGTTAGTTAGTGAGGTTAGCTGCTATTAGCATCAAGATTTAGATGCTATCTTTCTTTTCTGCGTTGACGCTTGTACCGTGATTGGTAGTTTTCCTTTTTGCACAATGGTTTATACCTATTAAGTTTACTAGGTGTTAATTCACTGTGGTAATGAAGAAATGTTTTTTTTTCTTTTGTTTTTCCCCTATTATGTAACTAAAATGATGACAATTTACTTCCCTTTTTCTTTCTGTATCTTGGATTGATACTTCAATAAAAAATAAAATAAAAAAAATAAAAAAAAAATAGATAGGATTTTATTTGGGGGGGTTGGTTGTGTGGGTGGTAGGTTTTACTGTTGGGGGGTAGTTTGTATTTTTTTACAGGTAAAAGAGCTGATTTATTTGGGGCAATGCCCCACAGAAGGCCCTTTTAAGGGCTATTGGCAGTTTAGTGTAGGCTAAGGTTTTTTTTTATTTTAGGAAGGCTTTTTTATTTTGAAAGGGCTATTAGATTAGGAGTAATTTGTTTTTATTTTTGATCATTTCTTTTTTTATTTTGTAATTTAGTGTTTATTATTTTTTGTAATTTAGATAAATGTATTTTTTTAATTTAATTTATTTAATTTTATTGTAATGTTAGGTGTTAGTGTGAGGCAGGTTAGGTTTTATTTTACAGGTAACTTTGTATTTATTTTAACTTAGTAGCTAGTAAATAGTTAATAACTATTTACTTACTAGTCTACCTAGTTAAAATAAATATAAACTTAGCAGTGAAATAAAAATAAAACCTAAGATAGCTACAATGTAACTATTAGTTATATTGTATCTAGCTTAGAGTTTATTTACAGGTAAGTATTTAGTTTTAAATAGGAATTTTTTAGTTATTAATAGTAAGTTTTATTTAGAATTATTTTAATTATGTTAAAGTTAGGGGTTTTAGGGTTACGTTAGGGTTAGGGTTAGACTTAGGGTTAGGTTTAGAGGTTAATATACAGGGAGTGCAGAATTATTAGGAAAATTAGTATTTTGACCACATCATCCTCTTTATGCATGTTGTCTTACTCCAAGCTGCATAGGCTCGAAAGCCTACTACCAATTAAGCATATTAGGTGATGTGCATCTCTGTAATGAAAAGGGGTGTGGTCTAATGACATCAACACCCTATATCAGGTGTGCATAATTATTAGGCAACTTCCTTTCCTTTGGCAAAATGGGTCAAAAGAAGGACTTGACAGGCTCAGAGAAGTAAAAAATAGTGAGATATCTTGCAGAGGGATGCAGCACTCTTAAAATTGCAAAGCTTCTGAAGCGTGATCATCGAACAATCAAGCGTTTCATTCAAAATAGTCAACAGGGTCGCAAAAAGAGTGTTGAAAACCAAGGCGCAAAATAACTGCCCATGAACTGAGAAAAGTCAAGCGTGCAGCTGCCAAGATGCCACTTGACACCAGTTTGGCCATATTTCAGAGCTGCAACATCACTGGAGTGCCCAAAAGCACAAGGTGTGCAATACTCAGAGACATGGCCAAGGTAAGAAAGGCTGAAAGACGACCACCACTGAACAAGACACACAAGCTGAAACGTCAAGACTGGGCCAAGAAATATCTCAAGACTGATTTTTCTAAGGTTTTATGGACTGATGAAATGAGAGTGAGTCTTGATGGGCCAGATGGATGGGCCCGTGGCTGGATTGGTAAAGGGCAGAGAGCTCCAGTCTGACTCAGACGCCAGCAAGGTGGAGGTGGAGTACTGGTTTGGGCTGGTATCATCAAAGATGAGCTTGTGGGGCCTTTTCGGGTTGAGGATGGAGTCAAGCTCAACTCCCAGTCCTACTGCCAGTTTCTGGAAGACACCTTCTTCAAGCAGTGGTACAGGAAGAAGTCTGCATCCTTCAAGAAAAACATGCTTTTCATGCAGGACAATGCTCCATCACATGCGTCCAAGTACTCCACAGCGTGGCTGGCAAGAAAGGGTATAAAAGAAGAAAATCTAATGACATGGCCTCCTTGTTCACCTGATCTGAACCCCATTGAGAACCTGTGGTCCATCATCAAATGTGAGATTTACAAGGAGGGAAAACAGTACACCTCTCTGAACAGTGTCTGGGAGGCTGTGGTTGCTGCTGAACGCAATGTTGATGGTGAACAGATCAAAACACTGACAGAATCCATGGATGGCAGGCTTTTGAGTGTCCTTGCAAAGAAAGGTGGCTATATTGGTCACTGATTTGTTTTTGTTTTGTTTTTGAATGTCAGAAATGTATATTTGTGAATGTTGAGATGTTATATTGGTTTCACTGGTAAAAATAAATAATGGAAATTGGTATATATTTGTTTTTTGTTAAGTTGCCTAATAATTATGCACAGTAATAGTTACCTGCACACACAGATATCCCCCTAAAATAGCTAAAGCTAAAAACAAACTAAAAACTACTTCCAAAAATATTCAGCTTTGATATTAATGAGTTTTTTGGGTTCATTGAGAACATGGTTGTTGTTCAATAATAAAATTAATCCTCAAAAATACAACTTGCCTAATAATTCTATTCTATTAGTGTTAGTGATGTGGGAGGCCAGAGGTTTAGGGGTTAATAGCTTTAGTATAGTGGTGGCGGCAACATTGGGGGCGGCAGATTAGGGGTTAATAAATTTATGTAGGTGGTGGCGACATTGGGGGCGGCAGATTAGGGGTTAATAAGTGTAATGTAGGTGTCAAAGATGTTGGGGACGGCAGATTAGGGGTGTTTACACTCGGGGTTTATGTTAGGGTGTTAGGTTTAAACATACATTTTCTTTCCCCATAGACATCAATGGGGTTGCGATATGGAGCTTTATGCTCTGCGATTGCAGGTGTTAGGCTTTTTTTTAGCCGGCTCTCCCTATTGATGTCTATGGGGAAATAGAGCATGAGCACGTAACAGCAGCTCAAAGCAGCGCTGGTATTTGCGTGTGGTATGGAGCTCAACACAAACATATTGCCCGCAAATGCTGGGTTTTTGCAAACTTGTAATAGCAGCGCTATTAAAGGTGTGCGGTGGAAATAATTTGCAAGTTATTAGCGAGCCAGCCATAACGCAAAACTCGTAATCTGGCCGTGAGTCAGAGAAACCTCTATGACTAAGCACTAAGCGTTCAATTTTATACCTTCAAATTTAGCGAATTTGAGATCCTGATGGAAAAATGGCTCTTGAGACAGAAGGTCTGGCCTTAAAGGAAGTGGTCAAGGTTGACAAATGGACATCCGGACAAGATCCACATACCACAATCTGTGTGGCCATGCTGGTGCTATCAGAAATACACGCAATTGTTCCATTATGATCTTGGATATCACATTTGGAAGAAGAACTAGAGGCGGAAAAATATAAGCAAGTTGGTAAGACCAAGGAACTGCTAACGCGCCCACCATCTCTGCCTGAGGATCCCTGGACCTGGAAAGGTTTCTGGGAAGTTTCTTGTTTAGATGGCAAGCCATCAGATTTATTTCTGGAAGACCCCACATCTGTAAAATCTGAAAAAACACATCTGGATAGAAAAACCACTCCCCCGGATGTAAAGTCTGATGGTTGAGATAATCCGCTTCCGAATTGTCCACACCTGAGAAATGAATCACAGAAATTAGACAAGTTGGATTCCACCCAAGAAAGTATTTGTGATAGTTCTTTCATTGCTAAAGGACTGCAAGTCCCTCCCTGATAATAGACATATGCCACAGTTGTGATAGTGTCTGTCTGAAATCGAATGAAAAGTTCTCTTTAATAGAGGCCAAGCCTTAAGAGCCCTGAAAATAGCATGGAGTTCTAAGAGATTAATTGGTAACCTCACCTCTAGAGGATTCCAAACCCCTTGTACTGTCAGAGACCCCCCCAGACAGCTCCCCAACCTGAAAGACATGCATCTGTTGACACTACAGTCCAGGAAGGACAAACAAAAGAGGCCCCTTGAACAATACGATGATGGTTTAACCACCAAGTCAGAGAGAGTAGAATGCTGGGATTTAAGAATATCAATTGTGATATCCGAGTATAATCCCTGCACCATTGATTCAGCATGCAAAGCTACAGAGTTCTCATATAAAAACGAGGAAAGGGGATCGCGTCCAATGCTGCAGTCATGAGATCTAGAACTTCCATGCACATAGCCACTGAAGGGAATGGTCAAGACTGAAGGTTTCAACAGGTTGAAACCAATTTCATTTGTCTCTTGTCTGCTAAAGACAGAGTCATGAACACAGAATCTATCTGGAAACCTAAAACGGTGACCCTTGTCTGAGGAATCAAGAAACTCTTTGGTAAATTGATCCTCCAACCATGTCTTTGAAGAAACAACACTAGTTGATTCATGTGAGATTCTGCTAAATGAAAAGATTGAGCCAGTACCAAGATATCGTAAAAAAATGTAAACACTGCAATACTCTGCTCTCTGATTACAGATAGAAGGGTACCGAGAACCTTCAAAAAGATTCTTGGAGCTGTTGCTAGGCCAAATGGAAGAGCGACAAATTGGTAATGCTGGTCTAGAAAAGAGAATCTCAGAAATTGATAGTGATCTGGATGAATCGGAATGTAAAGATCAGCTTCCTGTAAGTCTATTGTGGACATGTAATGACCTTGCTGAACAAAAGGCAGAATAGTCCTTATAGTCACCATCTTAAAAGTTGGGACCCATACAAACCAAGTCAAAAACTTCAGATCCAGAACTGGTCTGAATGCATTTTCTTTCTTTGGGACAATAAATATATTTGAATAAAAACCCAAACCCTGTTCCTGAAGCAGAACTGGTATAATCACCCCTGAAAACTCCAGATCTGAAACACACTTCAGAAAAGCCTGAGCTTTCACAGGATTTGTTGGAATGTGAGAGAGAATGAATTTTCTTATTCTGAAACCTATTCGATACCCTTGAGAGACAATGCTCTGAATCCACTGATTCTGAACAGAATCTGCCCAAATGTTTTGAAATAATTTCAATCTGCCCCCCACCAGTTCAACTGGATTTAGGGCAACACCTTAATGCAGTCTTGGGTGTTGGCTTTGGTTTCTTATAAGGCTTGGATTTATTCCAACTTGAAGATGGCTTCCAATTTGAACCAGAGTCCTTAGGGGAAGGAGTGGTTTTCTGTTCTCTATTCTGACGAAAGGAACAAAAATGATTAGAAGCTTTAGATTTACCCTTAGATTTTTTATCTTGGGGCAAAAAAACTCCCTTCCCCCCAGTGATAGTGGAAATAATAGAATCCAACTGAGAACCAAATACAATATTAGAATATTACCAGAAAGTAAATTAGCTTTCCTCAGGTAAGATTCAATCTTCCTATCTAAAGGATCCTTAAAAGAAGAAGTATCTTCCATAGGAATATTAGTATGACCCATCAACCTTAGGGACTTTTTCCCAAAACTCCAAATTAGCCACTGGTAAAGGATATAACTTATTATATCTAGAAGAAGGATTAAAAGAAGCACCAGGTTTAGACCATTCCTTAGCAATCACATCAGAAACCGAATATGGAACAGGAAAAACCTCAGGAGTAATCACAGGAGGTTTAAAAACAGAATTTAAATGTTTACTGGTTTTGTTATCAAGAGGACCAGACTTCTAAATACCCAAAGTAACCAATACTTCTTTCAACAAAGACCAAAGATATTCAATATTAAAAAGATACGAAGATTTATCAATTTCAATGTCTGAAGTAGGATCTTCTAAACCAGAGAGATCTTCTTCAGAGGAGGATATTTCAGTATGTTATCGGTCATTACAAATTTCATCAGTTTTATGAGAAGTTTTAAAAGACCTTTTACGTTTATTAGAAGGTGGAATAGCAGACATAGCCTTCTGTATTGCATCAGCAATATAATTTCTCATATCAACAGGGATATCATGTACATTGGATGTTGAGGGAACAACAAACGCTGTACTAGTACTAATAGAAACATTATCAGCATGCAAAAGATTATCATGATAACTGTTACATAATATAGCCAGAGATATAATATCCGCTTGCTTACAACAGATACACTTAGCTTTGGTAGAACTGTTTTCATGCAGCATGGTTCCTACAGTAGCTTCTGAGACAGGATCAGAATGAGACATCTTGCAAAATATTTGGCACCAAGTATGACGCATGACGCAAAGGGAGTAAAAAAAATGTTGGCGCCATCCAACATCCGGAAATGATGCAACTCGCATCATAAAAAGCGCAACTTCGCGCCAAACAACCTAACGTCAATAAAGATGCAGGAGATGATGAAACTTGCTACACTGTAGGCGCAAATTTGCGCCAAAAATAACGCAATAAATAACAGCATTTTAAGCCCTTGCGAGCCTGGATTTGCCCGCGAAATTAAGGAAAAACATGTCAAATTGGAAAAAAGACTAAACCCCAGGTAAGAAAATATTTAAAAAAACTTCCTAAAACATGATTCCCATACTGAAACTGTTAGACTGCAAAGGGAAATACACATAGACCTGACTCATGGCAAATATAAGTAAATACATTTATTTAAAACTTGATAATAGATAAAGCGCCAAACATAGCTGAGAGTGTCTTAAACAATGATTTTGTTGGGGTATCTTGCATTCCTATTGGCTTAAATTTTTAAAATCAGCCAATAGGATGCGAGCTAATGAAATCTTATTGGCTGTTCAAATCAGCCAATAAGATTTCAGAAGGTCTCATCCTATTGGCTGATTAAAAAAAATGTCAGCCAATAGGAATGCAAGGTACCCCAATAAATATGGGGTACCTTGCATTCAATCTTCAGTGTGCGACAGGCGATAGCATGAAGAGAAGCCTTGCCGCTGCTGAGGACAGACTCAGAGGATTACAACATATGGGAAAACTGCTCCTCGCCACTTTCACTGTGGATGAAGATAGAAGATGATGAACCCACCTGGAAGAAGACCTTCAGAAACTGTGAGTACCTATTTGGGGCTTAGTGTTAGTTTTTTTTTATTTATTTATTTATTTATTTATTTATTTATTTATTTATTTTTAGGTTTTGGGCGCTGTTAAAGAGCTGAATGCCTTTTTAAGGGCAGTAAAAGAGCTGAATGCCCTTTTAAGGGCAATTCCCATACAAATGCCCCTTTAGGGACAATGGGTAGTTTAGTTTTTTTATTTTGGGGGTTTGGTGGGTGGGGGGTTTTACTGTTAGTGGGGACTTAGTTTTTTTAATGTAAAAGAGCTGATTTGTTTACTGCAATGCCCTACAAAAAGCCCTTTTAAGGGCTATTGGTAGTTTAGCAATAGATTGGGTTTTATTTTGGGGTGTTTTGTTTTTTTAAAGGGGGTATTAGATTGGGAGTATTTTTTTTTTATTTTTTGTAAACTTAGATTTTTTTTATTTTTTGTAATTTTAGGTATTTGTTTAATGAATTTAGATTTGTAAATAATTTAAAATTTAAATTTAATTAAAGTAAAATTATGGGGGTGTTAGGTTAGGGGGATAGTTAGAAAAAATACTTTGCATTCTGGGTGTGAGTTGGCAGTTTAGAGATTAATTGTTTTAATTAGTTTTTTTTGCAATGTGTTTTTTTTTGCGATTTAGTATTTTTAATATATTAATTCTTTTTTTGCATTTTATTTAAATGGCGGATTAGGAGTTAATTTATAAATTAGATTACTATCTTTGTGTTTGGTGTTTTAGTGGTTAATAAGTGTATTAGTTAAATTGTGATGTGGGGGGTTGTCACATTAGGGGTAATTCATTTTATTATTAGTTGTGGTTTTAGGGGTATGGCAGTAATATGGGTGGCTTTGCGGTTTAGTTTTTAATAACTTTTTTTAGGTAGATTGCAATGTGGGGGGTTCTCAGATTAGGGGTTATCAATTTTCTTATTAGTTGCGATTTTTTGGAGGGATGGCGGAAATATTGGTTTAGAAGTGACAGGTTTATTATTGGGAGGTGGCTCAGCCTACACATTATTTAAGTGTCAGTGTGTACATGATTTTTATAACTGCTTATTATTTTAGTGTCAGTGTGTACATTATTTATCATTTTGCTATGCATTTTTTACTGTATAAATAATGTGTTGGTGGAGTTACAGAAATTGCACGTTTGAGGAAAGCCACTCCTCTCACTCATGGCAACTCGCGTGTGTAGCTTGCGACTAACCACGCCCCCTCCTCCTGCTGTTTAGTCATTTTAAATATAAAGTTTTTAAATTATAAGACGCAGTAGGAAAAAGCAGTCTGTGAAGATAGTTTCTGTAGAGAGAGATTACATTGTTTAATAGTGGTAAATCATCTTTTGTTTAATTTTTTAGCATTATTAGCTATTCCATCCTAAAAGCTTTTATAAAAGCTATAGAGAAGCCTGTTGTTTTTTATTTTAACAGCTTTTTTCAAAGCTTTAGTTGTGATAAAAAAAGAAAAATGATTGTACATTTCACCTCAAAAGCTTTTTTGAAAGCTACAGAAAAGGAAGTTAATTTATAAAGCTTTTCTTAAAGCTATAGTACTTTAAAAAAATAAATAAATAAACATTTATTTTCAAATTAGTGTGTTGTTACATAAGTAGCTAAGTTATACTCCTTATGTATAAGGTATACTATTTTTTTTTTAAATGAATATATTTAGAAAAGTAGTTTGTGCAAATTAGTTGATATTTCAACTATAGTTTAATTAATATAAGAAAGACCTTGCAAATTGGTGTTACTACGTCTGTAGCTTATGTTATATAGAGATTAAAATAATTTAAAAAAATGTATAATATATATATATATATATATATATATATATATATATATATATATATATATATATATAGAGAGAGAGAGAGAGAGAGAGAGAGAAAAACAAGAGGGGGTATATGCACTCTCACCAGCTATCATCAACTGCCAGGGTGCTCTGTGGGGAAATTCATCAGCAAAATTGAAAAAAGCACTCACTGGTCTTCAGATAACATATCCAAATAAAATTTATTAGTGACGTTTCGGGACAAATAGCGTCCCTTCCTCTGACCAACAGAAACTGCAAACAAACAAACTAATAAAGGCCTGTTAAAACCTCCCCTAAAGAGGCCACAAATGAATGGAGGCCATGTGCAAACATATCAGGACTGTACCAATAGACAGAAAATGTGATAAAAGAAAACATATATAGTGTCAAATATATAACTCGTGTATCAAGTGTATATCAATTATGAATAAATGATTGAGCAAACAAAGTGTGTAAAAATTACATATGTGTCCCTCATCTATAGTCCTTAAAAAAACATCCCTGGCAAAGTGGGAGCCCACATATGGAACATTCCAAGTCCAGAAATCACACGCCCCCATGGGAGTTAATCATCAAAATCTGAACAGATACTCGACCTGTGCGATCAAAATCCTAGATCATACACCAAAGAAAGTGCAAACAAACAAAACAAAGAAACCCCTGGTCATCAGCGCAAACACGTCTCTATCAAAGAAAAAACCCATGTATATACCTGCACAATATGACATTTCCAGAGCCGATCACAGTGAAACCCAGCCACACCCACCGTAATCTCATTGGTTGGGGACCGCAAATCAACAAACCGCTGATAGGCTCACTGCAGTGATGGGTGTGCGCTAGTCAACCCACAATACACATCGCACTCCCAGATAATCTCATCATATTATCAAAACGTATCAGACCCAAAGTCATCAACAACACTAGTCAGCTTTGTACATTATATAGCATTATGCATTATCTCAAGTTATTTCAGCTTTGTACATTATATAGCGTTATACATTATCTCACAAGTTATTTGCGGGCGGCACAGACATACACACTAACATCCCCTCAACATAGTTAGATAAAAAAAATACCCAGTTCATTATGCCAACAGTTTCCACCACGAAAACAAAAATAAAAATAAAGACAGCATAACCGCTATTTACATATTGGTATCATAGGATATTCATGACATGTCAGAGCTGATCGTAATAACACTCAGCCACACCTACTGTTGTCTGATTGGTTCCGGATCGCAATTCAACAAACCACTGATAGGCTCATTTCAGCGATGTGTCAGCAGTAATAATCAATAGTAAACAAACAATACCCATCTAACTCCCAAAACCCATATAGCTATGTGTGAGCAATATTACTCCCAGAATAATTAATCAAATAATTAGAACACATCAACCTAAAAATCATCAAAGCTATTATCAAACTATAAGCAGCACTGTGTCTCAACTCACAAGCTGCTGTAGGCGCCACGGACCTACATATCACTATCACCGATAGTGTCATTAAATCATAAAATGCCTAATTTATTATGTGTACCATTCCCAGTGTGAAAACAAAAAATAAAAATAAAAACCAAAATTAACCGCTATTTTGCGATCACATAGCATACACCAAACAGACCAGAGCTAGACTAGCAGGTCAATGCAAACAAATCCCGCACCAATCATCAGGGCCACAAGCGCCCACGGTGTTCTTCACTGACCAATCACAACACTTCCTTTCAACACCGCGTCTGCACTGAACATAAAGGACATGATGTCCATCATGACAAGATCAAAATTAACTCTCATCTCCAAATCCAAAGGACCCAAATTAAATATCTCACAATTATGAATAAACTCATTCCCACCAATGGGGCTCAACCACCACCAGGCGAAGATAGAATTAGGACAAAATATCAAACTAGCTAGTGCTAAAATAGTGATGTGTGCACATATAACAACAATATACATATACAATCATATAAAATGACCAAAAGGTAGGGCCAAACTTAAAAACAATTGGTCCTATACATAAATCTAGTATAATATAAATGCCAAAGATAGTACAACTAGTCTGTAAAAAGGTAAAAAGAGAGAAAAAAGAAAAAAGGAAGGAAAGAAAGAAGGGAAAGAGGGAAAAAAAGGGGGGGGGGGAGAACAGAAAAGGATATAAGAAAAACAAGGGGAAAAAAAGGAAAGGAAGATAAAAAGATGAATGGTATCACGTACTCTCATCAAGGTAAGGACCATGAACTCTCATGTTTGGCCAATCATAGATCATCATATATTCCTCATAGGAAAGACTGCCAGCCTGTTTGCATATTCAGTCCTCTAGGGGCTAGAGTTCCAAGTTCATGGATCTATCTCGCTTCTTTCTGAAAAAGAATCTTTGCTCTGTTGCCCCCACTGTTTGGAACTGGAACGTGATCGATTATACGGAAACGTAGATCTGTGACAGTATGTTGATTTTCCAAAAAATGTCGTGCTACTGGTTGTTCTGTTTTATTATTCTTCAGGGCAGCTCTGATGGCTGACCGATGGTTCGCAATCCGGGTCCGGGCATCGTCAATTGTCTTGCCCACATAGAATAATCCACATGGACAGTTCAAAAGGTAGATGATGTGTGTAGTTGTACAGGTCAAGAAGTATTTGATATTGTATCTCTTCCGCCTCTCCGGGTGTTGGAACGTATTGCCTGCATGCAAACTGTTACAGGTCACGCAGCCCAAACATTTGAAGCAACCGTTTTTCCGTTTTAACCAAGACTGTTTTTCGGTGGGTGAGTGGTAATCTGCTTTCATCAGATGGTCCTTTAAGCTCTTCCATCTCCTATATGCCAGTCGTGGAGCATTCCAATGTGTAAATGGTAGTGACACATCGGCTTGAATCAATCTCCATTCTTCCTTAATGGCCTTCGCTAGGAGATGTTGGTCCGGGGTATAAGTCGTAACAAAAGTGAGTTGTGACATCTTTTCCATAGTATACGTCTTATCCTCTGGTTCTCCATTCACTACTTGGTTACACATTGAGGGTAGAAATGGCTTTTTGTAACCCTGTTGAGCAAATCTGTCAATCATCTCATTCAGCTGTGTATAACACTTTATTGTATCCGTATTGTTACGGATCACTCTCTGAAATTGGGCTTTAGGGATGTTACGAATTAATGATGGTTGATGGCAACTGTCAGCATGTAATATAGAATTACGATCCGTCTTCTTCCTAAATAAGGTGGTCCCCAATGTTCCATTGGTTTTGTTTACTCTCATATCGAGGTAGTCAACAGATGTGTAATCAGCCACATGTCTGAATCTGATGGTACTGTCAATCATGTTAAGTGATTCAATCCACGTGTTGAATGACTCCATACCATCTTGCCAGACCAGGAACAAATCATCTATATATCTGCGATAACATTTTATGGCAGGATTGTCATATACTCGCATCTGGATGGTTTCATATTCCGCCATAAATAAATTCGCCAGCGATGGGGCCACATTGGACCCCATCGCTGTACCCGCTATCTGTAGGTAGAATTTCTTGTCAAATCGAAAGAAGTTTTCTCTTAAACAAATGGACAACAGTTCCAGCACTAGAACACTCAATGCCTCAGAAGTCTCCTTACTACAGAAGGGTCTATCATTTGTCCCTACGAGGAGGAGGGATTCTTTTGACTCCTTTATTGACATACAAAAATTTGGTAGAAAACTGCACCTTAAAGAATTCTTCCGGAGTGAGAACAATGAAAAAATAATACACTTTAAAACCCCGGGGACTTTTGACCCTTCCTCCAATAATCCCTCTATCACATCATATACCAATTATCTGACTATGATTAATCAAGATTCTGGGAACCACAGGAGATATAGGAACAATTTAACGAAAGATGAACAAAGGGCTCTGAAAACACTCAGTGAAGATGACACCATCGTGATTCGCCCTGCCGATAAGGGTGGTGGGGTTGTGGTCATGAACGCAGACGACTACAAAACTGAGATTCTTCGTCAACTTTCAGACACAACTACCTACAAGATCTTACCTGGAGATCCAACATTAAAACTTAAACGTGAGATTGACTACAAAATATCGATATGGAAAGAGACAGGCATGATTTCTGAACATGAAGCAAGATTTCTTCAAAGAGATTTTCTTATTACCCCTGTTCTCTATACGCTGCCTAAGATCCATAAGGATATGGACAACCCACCGGGCAGACCGATTGTCTCGGCAAGGGGTTCGCTCTTACAATCTTTGGCAATCTACACTGACCACTACTTACAACCCATTGTACAATACATGAGATCTTATACACGTGATTCATCCACGTTTATACAGGACATTTTGGAACTAAGGGACATCACAGATAATGATCTATTGGTTACAATGGACGTTTCAAATCTATACATTGTTATTCCTCATACATTAGGGATAGCAGCAGTGTCCACAAGCTTGAGACGTACTCCTTATGTTGGTCCCCCAGAGGAAGTTCTCCTGGAACTGTTGTCCATTTGTTTAAGAGAAAACTTCTTTCAATTTGACAAGAAATTCTACCTACAGATAGCGGGTACAGCGATGGGGTCCAATGTGGCCCCATCGCTGGCGAATTTATTTATGGCGGAATATGAAACCATCCAGATGCGAGTATATGACAATCAAGGGATAAAAGTAAGACAGGAATCTGTTAGTCCAAGATATGTGACCATTGTCTACCTATAGTGATCTGAGTAACCGTACTAAGTCAGAAGTCACATGATTCACTGTAAGGAATTGTTTAACTCGAACACTGCAGCAACGATGAAATGGCGGTTTGAAATCAAATCTATTCACTTAAACACTTTAGTACAAGAATATGGCAATACTATAGGATACGATAATCCGCCCTGGGAATAGCCACATTCACGAGATATGTTGAAAATAAAATCACACAAGATCCTGCTGAAATACGATATACTTATATTAAGGTATGATGGTACTAATAAACTAAGGGCTAAGAATACGTCAATCCCGTCAATGCAACAATGATGAAAAGATAGCGGTCGTTGAATGCACGAGCATAGGAAAACGATAAAATATGTTTAATCATACTGCGATTAGCCGTGCTGACAGGACATTTTGACACTGAAGTATAAAGAACATTTGCCGAGACTCAACTTAAACAGTCATACATAGTAAAGACGGTATCAGCTATTAATTATTACTAGACGATGAATATTATAAATAACTTAATATGTTCACTCTTAGGAAGTTTGTTTATTTAGAGAGTGTAAGTTGTTATTACGCGCAACCAATTGAAAACCAGTAGAGACGAAGCCGCTTCAGGGAACCCTATCAAATGTAAGCATCAGGATACCCCCTGAATATACAGCGGCTTATTGGTGCGATGATGGGCATTTTTAAAGGCTGAAGCGGATTTGTGGGGATAGATTTTGTTAGCACTATATAAGAGGGTGGCACCCGGGCCTCGGTTTGCTCTAACACATTGACAAAGGCTGATCTATACAGCCGAAACACGTTTGTGAAAATTGTTAGCACCTCAGTGCACATCTATATTGGTTTTATTTGCTGTCCCTTGTCCCTGTCACCTGAAGCTGAGGGAGCTGCTATCGGCCAGGAAACAGGGGGACAAGGTGTACAGCGAGTTAGTGGGTACTATAAAGGTGTTTATTCTCCTTTATTTTTTAACTTTAATTATAATAAAAATTAAATTTTTTAAATTATTTTAGTAGGAATGAGTGCTATATTAAACCCTTAACCTTAGGTTCTCTTACCTGTTTATCTTTACTTATGTATTTTGAAGGGTAGCACCGGATTCATTATCCATTTATTCCTCTACACACTATATCTAGTGCCAGTCCTCTAATCTATATTCTATATATATGACAATCCTGCCATAAAATTTTATCGCAGATATATAGATGATTTGTTCCTGGTCTGGCAAGATGGTATGGAGTCATTCAACACGTGGATTGAATCTCTTAACATGATTGACAGTACCATCAGATTCAGACATGTGGCTGATTACACATCTGTTGACTACCTCGATGTGAGAGTATACAAAACCAATGGAACATTGGGGACCACCTTATTTAGGAAGAAGACGGATCATAATTCTATATTACATGCTGACAGTTGCCATCAACCATCATTAATTCGTAACATCCCTAAAGCCCAATTTCAGAGAGTGATCCGTAACAATACGGATACAATAAAGTATGATACACAGCTGAATGAAATGATTGGCAGATTTGCTCAACGGGGTTACAAAAAGCCATTTCTACGCTCAATGTGTAACCAAGTAGTGAATGGAGAACCAGAGGATAAGACGTATACTACGGAAAAGATGTCACAACTCACTTTTGTTACGACTTATACCCCGGACCAACATCTCCTAGCGAAGGCCATTAAGGAAGAATGGAGATTGATTCAAGCCGATGTGTCACTACCATTTACACATTGGAATGCTCCACGACTGGCATATAGGAGAGGGACGAGCTTAAAGGACCATCTGATGAAAGCAGATTACCACTCACCCACCAAAAAACAGTCTTGGTTAAAACGGAAAAACGGTTGCTTCAAATGTTTGGACTGCGTGACCTGTAACAGCATGCATGCAGGCCATACGTTCCAACACCCGGAGAGGCGGAAGAGATACAATATCAAATACTTCTTGACCTGTACAACTACACACATCATCTACCTTTTGAACTGTCCATGTGGATTATTCTATGTGGGCAAGACAATTGACGATGCCCGGATCCGGATGGCGAACCATCGGTCAGCCATCAGAGCTGCCCTGAAGAATAATAAAGCAGAACAACCAGTAGCACGACATTTTTTGGAAAATCAACATACTGTCACAGATCTACGTTTCCGTATAATCGATCACGTTCCAGTTCCAAACAGAGGGGGCAACAGAGCAAAGATTCTTCTTCAGAAAGAAGCGAGATGGATCCATTAACTTAGAACTCTAGCCCCTAGAGGACTGAATATGCAAACAGGCTGGCAGTCTTTCCTATGAGGAATATATGATGATCTATGATTGGCCAAACATGAGAGTTCATGGTCCTTACCTTGATGAGAGTACGTGATACCATTCATCTTTTTATCTTCCCTTCCTTTTTTTTTTCCCCTTGTTTTTCTTATATCCTTTTCTCTTCTTCCCTCCCCCTTTTTTTCCCTCTTTCCCTTCTTTCTTTCCTTCCTTTTTTCTTTTTTCTCTCTTTTTTCCTTTTTACAGACTAGTTGTACTATCTTTGGCATTTATATTATACTAGATTTATGTATAGGACCAATTGTTTTTAAGTTTTGCCCTACCTTGGGGTCATTTTATATGATTGTATATGTATATTGTTGTTCTATGTGCACACATCACTATTTTAGCACTAGCTACTGTAGTTTGATATTTTGTCCTAATTCTATCTTCGCCTGGCGGTGGTTGAGCCCCATTGGTGGGATCATGAGTTTATTCATAATTGTGAGATATTTAATTTGGGTCCTCTGGATTTGGAGATGAGAGTTAATTTTGATCTTGTCATGATGGACATCATGTCCTTTATGTTCAGTGCAGGCGCGGTGTTGAAAGGAAGTGTCGTGATTGGTCAGTGAAGAACACCGTGGGCGCTTGTGGCCCTGATGATTGGTGCGGGATTTGTTTGCATTGACCTGCTAGACTAGCTCTGGTCCGTTTGGTGTATGCTATGTGATCGCAAAATAGCGGTTAATTTTGGTTTTTATTTTTTGTTTTCACACTGGGAATGGTACACATAATAAATTAGGCATTTTATGATTTAATGACACTATCGGTGATAGTGATATGTAGGTCCGTGGCGCCTACAGCAGCTTGTGAGTTGATACACAGTGCTGCTTATAGTTTGATAATAGGTTTGATGATTTTTAGGTTGATGTGTTCTAATTATTTGATGAATTATTCTGGGAGTAATATTGCTCACACATCGCTATATGGGTTTTGGGAGTTAGATGGGTATTGTTTGTTTACTATTGTTTATTACTGCTGACACATCGCTGAAATGAGCCTATCAGTGGTTTGTTGAATTGCGATCCGGAACCAATCAGACAACAGTAGGTGTGGCTGAGTGTTATTACGATCAGCTCTGACATGTCATGAATATCCTATGATACCAATATGTAAATAGCGGTTATGCTCTCTTTATTTTTATTTTTGTTTTCGTGGTGGAAACTGTTGGCATAATGAACTGGGTATTTTTGTGATCTAACTATGTTGAGGGGATGTTAGTGTGTATGTCTGTGCCGCCCGCAAATAACTTGTGAGATAATGTATAACGCTATATAATGTACAAAGCTGAAATAACTTGAGATAATGTATAACGCTATATAATGTACATAGCTGACTAGTGTTGTTGATGACTTTGGGTCTGATACGTTTTGATAATATGATGAGATTATCTGGGAGTGCGATGTGTATTGTGGGTTGACTAGCGCACACCCATCGCTGCAGTGAGCCTATCAGTGGTTTGTTGATTTGCGGTCCCCAACCAATGAGATTACGGTGGGTGTGGCTGGGTTTCACTGTGATCGGCTCTGGAAATGTCATATTGTGCAGGTATATACATGGGTTTTTTCTTTGATAGAGACGTGTTTGCGCTGATGACCAGGGGTTTATTTGTTTTGTTTGTTTGCACTTTCTTTGGTGTATGATCTAGGATTTTGATCACACAGGTCGAGTATCTGTTCAGATTTGGATGATTAACTCCCATGGGGGCGTGTGATTTCTGGACTTGGAATGTTCCATATGTGGGCTCCCACTTTGCCAGGGATGTTTTTTAAGGACTATAGATGAGGGACACATATGTAATTTTTACACACATAGGCCTAGATTTAGAGTTCGGCGGTAAAAGGGCTGTTAACGCTCCGCGGGTTTTTTTCTGGCCGCACCATAAATTTAACTCTGGTATCGAGAGTTCAAACAAATGCTGCGTTAGGCTCCAAAAAAGGAGCGTAGAGCATTTTTACCGCAAATGCAACTCTCGATACCAGAGTTGCTTACGGACGCGGCCGGCCTCAAAAACGTGCTCGTGCACGATTCTCCCATAGGAAACAATGGGGCTGTTTGAGCTGAAAAAAAACCTAACACCTGCAAAAAAGCAGCGTTCAGCTCCTAACGCAGCCCCATTGTTTCCTATGGGGAAACACTTCCTACGTCTGCACCTAACACCCTAACATGTACCCCGAGTCTAAACACCCCTAGCATTACACTTATTAACCCCTATTCTGCCGCCCCCGCTATCGCTGACCCCTGCATTACACTTTTAACCCCTAATCTGCCGCTCCGTAAACCGCCGCCACCTACGTTATCCTTATGTACCCCTAATCTGCTGCCCTAACATCGCCGACCCCTATGTTATATTTATTAACCCCTAATCTGCCCCCCACAACGTCGCCGACACCTACCTACACTTATTAACCCCTAATCTGCCGACCGGACCTGAGCGCTACTATAATAAAGTTATTAACCCCTAATCCGCCTCACTAACCCTATCATAAATAGTATTAACCCCTAATCTGCCCTCCCTAACATCGCCGACACCTACCTTCAATTATTAACCCCTAATCTGCCGACCGGAGCTCACCGCTATTCTAATAAATGTATTAACCCCTAAAGCTAAGTCTAACCCTAACACTAACACCCCCCTAAGTTAAATATAATTTTTATCTAACGAAATAAATTAACTCTTATTAAATAAATGATTCCTATTTAAAGCTAAATACTTACCTGTAAAATAAATCCTAATATAGCTACAATATAAATTACATTTATATTATAGCTATTTTAGGATTAATATTTATTTTACAGGTAACTTTGTATTTATTTTAACCAGGTACAATAGCTATTAAATAGTTAAGAACTATTTAATAGTTACCTAGTTAAAATAATTACAAATTTACCTGTAAAATAAATCCTAACCTAAGATATAATTAAACCTAACACTACCCTATCAATAAAATAATTAAATAAACTACCTACAATTACCTACAATTAACCTAACACTACACTATCAATAAATTAATTAAACACAATTGCTACAAATAAATACAATTAAATAAACTATCTAAAGTACAAAAAATAAAAAAGAACTAAGTTACAGAAAATAAAAAAATATTTACAAACATAAGAAAAATATTACAACAATTTTAAACTAATTACACCTACTCTAAGCCCCCTAATAAAATAACAAAGACCCCCAAAATAAAAAATTCCCTACCCTATTCTAAATTTAAAAAGTTACAAGCTCTTTTACCTTACCAGCCCTGAACAGGGCCCTTTGCGGGGCATGCCCCAAGAATTTCAGCTCTTTTGCCTGTAAAAAAAAACATACAATACCCCCCCCCCCAACATTACAACCCACCACCCACATACCCCTAATCTAACCCAAACCCCCCTTAAATAAACCTAACACTAAGCCCCTGATGATCTTCCTACCTTGTCTTCACCATGCCAGGTTCACCGATCCGTCCTGGCTCCAAGATCTTCATCCAACCCAAGCAGGGGCTAGACATCCACTGAAGAAGTCCAGAAGAGGGTCCAAAGTCTTCCTCCTATCCGGCAAGAAGAGGACATCCGGACCGGCAAACATCTTCTCCAAGCGGCATCTTCTATGTTCTTCCATCCGATGACGACCGGCTCCATCTTGAAGACCTCCAGCGCGGATCCATCCTCTTCTTCCGACGACTAGACGACGAATGACGGTTCCTTTAAGGGACGTCATCCAAGATGGCGTCCCTCGAATTCCGATTGGCTGATAGGATTCTATCAGCCAATCGGAATTAAGGTAGGAATTTTCTGATTGGCTGATGGAATCAGCCAATCAGAATCAAGATCAATCCGATTGGCTGATCCAATCAGCCAATCAGATTGAGCTCGCATTCTATTGGCTGATCGGAACAGCCAATAGAATGCGAGCTCAATCTGATTGGCTGATTGGATCAGCCAATCGGATTGAACTTGATTCTGATTGGCTGATTCCATCAGCCAATCAGAAAATTCCTACCTTAATTCCGATTGGCTGATAGAATCCTATCAGCCAATCGGAATTCGAGGGACGCCATCTTGGATGACGTCCCTTAAAGGAACCGTCATTCGTCGTCTAGTCGTCGGAAGAAGAGGATGGATCCGCGCTGGAGGTCTTCAAGATGGAGCCGGTCGTCATCGGATGGAAGAACATAGAAGATGCCGCTTGGAGAAGATGTTTGCCGGTCCGGATGTCCTCTTCTTGCCGGATAGGAGGAAGACTTTGGACCCTCTTCTGGACTTCTTCAGTGGATGTCTAGCCCCTGCTTGGGTTGGATGAAGATCTTGGAGCCAGGACGGATCGGTGAACCTGGCATGGTGAAGACAAGGTAGGAAGATCATCAGGGGCTTAGTGTTAGGTTTATTTAAGGGGGGTTTGGGTTAGATTAGGGGTATGTGGGTGGTGGGTTGTAATGTTGGGGGGGGGGTATTGTATGTTTTTTTTTACAGGCAAAAGAGCTGAAATTCTTGGGGCATGCCCCGCAAAGGGCCCTGTTCAGGGCTGGTAAGGTAAAAGAGCTTGTAACTTTTTAAATTTAGAATAGGGTAGGGAATTTTTTATTTTGGGGGTCTTCGTTATTTTATTAGGGGGCTTAGAGTAGGTGTAATTAGTTTAAAATTGTTGTAATATTTTTCTTATGTTTGTAAATATTTTTTTATTTTCTGTAACTTAGTTCTTTTTTATTTTTTGTACTTTAGATAGTTTATTTAATTGTATTTATTTGTAGCAATTGTGTTTAATTAATTTATTGATAGTGTAGTGTTAGGTTAATTGTAGGTAATTGTAGGTAGTTTATTTAATTATTTTATTGATAGGGTAGTGTTAGGTTTAATTATATCTTAGGTTAGGATTTATTTTACAGGTAAATTTGTAATTATTTTAACTAGGTAACTATTAAATAGTTCTTAACTATTTAATAGCTATTGTACCTGGTTAAAATAAATACAAAGTTACCTGTAAAATAAATATTAATCCTAAAATAGCTATAATATAATTATAATTTATATTGTAGCTATATTAGGATTTATTTTACAGGTAAGTATTTAGCTTTAAATAGGAATCATTTATTTAATAAGAGTTAATTTATTTCGTTAGATAAAAATTATATTTAACTTAGGGGGGTGTTAGTGTTAGGGTTAGACTTAGCTTTAGGGGTTAATACATTTATTAGAATAGCGGTGAGCTCCGGTCGGCAGATTAGGGGTTAATAATTGAAGGTAGGTGTCGGCGATGTTAGGGAGGGCAGATTAGGGGTTAATACTATTTATGATAGGGTTAGTGAGGCGGATTAGGGGTTAATAACTTTATTATAGTAGCGCTCAGGTCCGCTCGGCAGATTAGGGGTTAATAAGTGTAGGCAGGTGTCGGCGACGTTGTGGGGGGCAGATTAGGGGTTAATAAATATAACATAGGGGTCGGCGATGTTAGGGGCAGAAGATTAGGGGTACATAGGGATAACGTAGGTGGCGGCGATTTGCGGTCGGAAGATTAGGGGTTAATTATTTTAAGTAGCTTGCGGCGACGTTGTGTGGGGCAAGTTAGGGGTTAATAAATATAATATAGGGGTCGGCGGGGTTAGGGGCAGCAGATTAGGGGTACATAAGTATAACGTAGGTGGCGGTCGGCAGATTAGGGGTTAAAAATTTTAATCGAGTGGCGGCGATGTGGGGGGACCTCGGTTTAGGGGTACATAGGTAGTTTATGGGTGTTAGTGTAGTTTAGGGTACAGTAGTTAAGAGCTTTATAAACCGGCGTTAGCCAGAAAGCTCTTAACTCCTGCTTTTTTCAGGCGGCTGGAATCTTGTCGTTAGAGCTCTAACGCTCACTGCAGAAACGACTCTAAATACCAGCGTTAGAAAGATCCCATTGAAAAGATAGGCTACGCAAATGGCGTAGGGGGATCTGCGGTATGGAAAAGTCGCGGCTGTAAAGTGAGCGTTAGACCCTTTAATCACTGACTCCAAATACCAGCGGGCGGCCAAAACCAGCGTTAGGAGCCTCTAACGCTGGTTTTGACGGCTACCGCCGAACTCTAAATCTAGGCCTTTGTTTGCTCAATCATTTATTCATAATTGATATACACTTGATACACGAGTTATATATTTGACAATATATATGTTTTCTTTTATCACATTTTCTGTCTATTGGTACAGTCCTGATATGTTTGCACACAGCCTCCATTCATTGGTGGCCTCTTTAGGGGAGGGTTTAACATGCCTTTATTAGTTTGTTTGTTTGCAGTTTCTGTTGGTCAGAGGAAGGGACGCTATTTGTCCCGAAACGTCACTAATAAATTTTATTTGGATTTGTTATCTGAAGACCAGTGAGTGCTTTTTTCAATTTTGCTGATGAATTTCCCCACAGAGCACCCTGGCAGTTGATGGTAGCTGTTGAGAGTGCATATACCCCTTCTTGTTTATATATATAGGATAGTAGATTATACAAATAGGGTGTCACTACACCTGAAGCTTAATTTATATATTAATAAAAGCAGTTTTGTTAAATGCAGTGTTGCTACATCTGTAGCTTTAGTATATAAATAAATATTATTGCTATACCTGTTGTTTTATTATAGATAATGTATTTTGGATATATTTTGGACAGCTGTCCATCCAAATAAGGTTGTCAGTATACTTGTCGGTTATATATATATATATATATATATATATATATATATATATATATATATATATATATATATATATATATATATATATATACAGTTGCAAGAAAAAGTATGTGAACCCTTTGGAATTATATGGATTTCTGCACAAATTGGTCATAAAATGTGATCATCTTCTAAGTCACAACAATAGACAATCACAGTCTGCTTAAACTAATAACACACAAAGAATGAAATGTTGCCATGTTTTTATTGAACACACCATGTAAACATTCACAGTGCAGGTGGAAAAAGTATGTGAACCCTTGGATTTAATAACTGGTTGAACCTCCTTTGGCAGCAATAACTTCAACCAAACATTTCCTGTAGTTGCAGATCAGACGTACACAACGGTCAGGAGTAATTCTTGACCATTCCTCTTTACAGGACTGTTTCAGTTCAGCAATATTCTTGGGATGTCTGGTGTGAATCGCTTTCTTGAGGTCATGCCACAGCATCTCAATCAGGTTGAGGTCAGGACTCTGACTGGGCCACTTCAGAAGGTGTATATTTAAGCCATTCTGTTGTTGATTTACTTCTATGCTTTGGGTCATTGTCCTGTTGCAACACCCATCTTCTGTTGTGCTTCAGCTGGTAGACAGATGGCCTTAAGTTCTCCTGCAAATGTCTTGATAAACTTCGGAATTCATTTTTCCTTCAATGATAGCAATCCGTCCAGGCCCTGACGCAGCAAAGCAGCCCCAAAGCATGATGCCCCCACCACCATACTTCACAGTTGGGATGAGGTTTTGATGTTGGTGTGCTGTGCCTCTTTTTTGCCACACATAGTGTTGTGTGTTTCTTCCAAACAACTCAACTTTGGTTTCATCTGTCCACAGAATATTTTGCCAGTACTGCTGTGGAACATCCAGGTGCTCTTGTGCAAACTGTAAATGAGCAGCAATGTTTTGTTTGGACAGCAGTGGCTTCCTCTGTGGTATCCTCCCATGAAATCCATTCTTGTTTAGTGTTTTATGTATTGTAGATTCGCTAACAGGGATGTTAGCATTTGCCAGTGACTTTTGTAAGTCTTTAGGTGACACTCTAGGATTCTTCTTCACCTCATTGAGCAGTCTGTGCTGTGCTCTTGCAGTCATCTTTACAGGACGGCCACTTCTAGGAAGAGTAGCAGCAGTGCTGAACTTTCTCCATTTATAGACAATTTGTCCTACCATTGACTGATGAACAGCAAGGCTTTTGGAGATACTTTTATAACCCTTTCCAGCTTTATGCAAGTCAACAATTCTTAATCGTAGGTCTTCTGAGAGCTCTTTTGTGCGAGGCATCATTCACATCAGGCAATGCTTCTTGGGAAAAGCAAACCTAGAACTGGTGTGTGTTTTTTATAGGGCAGGGCAGCTTTAACCAACACCTCCAATCTCATCTCATTGATTGGACTCCAGCTGGCTGACATCTCACTCCAATTAGCTCTTGGAGATGTCATTAGTCTAGGGGTTCACTTACTTTTTCCACCTGCACTGTGAATGTTTACGTGGTGTGTTCAATAAAAACATGGCAACATTTCATTCTTTGTGTGTTATTAGTTTAAGCAGACTGTGATTGTCTATTGTTGTGACTTAGATGATGATCAGATCAAATTTTATGACCAATTTGTGCAGAAATCCATATCATTCCAAAGGGTTTACATACTTTTTCTTGCAACGGTTATATATATATATATATATATATATATATATATATATATATATATATATATATATATATATATATATATATATATATATATATATATATATATATATATATATATATATATATATAGCCAAAATAGGGTTTTGGTATATCTGTAGATTAATTATATAATATAGGAGAGTAGTCCATCTAAATAAGGTGTCACTACACCTGTCACTTAATAAATTCTATATAGATCAAAGCAGTTTTGTTAAGTACAGTGTTGCTACTTTTGAAGCTTAATTATGTAAATAAAATATTTTTGCTACACCTGTAGCTTTATTATATATAACATATTTTGGATATATTTAGGACCGTAGTACATTCAAATAAGGGTGTCACTACACCTTTATGTATATATATATATATATATATATATATATATATATATATATATATATATATATATATATATATATATATAAATCTGTCCATATCCATATAAAAACATGCCCCCTAAACGAAAGTTTTTTCTTTAGAAGAACAATATGATCCAAAAAAGAGGTGAAATGAGAGTCTTAAAAATAGAAATAATAATTTGACCGATGAAGAAAGGGCCCGTTTACAGAAAGCAAATGCAAAAAAGAAAAGAGACAGCAAATATGACAGAAAATCAGAGACTTGAAGAACAACAAAGAAATGCATTTGTTCATAAAATAAAACATGCACAAAATAAAATCTCAAACAAAAAAACAGCACACCATAAGCAATACAGAAAGGGTATGTAAAAGCAAACTTAGTGCAAGTTGTGTTCAGCGCCTTTGTACAAATTTTGCAAAACATACTCAACACATTGCAGCAATTACGAGATATGATAATTCATTTGATCATCATAACTGTGGATAGTTAAATGTTATATGCACCAACTGTGATGCTGTATATTTTCCAAAAGAGCAGCCATCAGACAAACTCTTCAGTCAATGCTGCAGCAAAGGAAAAGTAAATATTGAACCTATTAAAGTTGCTCCTTTAATAAAAAGCCTAATGACAGGAACTCATAAACATTTAAAAAACTTTCACAAATATATTACATCTTTAAATAATGTTTTAGCAGTTGCTTCAATGAGGGCGAATATTGTTCCTCCTCCTGGTTATGGCCCTTACTGCTTTAGAATTAATGGACAAATTTATCACAGAACTGGAACAGTTCATCCTTCCAATGAGGATAATAGAAAGTTTGCACAATTATATATTCTTGATCCTGATGAGGCTTCACAGCAGCGCCTTATGATTAATGAAAATGTAAATTGCAGCCCTGAATTAATGACTGAGTTGAGTTATTTTATAGCTTTTAACAATCCTTTTGCTGAAGCATGCAAGATGTTGTATGAGGTAGAACAGGAATGCTTAGAAGATGCATCTCAAAATGGTGTTACACCTACAACTGTGACAATGGCAATTGTACAAGATCGTAAAAACAATCAACATAGATATAATGCTCCTCGGGGTAATGAGGTAGCTATTATTTTTCAAAAGGCAGATGGTGAACCTCCTCTTAAGCGAGATCTTATTATTCATTGTCAAAGTCCTAACAATGAAAAAAAAACCAGAAAAGATAAGTATTTTAGATCCAAATTTGGAGCCAATGTTTTATCCACTTATTTTTCCCTTTTGGAGACCAAAGTCGGTCACCTAAAATGAAACTTAATTACAACTCTACTACTGTTAGAAATATAAGAACTCAATCCTTAGCAAAGCCAAGAGAAAGGGTCACACAAATGCAATTTTATGGGCACATACTTTCCGTCCGCGATGAGTTTAACCCATTTTTGAGTGCTGGCAAATTGACTCAGCAGTACTTTGTACTGAGGGTTGAAAAGTATACAGGTCTCATGGACCATCTTCAAAGTGTAGCTGCAGACCAGGGCTTACCTCCAGGCAAAGCAGTTATACTTCCATCTACATTCCAAGGTAGTCCAAGAAACATGGTACAGAATTACCAAGGTGCCATGGCTATTATTAGAAAGTATGGGAAGCCTGATTTTTCATAACCATGACATGTAACCCAAAATAGTCTGAAATTGTTGTTAATCTCAAAGAAGGTCAAGCAGTTGAATTTTTATTATGATTTAGTGGCAAGAGATTTTCATTTAAAACTTCAAGAACTTCTTGATGATATCACAAAGAAACATGTTTTGGGTAAACCATCTGCCAAAGCTCATGTTATTGAATTTCAGAAACGTGGATTATCTTATGCACATATTTCTCCAACATTGGTGTGTCCGGTCCACGGCGTCATCCTTACTTGTGGGATATTCTCTTCCCCAACAGGAAATGGCAAAGAGTCCCAGCAAAGCTGGTCACATGATCCCTCCTAGGCTCCGCCCACCCCAGTCATTCTCTTTGCCGTTGCACAGGCAACATCTCCACGGAGATGGTTAAGAGTTTTTTGGTGTTTAAATGTAGTTTTATTCTTCTATCAAGTGTTTGTTATTTTAAAATAGTGCTGGTATTTACTCTGAAACAGAAAAGGATGAAGATTTCTGTTTGTAAGAGGAAGATGATTTTAGCAGACAGTAACTAAAATCGATTGCTGTTTCCACACAGGACTGTTGAGATGAAGTAAATTCAGTTGGGGGAAACAGTTAGCAGTCTTTTCTGCTTAAGGTATGACTAGCCATATTTCTAACAAGACCATGTAATGCTGGAAGGCTGTCATTTCCCCTCATGGGGACCGGTAAGCCATTTTCTTAGTTAAACATAAAAGAATAAAGGGCTTCAAAAAGGGCTTAAAAACTGGTAGACATTTTTCTGGGCTAAAACAATTGCTTTACTAGGCATATTATGCAGATTCTAACTAATTATTGGTATTATAATCTTGGGGAACGTTTAGAAAAACGGCAGGCACTGTGTTGGACACCTTTTTCAGATGGGGGCCTTTCTAGTTATAGACAGAGCCTCATTCTGGGACTGTATAGGGGTTAAATGTAAAAACGGCTCCGGTTCCGTTAATTTAAGGGTTAAAGCTCTGAAATTTAGTGTGCAATACTTTTAATGCTTTAAGACACTGTGGTGAAATTTTGGTGAATTTTGAACAATTCCTTCATACTTTTTCACATATTCAGTAATAAAGTGTTTTCAGTTTGAAATTTAAAGTGACAGTAACGGTTTTATTTTAAAACGTTTTTTGTGCTTTGTTGACAAGTTTAAGCCTGTTTAACATGTCTGTACCATCAGATAAGCTATGTTCTATATGTATGAAAGCCAATGTGTCTCCCCATTTAAATTTATGTGATAATTGTGCCATAGTGTCCAAACAAAGTAAGGACAGTAATGCCACAGATAATGATATTGCCCAAGATGATTCCTCAAATGAGGGGAGTAAACATGATACTACATCATCCCCTACTGTGTCTACACCAGTTATGCCCACACAGGAGGCCCCTAGTACATCTAGTGCGCCAATACTTATTACCATGCAACAATTAACGGCTGTAATGGATAACTCCATAGCAAATCTTTTATCCAAAATGCCTACTTATCAGAGAAAGCGCGATTGCTCTGTTTTAAACACTGAAGAGCAAGAGGACGCTGATGATAACTGTTCTGACATACCCTCACACCAATCTCAAGGGGCCATGAGGGAGGTTTTGTCTGATGGAGAAATTTCAGATTCAGGAAAAATTTCTCATCAAGCTGAACCTGATGTTGTGACATTTATATTTAAATTAGAACATCTCCGCGCACTGCTTAAGGAGGTGTTATCTACTCTGGATGATTGTGACAATTTGGTCATTCCAGAGAAATTATGTAAGATGGACAAGTTCCTAGAGGTTCCGGTGCCCCCCGACGCTTTTCCTATACCCAAGCGGGTGGCGGACATAGTAAATAAAGAGTGGGAAAGGCCCGGCATACCTTTTGTTCCCCCCCTATATTTAAGAAATTATTTCCTATAGTCGACCCCAGAAAGGACTTATGGCAGACAGTCCCCAAGGTCGAGGGGGCGGTTTCTACTCTAATCAAACGCACTACTATTCCTATCAAAGATAGTTGTTCTTTCAAAGATCCTATGGATAAGAAATTAGAGGGTTTGCTTAAAAAGATTTTTGTACAGCAAGGTTACCTTCTACAACCAATTTCATGCATTGTTCCTGTCACTACGGCAGCGTGTTTCTGGTTCGAGGAACTAGAAAAATCGCTCAGTAAAGAATCTTCGTATGAGGAGGTTATGGACAGAGTTCAAGCACTTAAATTGGCTAACTCTTTTGTTTTAGATGCCGCTTTGCAATTAGCTAGATTAGCGGCGAAAAATTCAGGGTTTGCTGTCGTGGCGCGCAGAGTGCTTTGGCTAAAGTCTTGGTCAGCGGATGTGTCTTCCAAGACAAAATTGCTTAACATTCCTTTCAAAGGTAAAACATTATTTGGACCTGATTTGAAAGAGATTATTTCAGACATCACTGGGGGAAAGGGCCACGCCCTCCCACAGGATAGGTCTTTTAAGGCTAATAATAAGCCTAATTTTCGTCCCTTTCGCAGAATCGGACCAGTCTCTAATTCTGTATCCTCTAAGCAAGAGGGTAATACTTCACAACCCAAACCAGCCTGGAAACCAATGCAAGGCTGGAACAAGGGTAAGCAGGCCAAGAAGCCTACCACTGCTACCAAAACAGCATGAAGGGATAGCCCCCGATCCGGGACCGGATCTAGTGGGGGCAGACTTTCTCTCTTTGCTCAGGCTTGGGCAAGAGATGTTCAGGATCCTTGGGCGCTAGAAATAGTTTCTGAAGGTTATCTCCTGGAATTCAAGGAACTACCCCCAAGGGGAAGGTTCCACAGGTCTCAATTATCTTCAAACCAAATAAAGAGACAGGCATTCTTACATTGTGTAGAAGACCTGTTAAAGATGGGAGTGATACATCCAGTTCCAATAAGAGAACAAGGAATGGGATTTTATTCCAATCTGTTCATAGTTCCCAAAAAAGAGGGAACATTCAGACCAATTTTGGATCTAAAAATCCTAAACAAATTTCTCAGGGTACCATCGTTCAAAATGGAAACTATTCGAACGATCCTACCTACTATCCAGGAAAATCAATTTATGACTACCGTGGATTTAAAGGATGCGTACCTACATATTCCTATCCACAAGGAACATCATCAGTTCCTAAGGTTCGCTTTTCTGGACAAGCATTACCAGTTTGTGGCACTTCCATTTGGATTAGCCACTGCTCCAAGGATTTTCACAAAGGTACTAAGACCAAGGGGCATTGCAGTAGTACCTTACTTGGACGACATCCTGATTCAAGCGTCGTCCCTGTCAAAAGCAAAGGCTCATACGGACATCGTCCTAGCCTTTCTCAGATCTCACGGATGGAAGGTGAACAAAGAAAAAAGTTCTCTGTCCCCGTCAACAAGAGTTCCCTTCTTGGGAACAATAATAGATTCCTTAGAAATTAGAGGTCAGAAAATCAAAACTTCTAAGCTCTTGTCAAGTACTTCATTCTGTTCCTCGTCCTTCCATAGCGCAGTGCATGGAAGTAATAGGATTGATGGTTGCAACAATGGACATAGTTCCTTTTGCACAAATTCATCTAAGACCATTACAACTGTGCATGCTCAGACAGTGGAATGGGGATTATACAGACTTGTCTCCGACGATTCAAGTAGATCAAAAGACCAGAGATTCACTCCGTTGGTGGCTGACCCTGGACAATCTGTCACAGGGAATGAGCTTCCACAGACCAGAGTGGGTCATTGTCACGACCGACGCCAGCCTAGTGGGCTGGGGCGCGGTCTGGGAATCCCTGAAAGCTCAGGGTCTATGGTCTCGGGAAGAGTCTCTTCTCCCGATAAACATTCTGGAACTGAGAGCGATATTCAATGCTCTCAGAGCTTGGCCTCAACTAGCAAAGGCCAAATTCATAAGGTTTCAGTCAGACAACATGACGACCGTTGCATATATCAATCATCAGGGGGGAACAAGGACTTCCCTGGCGATGAAAGAAGTGACCAAGATAATTCAATGGGCGGAGGATCACTCCTGCCACTTGTCTGCGATCCACATCCCAGGAGTGGAAAATTGGGAAGCGGATTTTCTGAGTCGTCAGACATTCCATCCGGGGGAGTGGGAACTCCATCCGGAAATCTTTGCCCAAATAACTCAATTATGGGGCATTCCAGACATGGATCTGATGGCGTCTCGTCAGAACTTCAAGGTTCCTTGCTACGGGTCCAGATCCAGGGATCCCAAGGCGACCCTAGTAGATGCACTAGTAGCACCTTGGACCTTCAACCTAGCTTATGTATTCCCACCGTTTCCTCTCATCCCCAGGCTGGTAGCCAGGATCAATCAGGAGAGGGCCTCTGTGATCTTGATAGCTCCTGCGTGGCCACGCAGGACTTGGTATGCAGACCTGGTGAATATGTCATCGGCTCCACCATGGAAGCTACCTTTGAGACAGGACCTTCTTGTTCAGGGTCCATTCGAACATCCGAATCTGGTTTCCCTCCAACTGACGGCTTGGAGATTGAACGCTTGATTTTATCAAAGCGTGGGTTTTCAGATTCTGTAATAGATACTCTGATTCAGGCTAGAAAGCCTGTAACTAGAAAAATTTACCATAAAATATGGAAAAAATATATCTGTTGGTGTGAATCTAAAGGATTCCCATGGAACAAGATAAAAATTCCTAAGATTCTATCCTTTCTACAAGAAGGTTTGGAGAAAGGATTATCTGCAAGTTCTCTGAAGGGACAGATCTCTGCTTTATCTGTTTTACTTCACAAAAGACTGGCAGCTGTGCCAGATGTTCAAGCATTTGTTCAGGCTCTGGTTAGGATCAAGCCTGTTTACAGACCTTTGACTCCTCCCTGGAGTCTAAATCTAGTTCTTTGAGTTCTTCAAGGGGTTCCGTTTGAACCCTTACATTCCGTAGATATTAAGTTATTATCTTGGAAAGTTTTGTTTTTGGTTGCAATTTCTTCTGCTAGAAGAGTTTCAGAGTTATCTGCTCTGCAGTGTTCTCCGCCCTATCTGGTGTTCCATGCAGATAAGGTGGTTTTGCGTACTAAGCCTGGTTTTCTTCCGAAAGTTGTTTCCAACAAAAATATTAACCAGGAGATAGTTGTACCTTCTTTGTGTCCGAATCCAGTTTCAAAGAAGGAACGTTTGTTACACAATTTGGATGTAGTCCATGCTCTAAAATTCTATTTAGAGGCTACTAAAGATTTCAGACAAACATCTTCCTTGTTTGTTGTTTATTCTGGTAAAAGAAGAGGTCAAAAAGCGACTTCTACCTCTCTTTCCTTTTGGCTTAAAAGCATTATCCGATTGGCTTATGAGACTGCCGGACGGCAGCCTCCTGAAAGAATCACAGCTCACTCCACTAGGGCTGTGGCTTCCACATGGGCCTTCAAGAACGAGGCTTCTGTTGACCAGATATGTAAGACAGCGAATTGGTCTTCACTGCACACTTTTGCCAAATTTTACAAATTTGATACTTTTGCTTCTTCGGAGGCTATTTTTGGGAGAAAGGTTTTGCAAGCCGTGGTGCCTTCCATTTAGGTGACCTGATTTGCTCCCTCCCTTCATCCGTGTCCTAAAGCTTTGGTATTGGTTCCCACAAGTAAGGATGACGCCGTGGACCGGACACACCAATGTTGGAGAAAACAGAATTTATGCTTACCTGATAAATTACTTTCTCCAACGGTGTGTCCGGTCCACGGCCCGCCCTGGTTTTTTAATCAGGTCTGATGAATTATTTTCTCTAACTACAGTCACCACGGTATCATATGGTTTCTCCTATATATATTTCCTCCTGTCCGTCGGTCGAATGACTGGGGTGGGCGGAGCCTAGGAGGGATCATGTGACCAGCTTTGCTGGGACTCTTTGCCATTTCCTGTTGGGGAAGAGAATATCCCACAAGTAAGGATGACGCCGTGGACCGGACACACCGTTGGAGAAAGTAATTTATCAGGTAAGCATAAATTCTGTTTTTGCTTATTTTACCTGCAGAAGATAAGCCTAAAAATTCTGAAGTAATTGATAGCTTTTTTTCTGCAGAAATACTTGATATTTAAGTCAATCCCTGGTTACATGCAATTGTCACCAAGCACATGATACATGGGCCCTGTGGGGAGCATAATCTAAGATCTCCATGTTTGGTTGATGGGGTTTGCTCTAAGCAATTTCCAAAATCCTTTCAGGAAAAAACTTTGATGACTGTAGATGGTTATCCACGTTACAAGAGAACAAAAAAAAATGTTTCTATTAAAATAAATGGTAAATAAATTGTTAACTTTTGCGCCTAGATTTAGAGTTTTGTCGGTAAAGACCCGCGTAGCTAACGCAGCTTTTTTTCCCAACGCACCCTTAAGACAATGCTGGTATTTAGAGTTTTCTGAGGGGCTGTGTTAGGCTCCAAAAAGGGAGCGTTGAGCCAAATTTACTGCCACTTCAACCCTCAATGCCAGCGTTGCTTAAGGTAGCAGTAAGCTGGCAAAACATGTTCATGCACGATTCCCCCATAGGAAACAATGGGGCAGTTTGGGATGCAAAAAAGCAGCGTTAAGCTCCCAACGCAGCCCCATTGTTTCCTATGGGGAAACACTTTCTATGTCTGCACCTAAAACCCTAACATGAACCCCGAGTCTAAACACCCCTAACCTTACACTTATTAACCCCTAATCTGCCGCCCCCGCTATCGCCGACACCTGCATTACATTATTAACCCCTAATCTGCCGCTCCGTACACCACCGCAACCTACATTATCCCTATGAACCCCTAATCTGCTGCCCCTAACATTGCAGACACCTACATAATATTTATTAACCCCTAATCTGCCCCCGTCGCCGCTACCTAACTACACTTATTAACCCCTAATCTGCCGACCGGACTTCGCCGCCACTATAATAAATGTATTAACCCCTAAACCACTGCACTCCCGTCTCACAAACACTATAATAAATGTTATTAATCTCTAATCTGCCCTGCCTAACATCGACACCACCTAACTTCAAGTATTAACCCCTAATCTGCCGACCGGACCTCGCCGCTACTATAATAAATGTATTAACCTCTAAAGCTAAGTCTAACCCTAACCCTAACACCCCCTAAGTTACATATAATTTTAATCTAACTAAATAAATTAAATATTATTAACTAAAGTATTCCTATTTAAAACTAAATACTTACCTGTAAAATAAACCCTAATATAGCTACAATATAACTAATAGTTATATTGTAGCTATTTTAGGATTAATATTTATTTTACAGGCAACTTTGTATTTATTTTAACTAGGTACAATAGCTATTAAATAGTTATTTACTATTTAATAGCTACCTAGTAAAATAATTACAAAATTACCTGTAAAATAAATCCTAACCTAAGTTACAATTAAACCTAACACTACACTATCAATAAATTAATTAAATAAGTTACCTACAATTACATACAATTAAATAAACTAAACTAAATTGCAAAAAATAAAACCCCCACTAAATTACAAAAAATAAAAAAAGATTACAAGAATATTAGGCTAATTACACCTACTCTAAGCCCCCTAATAAAATAAAAAAGCCCCCCAAAATAATAAAGGTCCCTACACTATTCTAAATTAAAAAGTAACCAGCTCTTTTACCAGCCCTTAAAAGGGCTTTTTGTGTGGCATTCCCCAAAGTAATCAGCTCTTTTGCCTGTAAAAAAAAATACAATCCCCCAACATTAAAACCCACATACCCCTACACTTACCCAAACCCCCCTTAAATAAACCTAACACTACCCCCTGAAGATCTCCCTACCTTGAGTCGTCTTCACCCAGCTGGGCCGAATCTTCATCCGATGGGGCAGAAATGGACCTCCAGACTGGCATACATCTTCATCCAAGCGGCATCTTCTATCTTCATCCATCCGACGAGGAGTGGCTCCATCTTCAAGACCTCCGGCACAGAACATCCTTCTTGACCGACGACTACCCGATGAATGAAGGTTCCTTTAAGTGATGTCATCCAAGATGGCGTCCCTCAAATTCAGATTGGCTGATAGGTTTCTATCAGCCAATTGGAATTAAGGTAGGAAAAATCTGATTGGCTGATCGAATCAGCCATTAAGATTCAAGTTCAATCGGATTGGCTGATCCAATCAGCCAATCAGATTGAGCTTGCATTCTATTGGCTGTTACGATCAGTCAATAGAATGCGAGCTCAATCTGATTGGCTGATTCAATCAGCCAATCAGATTTTTCCTACCTTAATTCTGATTGGCTGATAGAATCCTATCAGCCAATCGGAATTCGAGGGACGCCATCTTGGATGACGTCACTTAAAGGAACCTTCATTCGTCGGGTAGTCGTCAGTCAAGAAGGATGTTCCGCTCCGGAGGTCTTGAAGATGGAGCCGCTCCTCGTCGGATGGATGAAGATAGAAGATGCCGCTTGGATGAAGATGTCTGCCGGTCCGGATGTCCTCTTCTGCCTGGATAGGATGAAGACTTCTGCCGGTCTGGATGTCCTTTTCTGCCCCATCGGATGAAGACTTCGGCCCGGCTGGGTGAAGATGACTCAAGGTAGGGAGATCTTCAGGGGGTAGTGTTAGGTTTATTTAAGGGGGGTTTGGGTTAGAGTAGGGGTATGTGGGTGGTGGGTTTTAATGTTGGGGGGGTTGTATTTTTACAGGGAAAAGAGCTGATTACTTTGGGGCATGCCCCACAAAAAGCCCTTTTAAGGGCTAGTAAAAGAGCTGGTTACTTTTTAATTAGGGTAGGGACCTTTATTATTTTGGGGGCCTTTTTTATTTTATTAGGGGGCTTAGAGTAGGTGTAATTAGCCTAATATTCTTGTAATCTTTTTTTATTTTTTGTAATTTAGTGTTTGTTTGTTTTTGTAATTTAGTTTATTTAATTGTATGTAATTGTAGGTAATTTATTTAATTAATTTATTGATAGCGTAGTGTTAGGTTTAATTGTAACTTAGGTTAGGATTTATTTTACAGGTAATTTTGTAATTATTTTAACTAGGTAGCTATTAAATAGTAAATAACTATTTAATAGCTATTGTACCTAGTTAAAATAAATACAAAGTTGCCTGTAAAATAAAAATAAACCCTAAGATAGCTACAATGTAACTTTTAGTTATATTGTAGCTATATTAGGGTTTATTTTACAGGTAAGTATTTAGTTTTAAATAGGAATACTTTAGTTAATAATGTTTAATTTATTTAGTTAGATTAAAATTATATTTAACTTAGGGGGGTGTTAGGGTTAGACTTAGCTTTAGGGGTTAATACATTTATTATAGTAGCGGCGAGGTCCAATCGGCAGATTAGGGGTTAATACTTGAAGTTAGGTGGCGTCAATGTTAGGGAGGGCAGATTAGGGGTTAATACAATTTATTCTAGTGTTTGTGAGACGGGAGTGTGGCGGTTTAGGGGTTAATACATTTATTATAGTGGCGGCGAGGTCTGGTCGGCAGATTAGGGGTTAATAAGTGTAATTAGGTAGCTGCGATATTGGGGGGCAGATTAGGGGTTAATAAATATAATATAGCGGTCGTCGGTGTAAGGGGCAGCAGATTAGGGGCTCATAGCGATAATGTAGGTTGCGGCGATGTGCGGTCGGCAGATTAGGGGTTAAATTTTTTTATTATAGTGGCGGCGATGTGGGGGGACCTTGGTTTAGGGGTATATAGCTAGCTTATGGGTGTTAGTGTACTTTAGAGCACAGTAGTTAAGAGCTTTATAAACCGGCGTTAGCCCATAAAGCTCTTAACTACTGACTTTTTTCTGCGGCTGGAGTCTTGTCGGTAGAGGCTCTACCACTCACTTCAGCCAAGACTCTAAATACCGTCGCTAGGACGATCCAATTGAAAAGATAGGATACGCAATTGGCGTAAGGGGATCTGTGGTATGGAAAAGTCGCTGCTTGAAAGTGACCGTTAGACCCTTTCCTGCCTGACTCTAAATACCAGTAGGCGGCCAAAAGCAGCGTTAGGACCCCTTAACGCTGCTTTTGACGGCTAATGCAGAACTCTAGATCTAGGCAATGGGTTGTACCATACAGGGAGTGCAGAATTATTAGGCAAATGAGTATTTTGACCACATCATCCTCTTTATGCATGTTGTCTTACTCCAAGCTGTATAGGCTCGAAAGCCTACTACCAATTAAGCATATTAGGTGATGTGCATCTCTGTAATGAGAAGGGGTGTGGTCTAATGACATCAACACCCTATATCAGGTGTGCATAATTATTAGGCAACTTCCTTTCCTTTGGCAAAATGGGTCAAAAGAAGGACTTGACAGGCTCAGAAAAGTCAAAAATAGTGAGATATCTTGCAGAGGGATGCAGCACTCTTAAAATTGCAAAGCTTCTGAAGCGTGATCATCGAACAATCAAGCGTTTCATTCAAAATAGTCAACAGGGTTGCAAGAAGCGTGTGGAAAAACCAAGGCGCAAAATAACTGCCCATGAACTGAGAAAAGTCAAGCGTGCAGCTGCCAAGATGCCACTTGCCACCAGTTTGGCCATATTTCAGAGCTGCAACATCACTGGAGTGCCCAAAAGCACAAGGTGTGCAATACTCAGAGACATGGCCAAGGTAAGAAAGGCTGAAAGACGACCACCACTGAACAAGACACACAAGCTGAAACGTCAAGACTGGGCCAAGAAATATCTCAAGACTGATTTTTCTAAGGTTTTATGGACTGATGAAATGAGAGTGAGTCTTGATGGGCCAGATGGATGGGCCCATGGCTGGATTGGTAAAGGGCAGAGAGCTCCAGTCCGACTCAGACGCCAGCAAGGTGGAGGTGGAGTACTGGTTTGGGCTGGTATCATCAAAGATGAGCTTGTGGGGCCTTTTCGGGTTGAGGATGGAGTCAAGCTCAACTCCCAGTCCTACTGCCAGTTTCTGGAAGACACCTTCTTCAAGCAGTGGTACAGGAAGAAGTCTGCATCCTTCAAGAAAAACATGATTTTCATGCAGGACAATGCTCCATCACATGCGTCCAAGTACTCCACAGCGTGGCTGGCAAGAAAGGGTATAAAACAAGAAAATCTAATGACATGGCCTCCTTGTTCACCTGATCTGAACCCCATTGAGAACCTGTGGTCCATCATCAAATGTGAGATTTACAAGGAGGGAAAACAGTACACCTCTCTGAACAGTGTCTGGGAGGCTGTGGTTGCTGCTGCACGCAATGTTGATGGTGAACAGATCAAAACACTGACAGAATCCATGGATGGCAGGCTTTTGAGTGTCCTTGCAAAGAAAGGTGGCTATATTGGTCACTGATTTGTTTTTGTTTTGTTTTTGAATGTCAGAAATGTATATTTGTGAATGTTGAGATGTCATATTGGTTTCACTGGTAAAAATAAATAATTGAAATGGGTATATATTTGTTTTTTGTTAAGTTGCCTAATAATTATGCACAGTAATAGTCACCTGCACACACAGATATCCCCCTAAAATAGCTATAACTAAAAACAAACTAAAAACTACTTCCAAAACTATTCAGCTTTGATATTAATGAGTTTTTTGGGTTCATTGAGAACATGGTTGTTGTTCAATAATAAAATTAATCCTCAAAAATACAACTTGCCTAATAATTCTGCACTCCCTGTACAACCCATACTTTACATTAAAATACAACTGCCATATTAATATAGAAAGCTGTGCTTCCATAAAAAGTGTAACGTACATATTCAAATATATTTATAAAGGGCATGACTGCGCTAATATTGCAATTAAAGAACATGAAATTCTTCTTCATGATGAGATAACTTCCTTTATGGATTCCAGATATCTCAGTGCTCCAGAAGCAGCATGGCGGCTTTTTGGCTTCTATATGCACCATCAATCACATAGCATTGTGCGATTACAAGTTCACCTTCCTGGAGAACAGTCAGTATATTTTACTGAAGATAATATTGAAACTGCTGTAGAAAGAACACAATTAAGAGACACAACTTTGACTGCTTGGTTTACGTTAAACCAAAAAGATTTGTCAGCTCATGCATAGCTTAACACTGATATTCCTCAGCATTTTGTTTTTCATCAAAAGACAACAAAATGGAAAAAAAGAGTACAAGATCAAGCAAATAACACTATTGGTCGCATGTACTCTGTAAATTTAGATGTTGAGATTTTGTTTATGATTGCTTTTACTTCATGTTAAAGGAGTAACTTCTTTTGAAGATATCCGAACAGTTGATGGTGTTCAATTTTACACATTTAAAGTAGCAGCTCAAAAATTTTGTCTTTTTGAAGATGATCAATCATGGGACTTTACTCTTCATGAAGCTGCAAGTGAAATGATGCCTCAACTGCTTAGATAGCTTTTTGTTCCTATTTGTTCTTTAGCATCTCCACCAAATGCTAAAGAGCTTTTAAAAAAAAAAAAGTACAAAGAAAAAACTCTTTGAAGACTTTTCAAGACACTCTGGTCACACACCAGAGTGGCAAAGTTGTTTAAATTATGCACTTAGAGATATTAAGGATATCTTGATTATTAATGGCAAAAATTGTCAGGATTTTGTTTGACGAAATCCTCCAAACAATTTACTACAAAATCCCAGAGACCTCTATGATGCTTCTTTTGAAAGTTATACCAAAAGAAAGAGTCCAAATGAAGGCATCTTTTAATGAACTTCAAAGAGAAAGTTTTGAAGAAATCATTGCTGCATCAGAAAATGACACTTTACCACAAAGTTGTTATTTCCTTGATGGTCCTGGTGGTAGTGGTAAAACCTACCTATACAAGACTTTGTTGAGGACATTTAGAGGAAATAGTGAGGTAGCATTACGAGTTGCTTCAACAAGTATTGCAGCAAATTTGCTTTAAGGTGGATGAACATACCACTCGCAGTTTAAGTTGCGAGTTCCTTTGTTGGATACTTCAACCTCTTCCATGAGGCAAACCTCTAATGATGCGCAAATGATCCATACTGCAAAGAATATTATTTGGGAGGAATCTACCATGTCTTCCAGTGATGCACTCAGATGTGTCAACAAACTCCTTCAAGAGTTGATGAATAACAACAAGCCTTTTGGAGGAAAAACAATTTTGCTCTGTGGTGATTTCAGACAAACTCTTCCTGTTGTTGCACATGGAAGTAGATCAGTTATAGTTGAAGCCAGCATAAAATTCAATCCACACTGGAATAAGTTTAAGCTTTTGAAGCTGACAAATAATGTAAGATCTGTTGATTTAGAGATTAGTTCTTGGATTTTAAAGCTTGGAGATGGAATACTGAAAAACAAGCATGGCTTTCATTTAGATATCTTTGAAATTCCATCTCAAATGATCTGCAAAGACTCCATTGTAAAGGAAATTTTTGGTGAACAGTTTAAAGATTCTGATACTTTTAAGTTTGCCAAAATGGCAATTTTATGTCCAAAAAATAGTGATGTTGACAAGATCAATGAAGAAGTTCTGAGTTTGTTTGAAGGTGAAGCCTCTACTTATTTAAGCACTGATTCTATTGATGATAAATCACAGGAAGAAATGGATAATTATCCAATTGATCTTAAAATTGGCAGTATGTAATGTCAGGGAAAAGAGACATGTGTTAGAGTTGGACCACAGCTACTGATGAATAGGTACATGAACAATATATGGTGTAGCTAAGTGTGTAGCAGGGTGTCACACGGATATTACACAAAAGTAATATGTGGCAACCTAGCACACACACAAGAAGCAGTTAATATGTGAAGAAAGGAAAGAAAAACAAAAAGTAGTAATAAGCATCAGCACAACACTATTGCTGATAAGTGCAGGAGTAGTCTAGTCAGCAGTGTGAATAGATGCTTAAGCCTCTTTAGGTGGAGTAGGTAATTAAATACGAACTAAATATATGTTTGTGCACAAAACAGAAAAGTAATGGAGGTTACTATGTAACATGAGCTCAAACAAAAATGGGTGTACTTATGAATAAGCACAAGTCTGTAAAGCATAGTACAGGTTAAAAAATAAGCAAGGAAATAACCCCATAGTATCGGTACCTTGAATATCAAAGTTGCAGACTGATTGTGAGGGGAACCGCAAGTAGGATAAGCAGCGGTAAGCGGTTAGGAGGCAGCCGGTCTCGGCAGGAGAGTGGCGTGTGACGTCACAGAGGCCGGAGTTCCGGTAGCGGAGCAGGTCCCAGCACTGCTTGGGAGCGAGACAGGAACAGGGCTCAATGAGCGGTTGCTGCAGGAATTGCAGGGAAGGTGTGCAGCTCAGGACTGGTCCCAGTAGAGAAACAATACCAAGCAATGAGTGAGTGTGGATTGCAGGTATTTATGGTAATTCCAAGCAGTTAAAGGGGCAGTGCTAATATAGAAAGGAATATGCATGACAGAACACCCCCCTCCAGGAGCAGCACCGATGCTCAAAGTCTTGGACGATCTGGGTGTCTTTGATGGAATCTGGAAAGTAATCTGGGAGCAGAGATGTTGGTGGATGGCTCCCAAGAGTTGTGTTCACTAGAGTATCCCTTCCATTTGATGAGATATTGAAGATCACCCCTGAAACGTCTTGCATCCAGAATATCTTCAACCTCATATTCCATATTGGGGTCTATGGAGACAGGGGGTAGCGTGGTATCTGTAGGTTGGGTACGTAGGGTTCGGTAAGGTTTGAGTAATGATACATGAAAGGTGGGATGTATCCTGAGTGTAGCAGGTAATGTAAGACGAACAGCATTGCAGTTGATGATCCGCTGGATAGGGAATGGTCCGATGAAGAGTGGTGAAAGCTTCCTGGATGGAGTTGACAAGCGTAGATTTTTCGTGGACAGCCAGACAAGATCTCCTGGTTTGTATGTAGGTGGTGGAGTGTGGCGTCGGTCGTAATATTTTTTTTGTATAATCTTTGCATCATCAATTGCTTGTTTAACAGAAACGAAATTTGACGTGATGGTGGAAGCTAAGTCTGAAATATGGGAATGATCTGAAACCAGTTCAGGCAACCATTGGAAGGAAGGATGGAACCCATAGTTGACATAGAAGGGTGTCTGTTTAGTTGTAGAATGTAAAGTATTATTAAAAACGAATTCAGCAAAATGTAGTAGTTGGGACCAGGAATGTTGGTTTGTATGACAATAAGTTCTTAGGAACTGTTCTACCCATTGGTTACAACGTTCTGTTTGTCCGTTCGTCTGAGGATGGTAGGATGAAGAAAGGGACTTATCAATAGAAAATTGTTTGCAGAAGGCAGACCACAAGGTGCTGGTGAATTGGGACCCTCGGTCGGTCAGGATTTTCTTAGGCAAGCCATGTAGCCTGATAACATTTTTTAAAAGTAGTTGTATGGTTTCTGCTGCGGTGGGGAGCTTGTGGTAAGGTATAAGATGGATCATTTTGCTGAACAAATCCACTACTACTAATATAGTGGTGTTTTTTTCAGAAATGGGTAAATCCACAATGTAATCTAGCGCAATTTCTTGCCAAGGTCTATCAGGTGTAGGAATTGATAGAAGAAGTCCATAAGGTGGTCTTTTGTATCTTTTAGATATGGTACAAGTGGGGCAAGAGTTAATGAACTGTGTCACATCAGTTAATAAGGTTGGCCACCAGTAAGATCTCTGTACTAGTTCCTTAGTTTTGGTTACTCCACAATGTCCCCCTAGAGACGAGTCGTGAGCGGATTTGAATAACTGGTCACGTAGAGATGGAGGAAGATATAGTTTGTTCCCATAACAATAAAGTCCTTGGTTGTTAATGGTTAGAAGATGTTCAGGTTTGGAGGAGTCCTTCATTTGTTCAGATTTTAACAAAGGTCCAGAATCAACCATGAATAGAAGAAAGTTTTCTTCGGGAATGACGTGTTGGTTTGTGGTAATGTCCAGAGGTGGTTGTGGAAGTCGAGATAGGGCGTCTGCCTTCCCATTTTTCCTGGCAGGTCTGTAGGTAATGAGAAAATTGAAGCGTGAAAAGAATAGATTCCAGCGAACTTGGCGAGCAGAGAGCGTTCTTGTGGATTTTAGGAATTGTAAGTTTCGATGATCAGTATAAACTATGGTTGGCGTTGTAACACCTTCCAGTAGGTGTCTCCATTGCTCGAATGCAGCCTTAATAGCCAGGAGTTCCTTTTCGCCAATTGGATAGTTTCTTTCTGCTGTTGTTAGAGTACGAGAATAATAAGCTACAGGATGTAACGGTTGTTGTAATGATTGTCATTGTGAGAGGATGGCTCCAAGTGCAAAATCGGAAGCGTCTACTTCAAGTGTATAAGGGAGTTCTGGGTTTGGGTAGCGCAATATGGGAGCAGATGTAAATCGTGATTTCAGTAAATCAAAAGCATCTTGAGCGACAGTTGACCAGAAAAATTTTGTATTTGCTTTGTGAGATCAATAAGAGGTTTAGCAAGAGAGGAGTAGTTTTTAATAAATTTTCTGTAGAAATTGGCGAATCCAAGAAAACTTTGAACTTGTTTTCTGGAAGTAGGGACGGGCCAATTTACTACAGATTTTATTTTAGTATCATCCATACGTATACCCTTATCAGATATTATGTATCCAAGGAATGGTATACTGCTGGCATGAAAAATGCATTTTTCTGCTTTTACATATAAAGAGTTACTTCTGAGTCTAGTCAATACCTGTCGGACATGGATTTTGTGGTCTGCTAGAGATTTGGAGTATATAAGAATGTCGTCGAGGTAAATGACTACGTAGGTATCCAGGACATCCTTGAAAATGTCATTTATAAGATGTTGGAAGGTGGCAGGAGCGTTACAGAGACCGAATGGCATGACTACATACTCGTATAACCCATAACGGGTACGAAATGCAGTCAGCCATTCGTCTCCTGCCCTCATCCTGATCAAGTTGTAGGCTCCCCTAAGGTCTAACTTGGTGAAGATTTTGGAACCTTCCAGACGCTCGATTAATTCACTGATAAGGGGTAAGGGGTAACGGTTTTTTATAGTAACTTTGTTTAACTGCCTATAATCCACAATAGGTCTTAGGGAGGCATCTTTGTTTTTAACAAAAAAAATCCCTGCTGCTGCAGGAGAGGTTGATGGTCTTATAAAACCTTTTTTAAGGTTTTCTTCGATGTAGGATCTAAGATGTAACAGTTCTGGTTTAGAGAGAGGGAAAATGTGCCCACAAGGAATAGCCGCCCCTGGAAGGAGATCGATTGGGCAGTCATACGGCCTGTGTGGTGGAAGATTTTCTGATTGTTTCTTGCTGAACACATCAGAAAAATCTTCATAATCAGGAGGCACATTTGTTTGTACACCTTCTGGTGATGGTTGAAGTAGCAATTGAGGGTAACAGGTGGTCTTGCAGTAATCTGAAGTAAACTGTAGAGAGAGGGATGACCAAGTGATGGTAGGATCATGTTGCCTAAGCCATTGTAGCCCTAGAATTAGGGGAAAGTCAGGTGAAGTAATGACATCGAATTTTATATATTCCCTATGGTAACACTCTGTTGACATTAAAATAGGAATTGTCTCAAACAGAACAGGTCCTGTGGACAAGACCTCACCATCTATTCCTCTCAAATGAACAGGAGACAGTTTCTTGTGCAAGGGAATTTTATTAGATTCACAAAAACTTTTATCAATGTAAGAGAGGGAGGCTCCAGAGTCAATAATCCCTGGGACGGTCACCCGAGTTTGATCCCACTGTAAAATAAGAGTGGTTTTACAATACTGGTTACATTTTAGGACAGTCTTAATTGAATGATAGGGAGTCAACAGCTTACCCTTTCTTTGGCGGGTGAGGTTGGGGCACTCTCTTATCCCATGCTCATCAGAGGCACAGTACATGCACAGGTTATGAGTGCGACGTCTTGTCTTTTCCTGGGAACTTAGGGGTCCCCTTAAGAAAGCGATATCCATAGGTTCTGGAGGGGGTTTTGAGTGTGTACTGGGTGGATTGTTTGTGAGCCTGGGTCTAGAGAATGAATCATGGCTAGACCGTTCGTGATGTCTTTCCCTAAGCCTTCTGTCAATGCATATACATAGGTCTATAAATTGTTCCAGAGTGGGAGGTATTTGGGTACGAGATAACTCGTCCTTAACCGCATCTGACAACCCTAACCGAAATTGATTTCGGAGAGACAAGTTGTTCCATTGGGTGTCAGGAGCCCACCTCTTGAATTCCGCTATATATTCTTCTACGTCTCTCTTCCTCTGCCTTAGGGACCTCATGGCATTTTCAGCTGTTTGCTGCTTAAAGGGATCCTCATAAAGTTGTGATAAGGCAGAGAAAAAAGAGTCTAAGGAGTTAAGAATGTCATCATTGTGCTCCAGAAAACTATTTGCCCATGCCCTTGGTTCTGCCCTTAGGTAGGAGATGGTAGTCATAACTTTTACCCTATCGGTAGGATATGTATAGGGTTTAAGAGTAAAAAGTAAATAGCAGGAATTTTTAAATTCCCTAAACATCTTTCTATCTCCTGAGAAAGGTTCAGGGGAACTAATATGGGGTTCTAAGGGAGGGGGTTTTCTATCAACAACCTCCTTGATATAAGTTTTTAAATTATCATTTTCAAGTTTTAAAGCAGTAAGACCCTCAGTTAATAAGTCTACTTTGTTGCTAAGTGTTTGTATGTGAGTATTCATATCAGTTGGGTCCATTTTTTAGATGGCTTGGTATTTCTGTAATGTCAGGGAAAAGAGACGTGTTAGAGTTGGACCACAGCTACTGATGAATAGGTACATGAACAATATATGGTGTAGCTAAGTGTGTAGCAGGGTGTCACACGGATATTACACAAAAGTAATATGTGGCAACCTAGCACACACACAAGAAGCAGTTAATATGTGAAGAAAGGAAAGAAAAACAAAAAGTAGTAATAAGCATCAGCACAACACTATTGCTGATAAGTGCAGGAGTAGTCTAGTCAGCAGTGTGAATAGATGCTTAAGCCTCTTTAGGTGGAGTAGGTAATTAAATACGAACTAAATATATGTTTGTGCACAAAACAGAAAAGTAATGGAGGTTACTATGTAACATGAGCTCAAACAAAAATGGGTGTACTTATGAATAAGCACAAGTCTGTAAAGCATAGTACAGGTTAAAAAATAAGCAAGGAAATAACCCCATAGTATCGGTACCTTGAATATCAAAGTTGCAGACTGATTGTGAGGGGAACCGCAAGTAGGATAAGCAGCGGTAAGCGGTTAGGAGGCAGCCGGTCTCGGCAGGAGAGTGGCGTGTGACGTCACAGAGGCCGGAGTTCCGGTAGCGGAGCAGGTCCCAGCACTGCTTGGGAGCGAGACAGGAACAGGGCTCAATGAGCGGTTGCTGCAGGAATTGCAGGGAAGGTGTGCAGCTCAGGACTGGTCCCAGTAGAGAAACAATACCAAGCAATGAGTGAGTGTGGATTGCAGGTATTTATGGTAATTCCAAGCAGTTAAAGGGGCAGTGCTAATATAGAAAGGAATATGCATGACACAGTATTATTATGCTTTTGCATAACCTTAACACCAAAAGAGGTCTTTGTAATGGTACCAGATTGGTTGTGAAAGCTTTGCATCAAAATTTAATTGTTGCCCAAGTATTAACAGGTAGAGCCAAAGGGAAAAATGTCTTTATTCCTCAAATAGACTTAGCCCCAAGTACTACAGAACATCCTTTTGTATTATGAAGAAGACAATTTCCAGTTAAATTGGCATTCGCTATGATCATTAAGAAGTCTCAAGTAGTGATGTCGCGAACAGTTCTGCCGCGAATAGTTCACAGCGAACATAGCATGTTCGCGTTCTCAGCGGACGGCGAACATATGCGATGTTCAATCCGCCCCCTATTCATCATCATTGAGTAAACTTTGACCCTATAGCTCACAGTCACAAGACACATTCCAGCCAATTAGCAGCAGAGACTCCCTCCCAGACCCTCCCACCTCCTGGACAGCATCCATTTTAGATTCATTCGGAGCCTGCATTCTTAGTGAGAGGAGGGACAGTGTAGCTGCTGCTGATTTAATAGGGAAATTGATAGCTAGGCTAGTGTATTCAGTGTCCACTACAGTCCTGAAGGACTCATCTGATCTCTGCTGTAAGGACAGCACCCCAAAAAGCCCTTTTTAGGGCTAGAACATGTCTGCTTTTTTTTTTTTCTTGTGCAATCTAATTGCAGCCTGCCTGCCAGCTCAGGCTCACAGCGTATACTGTGCCGACTTGCCCAGTGCCACCACTCATATCTGGTGTAACAGTAGTGTACATTTAAAAAAAAAAAAAAAACTTTTTTAAATTTGAAATAATAGCAGTCATTTTCCTTCACACGTGTGCATTTGAGGTCCTGCCAGGGCACAGTGTGACACCAGTGCAAGTCATATCTGCTAAAACAGTAGTGTACATTTAAAAAAAACAACAACCTTTTTTTAATTTGAAATAATAGCAGTCAGTTTCCTTCACACATGTGTGTTTCAGGTCCTGCCAGGGCACAGTGTGACACCAGTGCAAGTCATATCTGCTAAAATAGTAGTGTACATTTAAAAAAAACAAAAACAAAAAACATTTTTTAATTTGAAATAATAGCAGTCAGTTTCCTTCACACATGTGCGTTTCAGGTCCTGCCAGGGCACAGTGTGACACCAGTGCAAGTCATATCTGCTAAAACAGTAGTGTACATACATTTAAAAAAAAAAAACCTTTTTTATTGTGAAATAATAGCAGTCAGTTTCCCTCACACATGTGCGTTCCAGGTCCTGCCAGGGCACAGTGTCACACCAGTGCAAGTCATATCTGCTAAAACAGTAGTGTACATACATTTAAAAAAAAAAAAAACCTTTTTTATTGTGAAATAATAGCAGTCAGTTTCCCTCACACATGTGCGTTCCAGGTCCTGCCAGGGCACAGTGTCACACCAGTGCAAGTCATATCTGCTAAAACAGTAGTGTACATTTAAAAAAAAAAAAACCCTTACACTACCTGATCGATACAACATCATACCTGATGTTTTAAAGCACGTTATTCCAAACAATTTAGGAATGTTAGGTGATTTATGCCCTTTATGGATTAAAACCAGACTCTGCATCAACTATGTAATTTTCCATGGGAGTTTGCCATGGATCCCCCTCCGGCACGCCACAGTCCAGGTGTTAGTCCCCTTGAAACAACTTTTCCATCACTTTTGTGGCCAAAAAGAGTCCCTGTGGGTTTTAAAATTCGCCTGCCTATTGAAGTCTATGGCGGTTCGCCCGGTTCGCCGTTCGCGAACGCAAAATTTATAATTATGTGAGGTGCCTAATGCAGGATATCTCACACATGGGGGCAGATTTAATAAGCAGCAGATGCTGCTTTATCCGCCCGTAGTTTACGGATCGCCGGAAACGAATAACAACAAGCCTTTTGGAGGAAAAACAATTTTGCTCTGTGGTGATTTCAGACAAACTCTTCCTGTTGTTGCACATGGAAGTAGATCAGTTATAGTTGAAGCCAGCATAAAATTCAATCCACACTGGAATAAGTTTAAGCTTTTGAAGCTGACAAATAATGTAAGATCTGTTGATTTTGAGTTTAGTTCTTGGATTTTAAAGCTTGGAGATGGAATACTGAAAAACAAGCATGGCTTTCATTTAGATATCTTTGAAATTCCATCTCAAATGATCTGCAAAGACTCCATTGTAAAGGAAATTTTTGGTGAACAGTTTAAAGATTCTGATACTTTTAAGTTTGCCAAAATGGCAATTTTATGTCCAAAAAATAGTGATGTTGACAAGATCAATGAAGAAGTTCTGAGTTTGTTTGAAGGTGAAGCCTCTACTTATTTAAGCACTGATTCTATTGATGATAAATCACAGGAAGAAATGGATAATTATCCAATTGATCTTAAAATTGGCAGTATTATTATGCTTTTGCATAACCTTAACACCAAAAGAGGTCTTTGTAATGGTACCAGATTGGTTGTGAAAGCTTTGCGTCAAAATTTAATTGTTGCCCAAGTATTAACAGGTAGAGCCAAAGGGAAAAATGTCTTTATTCCTCAAATAGACTTAGCCCCAAGTAATACAGAACATCCTTTTGTGTTATGAAGAAGACAATTTCCAGTTAAATTGGCATTCGCTATGATCATTAAGAAGTCTCAAGTAGTGATGTCGCGAACAGTTCTGCCGCGAATAGTTCACAGCGAACATAGCATGTTCGCGTTCTCAGCGGACGGCGAAGATATGCGATGTTCGATCCGCCCCCTATTCGTCATCATTGAGTAAACTTTGACCCTGTAGCTCACAGTCAAAAGACACATTCCAGCCAATTAGCAGCAGAGACTCCCTCCCAGACCCTTCCACCTCCTGGACAGCATCCATTTTAGATTCATTTGGAAGCTGAATTCTTAGTGAGAGGAGGGACAGTGTAGCTGCTGCTGATTTAATAGGGAAATTGATAGCTAGGCTAGTGTATTCAGTGTCCACTACAGTCCTGAAGGACTCATCTGATCTCTGCTGTAAGGACAGCACCCCAAAAAGCCCTTTTTAGGGCTAGAACATCAGTCTGCTTTTTTTCTTTTCTTGTGCAATCTAATTGCAGCCTGCCTGCCAGCTCAGGCTCACAGCGTATACTGTGCCGACTTGCCCAGTGCCACCACTCATATCTGGTGTAACAGTAGTGTACATTTAAAAAAAAAAAAAACTTTTTTAAATTTGAAATAATAGCAGTCATTTTCCTTTACACGTGTGCATTTGAGGTCCTGCCAGGGCACAGTGTGACACCAGTGCAAGTCATATCTGCTAAAACAGTAGTGTACATTTAAAAAAAACAACAACCTTTTTTTAATTTGAAATAATAGCAGTCAGTTTCCTTCACACATGTGCGTTTCAGGTCCTGCCAGGGCACAGTGTGACACCAGTGCAAGTCATATCTGCTAAAATAGTATTGTACATTTAAAAAAAAACAAAAAAAAAAAAAAAATTTTAATTTGAAATAATAGCAGTCAGTTTCCTTCACACGTGTGCGTTTCAGGTCCTGCCAGGGCACAGTGTGACACCAGTGCAAGTCATATCTGCTAAAACAGTAGTGTACATACATTTAAAAAAAACCCCTTTTTTATTGTGAAATAATAGCAGTCAGTTTCCCTTAAAATTGTGCGTTCCAGGTCCTGCCAGGGCACAGTGTCACACCAGTGCAAGTCATATCTGCTAAAACAGTAGTGTACATTTAAAAAAAAAAAAACCCTTACACTACCTGATCGATACAACATCATACCTGATGTTTTAAAGCACGTTATTCCAAACAATTTAGGAATGTTAGGTGATTTATGCCCTTTATGGATTAAAACCAGACTCTGCATCAACTATGTAATTTTCCATGGGAGTTTGCCATGGATCCCCCTCCGGCACGCCACAGTCCAGGTGTTAGTCCCCTTGAAACAACTTTTCCATCACTTTTGTGGCCAAAAAGAGTCCCTGTGGGTTTTAAAATTCGCCTGCCTATTGAAGTCTATGGCGGTTCGCTCGGTTCGCCGTTCGCGAACGCAAAATTTATAATTATGTGAGGTGCCTAATGCAGGATATCTCACACATGGGGCGGATTTAATAAGCAGCAGATGCTGCTTTATCCACCCGTAGTCTACGGATCGCCGGAAATGGCAATTAAGAAGCAGCGGTCGTAAGATTGACACCCCCTGCTAGCGGTCGATTGGCCGCGAATGTGCAGGGGCGGCATTGCACAAGCATTTCAAAAGAAATGCTTGTGCAATGTTAAATGGCGAATCATGTCTGCCAGGCATTTGTTAAATTTACCCAAATAGGTTAGAACTAGAGATGTGCATTTGTTTTATTTAAAAATGTACCAAATTGTTTGTTATTCGTTTATTTCGGGTGAATACAAAAAAATGATCTTGATTCTTCTTAATGAAAGAATTATAGAAGGAATAAATTCATTTTTTTATTTTTCCTAACAGAAAAGAAAAAAAGAATCTCTTTTAATTGCACTGTAGTGAAATCCAGAGCTGAGTGCTGAATATTTTTTTTTTTTTTAAAAGTGTCCCCCCCCCCCCGGAATTTTGCCTACTTCCTTTATTTAGTTTTAGACATACCCAGAGGTGTAACTAGAAACCTCAGGACACTGGTGCAAGAATCTATAAAGGGCCTCTGACCCCCCCCCCCTTAAAACATATGTTCTTGATACATTTACATGATTCAGATAGAGCATACATTTTTAAGCGGCTTTCCCATTTACTTGTATTATCAATTTTGTTTTATTCTCTCTCTATGCTTTATTGAAGGAGCAGCAATGCACTACTAGGAGCTAATGACAAAGTAAATATGTGTAGCCACTAATTAGCAGTTGCCTCCCAACTCTAGTGAAATGCTTATGCAATGATAAATGTGGACAGCGAATGTTTCCCTGCAGCGATGTCCAGCAGACATGATTTACTGTAGCAAATAATTTCATTACTACATAAAGTCAAGGAGAAAATCACTGTGGGCTAGATTGGATACTCTAAGCCCCCTAATAAAATAACAAAGACCCCCAAAATAAAAAAATGCCCTACCCTATTCTAAATTAATAGAGTTAAAAGCTCTTTTACCTTACCAGCCCTGAACAGGGCCCTTTGCGGGGCATGCCCCAAGAAAATCAGCTCTTTTGCCTGTAAAAAAAAACATACAATACCGCCCCCAACATTACAACCCACCACCCACATACCCCTAATCTAACCCAAACCCCCCTTAAATAAACCTAACACTAAGCCCCTGAAGATCTTCCTACCTTGTCTTCACCTCAACAGGTATCACCGATCCGTCCTGGCATCCGGTGCTGAAGAGGTCCAGAAGAGGCTCCAAAGTCTTCCTCCTATCCGGCAAGAAGAGGACATCCGGACCGGCAAACATCTTCTCCAAGCGGCATCTTCGATCTTCTTCCATCCGGTGCGGAGCGGGTCCATCTTGAATCAGCCGACGCGGATCCATCCTCTTCTTCCGGCGTCTCCCGACGAATGATGGTTCCTTTAAGGGACGTCATCCAAGATGGTGTCCCTCAAATTCCGATTGGCTGATAGGATTCTATCAGCCAATAGGAATTAAGGTAGGAATATTCTGATTGGCTGATGGAATCAGCCAATCAGAATCAAGTTCAATCCGATTGGCTGATCCAATCAGCCAATCAGATTGAGCTCGCATTCTATTGGCTGATCGGAACAGCCAATAGAATGCGAGCTCAATCTGATTGGCTGATTGGATCAGCCAATAGGATTGAACTTGATTCTGATTGGCTGATTCCATCAGCCAATCAGAATATTCCTACCTTAATTCCGATTGGCTGATAGAATCCTATCAGCCAATCGGAATTCGAGGGACGCCATCTTGGATGACGTCCCTTAAAGGAACCGTCATTCGTCGGGAGACGCCGGAAGAAGAGGATGGATCCGCATCGGCTGATTCAAGATGGACCCGCTCCGCACCGGATGGAAGAAGATCGAAGATGCCGCTTGGAGAAGATGTTTGCCGGTCCGGATGTCCTCTTCTTGCCGGATAGGAGGAAGACTTTGGAGCCTCTTCTGGACCTCTTCAGCACCGGATGCCAGGACGGATCGGTGATACCTGGATGGTGAAGACAAGGTAGGAAGATCTTCAGGGGCTTAGTGTTAGGTTTATTTAAGGGGGGTTTGGGTTAGATTAGGGGTATGTGGGTGGTGGGTTGTAATGTTGGGGGGGTATTGTATGTTTTTTTTTACAGGCAAAAGAGCTGATTTTCTTGGGGCATGCCCCGCAAAGGGCCCTGTTCAGGGCTGGTAAGGTAAAAGAGCTTTTAACTCTATTAATTTAGAATAGGGTAGGGCATTTTTTTATTTTGGGGGTCTTTGTTATTTTATTAGGGGGCATAGAGTAGGTGTAATTAGTTTAAAATTGTTGTAATATTTTTCTTATGTTTGTAAATATTTTTTTATTTTTTGTAACTTAGTTATTTTTTATTTTTTGTACTTTAGTTAGTTTATGTAATTGTAGTTATTTGTAGCAATTGTATTTAATTTATTTATTGATAGTGTAGTGTTAGGTTAATTGTAGGTAATTGTAGGTATTTTATTTAATTAATTTATTGATAGGGTAGTGTTAGGTTTAATTATAACTTAGGTTAGGATTTATTTTACAGGTAATTTTGTTATTATTTTAACTAGGTAACTATTAAATAGTTCTTAACTATTTAATAGCTATTGTACCTGGTTAAAATAATTACAAAGTTGCCTGTAAAATAAATATTAATCCTAAAATAGCTACAATATAATTATAATTTATATTGTAGCTATATTAGGATTTATTTTACAGGTAAGTATTTAGCTTTAAATAGGAATAATTTATTTAATAAGAGTTAATTAATTTTGTTAGATTTAAATTATATTTAAGTTAGGGGGGTGTTAGTGTTAGGGTTAGACTTAGCTTTAGGGGTTAATCCATTTATTATAGTAGCGATGAGCTCCGGTCGTCAGATTAGGGGTTAATAATTGAAGTTAGGTGTCGGCGATGTTAGGGAGGGCAGATTAGGGGTTAATACTATTTATGATAGGGTTAGTGAGGCGGATTAGGGGTTAATAACTTTATTATAGTAGCGCTCAGGTCCGCTCGGCAGATTAGGGGTTAATTATTGTAAGTAGCTGGCGGCGACGTTGTGGGGGGCAGGTTAGGGGTTAATAAATATAATATAGGGGTTGGCGGTGTTAGGGGCAGCAGATTAGGGGTACATAGGGATAATGTAAGTTGCGGCGGTTTACGGAGCGGAAGATTAGGGGTTAATAATATAATGCAGGGGTCAGCGATAGCGGGGGCGGCAGATTAGGGGTTAATAAGTGTAAGGGTAGGGTTGTTTAGACTCGGGGTACATGTTAGAGTGTTAGGTGCAGACGTAGGAAGTGTTTCCCCATAGGAAACAATGGGGCTGCGTTAGGAGCTGAACGCTGCTTTTTTGCAGGTGTTAGGTTTTTTTTCAGCTCAAACAGCCCCATTGTTTCCTATGGGAGAATCGTGCACGAGCACGTTTTTGAGGCTGGCCGCGTCCGTAAGCAACTCTGGTATCGAGAGTTGCATTTGCGGTAAAAATGCTCTACGCTCCTTTTTTGGAGCCTAACGCAGCATTTTTTTGAACTCTCGATACCAGAGTTAATTTTATGGTGCGGCCAGAAAAAAGCCCGCGTAGCGTTAACAGCCCATCTACCGCCAAACTCCAAATCTAGGCCTTAGTTAATAATAGAAATATTATTTAGATTTATTTAATTAATATTTAAGTTAAGGGGGTGTTAGGGTTAGTGTTAGACTTAGGTTTAGGGGTTGATAATTTTATTACAGTGGCGGCGGTGTAGTGGGGGGCAGGATAGGGGTTAATAAATTTATTATAGGTGGCGACGGTGTGGGGGGGGCAGGATAGGGGTTAATAAATTTATTATAGGTGGCGACGGTGTAGGGGGGCAGGATAGGGGTTAATAAATTTATTATAGGTGGCGACGATGTGGGGGGCAGGATAGGGGTTAATAAATTTAATATAGTTTGCGGGGGTCCGGGAGCGGCGGTTTAGGGGTTAAACTATTTATTTAGTTGCGGCGAGGTGCGGGATCGGCAGGATAGGGGTTAATAAATTTATTATAGAGGGCGGCGGTATAGGGGGTGCAGGATAGGGGCTACTAGGTATAATGTAGTTGGCGGTGGGCTCCGTGAGCGGCGGTTTAGGGGTTAATATGTATAGAGTAGCTTGCGGTGGTTTAGGGGGTAATAACTTTATTTAGTTGCGGCGGTGTAGGGGGGACAGATTAGTGGTGTTTAGACTCGGGGTACATGTTAGGGTGTTAGGTGTAGACAGCTCCCATAGGAATGAATGGGATGTCTGGCAGCAGCGAACTTGTACTTTCGCTATGGTCAGACTCCCATTGATTCCTATGGGATCCGCCGCCTCCAGGCTGGCGGTTTGAAAACCAGGTACGCTGGGCCGTAAAAGTGCCGAGCGTACCTGCTAGTTTTTTGATAACTAGCAAAAGTAGTGAGATTGTGCCGTACTTGTGTGCGGAACATCTGGAGTGACGTAAGAATCAATCTGTGTCGGACAGAGTCCGGCGGATTGAAGTTTACGTCACAAATTTCAACTTTTGCCGGTCTGAAGCCTTTGATAACTAAGGCGAATCAGCCTCGCCACAAATAGGCTGCGGAATTCCAGTGTATTTGTGGTTGATGGCTTGATAACTACCCCCCAATGTGATAAAGTAATCAGCTATTTCATATACACAAATAAAACTTAAAAAAGCAAATCTCATACATTTTATACTCTGCAGCTAGTAAAAAAGTATTTGGAAACACATTAAAGGGAAAAAATTTTTATAGCATATGTGCAACTAAACATTCACACCATGTTCCAGGTTAAGCAGAGTAGAAAGCTTTATGATAGGCAACAAACAACAAGTGTTCCCTGAATATTTACAACAGGCAGTCCATGTCTGAAGCTCATAACTTTGCAAACTATCCTGCAGAAACCCTGTTCTCTTTTGAGTGAAGCGTTGTATTGCTTTGTTTTGCATAACAGCTTCACAGCAACTGCCGAACTTTGAAGACACAATCCTTCACACTTGAATACACAGAAGATTGGCTGAACATTTACAGCCACATTTGATTCACTTCACTTTTTCCTACACAAAAAAACAAACGTTGAATCAAATGTGACTGTAAATCTGCTGATGATCCCCTGATTAGTCATGTGTGAAAGATAGTTTCTTCCCGGTTTGGCAGTGGCTTTGAAACTGTTTTGCAAAACGAAGTAAGGAAGACAAGAGGTTCAAGGTAATTCTAGAAAGATATGAGCTGAAGACACACTTTACTGCTTAAAACTACAGAGTGGAAGCATGCTTATGATGATCTGTATAGCAAAGACCTATTTTATTATTTGACATCCTTGTGTGTCTAATTATAATTATGCACATGTGTAAGGTCACTACCAAGTTACCAGCAGGGAAAACCCCTTTAAATTAGGGGGCAATTTTACATGAAAATGAAACAGACTCTTTCTTATTAAAAAGTTAATGACTTTACATATTTTTACTAGATTATTTCACAAATAAACTTCATGATCTATGTGTTAAAAATAATTATATCTAATAAAAGGTACTTTAAACAAGTCTGGTGTTTTACAAGTTGATAACACTTTATTTGTATTCATTTTGGCAGATATGGCTGGTTTTATGTCTTACAACAACTGTTTTATTTATAAATTAAAATGTATCACTGCTAATGTAGCATCTTACAAACTATCTTTAAAGGGACAGTAAATATAAAAATTAATGTAACATAATTCTGCACTAGTGAAACAAATGCCAAAATTAGCCACAGTGTGCCAAGTTCAGCTCATTTCAGTACTTTAATTATTAAAGTTAAGACAACACATAAATATCTGTATTTTCCATTTGCTATTTCACTACCAAATTATAAATGACAAAATAATGCACATAACTATTGACATGCTCAGATTGAGTAAAACTGTGAAAATCTCAATTAACTTTCACTCAATTGAGAGATTTAAACTTGGATTATTTTTTAGTAATTTCTCTCAAGATTGGATCTAAATGTAAACTAGGTAATCATTTATTAATAGTTTATTACACATATTTCATTCTCATTCCACATGTATTATGTTGCTGTTTATTTAAGTTAACAGGAAATCTATTAGCTTTTTCCACTTCTTAATTTTACCCATTATTTTTTTTTATATTGTTCCTCCTTTAGTTTTTAGTCAACTGATTGGCCTGTTACTGATACATAGTTTCCTAGTTCTCATTAACTCACCTTTAACTATTCCTCTCAATAAATGCTTTGGCTGGCAAGATTTATACCTCCATTATTTCCAACGGCTGTCAAAGTAATATTCATAAACTATGTAGATTCTTAGATCATCAACATGGTGATCAAAAATTATAATTTGCTGAGAAGGATTTCTATTGTGAATCTGTTCCCACCGACCCATAAATAAGTTGGCATACAAAGGGCAAGCATGTTTCCCATCCCTGTTCACAATCTCTGGTTAAAGGATTTTTTTTAAACATAAAAAATATATGTTAATAAATATTCAATAGTGGAGATAAACTATTTGGTTGCCAGCTTCATTTTGGGTATATTTAAACAAACTGATTGCTTTGTAAAACCGATAAGGGAAATATTGTAAACCTCCAGAAACCTGTATTGGAGTTTCATTTTGATATTATGATTTTTTTTAACAGAAAATAAAAATCCTGTGTAGATCCTGCTCTATTGGCTGTAAGAGATAAAGGTTAATTTAACAATGTATACCAGCCAATAGGATATGATTTAAATCTTTATGGACTTTCAGAGAAAGTGATACATTTGAACAATAGATGAATAGGGAATTTAAAACGTCTTTACAGTGTCAGTAATCAAACCTTGCTATCTAGCATACAACCACATAATATACCCTAGAATTCCTCCTTGATTACCCCTCAATTGTGAGTATACTTGTCATTTAGTTGTCTAAAATGCCTCACGTTTATAGGTCAGTCCATTCATTTCTATGACATCACTTTCCTTGTCTGATTCTTTTATGACAAGATCTAAATTATTCTGCATATTTTGTAAAACTTTTTTTCTGGTTCATAGAAGAAGGATAAAAAAAATAAACTGCTGTATGTTGAAAAACATCTGCCATATTATTCATTGATTGGACAGGATAAAAAAGTGATTTTCTTCTTAAATGGAAAGAGTCCACAGCTGCATTCATTACTTTTGGGAAATAAGAACCTGGCCACCAGGAGGGGGCAAGGACACCCCAGCCAAAGGCTTAAATACTCCTCCCACTACTCCCACTTAAATACTTCCCTCATCCCCCAGTCATTCTTTGCCTTTCGTCCTAGGAGGTTGGCAGAGAAGTGTCAGAATTTATTTTGTCTCTTATGGAGGGTAGGGACAGGAGTTTTAAGTAATCCTATCAGTCTCTCAGTGAGGGCTTGGATGAAGGTTAGAGTCCGGAGATGCAGGGAGAGTCTTTCTGGGAAACCATCCCGACTCATGTTAACAGCTCCTCAAGCAATCAGCGTTGTCGAACTTCGCTCCGCTGCCTGCTTTCTTCTCTCAAGTCCATGGCGGAGACGATGCTACTATCCATCACACTTGAAGGGCCGTGTTCCTGTTCCAGTAAGATAGTTTCATTTTACTTTCTTCGTGAATAAACTGTAATTCAGATGTTTTCCTGAGAGGCTACCACCTTGTGGGTCTAACTTAACATAAGGTTCTCAGTGAGTCTCCTTTAGTATCTTGGAAACAAGTGTTAATATCTCCTGAGGGGGGTTATTGAACAGGTTTTTTTTTAATCATGATTGTTATGTGATTCAACCTGCTTATGTGTGGTGTTAATTGGGCTCATGGTTTGGAACATTAAGGCCTCTGGAAGTGACGCAACCTTATGGTTGGGCGTGCTTTTTTGGACTGTACGCTTCACCTTGTGGCCGGGCGTGATTACGTTCTGTCTTCCATTTCCGCAATCCTGACGTGTGGCAAAGGAGAAATTCTAGTCCGCAGGAGTCTGGTTCATAGGAGGTGGTGAGTGCCCCAGCCATTGGGGGTGTCAGGTGCTGTTTAGTTTTACTTCTTTAGTCCATATTTTGATATCCTCTATCCAGTTATGGAGGATTCTGATGCTGAGACTGTTCAAATTTCAGATTCAGTTATGGAGGATTCTGATACTGAGACTGTTTTAATTTCAGATTCAGATTCTGCGTCCAATGACGAATCCGGATTGGCCTTGTTGACACATGTCAACCAGTTATGTTCTGTATACCATATGAGAGCGCCTTGTTCCTCAGGCTCGGGGAATCAAGGGACAGCTGAGCCATCCGCCTCCGGGGGCCCTATCCTCCGAGAGTTGAGTTCCCTACCACTCCATACTTCTACACATGTGGGTAACCCAGTTTATGATTATTCCTCCATGCAGGGCGGCGTGTTCCCCCCGGAGGTTGCAGCACGTTTTCGCTTCCACGTATTTTGGTAATCATTCATCTGCAGAGTCCAGACGTTTATTTGCGATTGTCCTGGGTCTCCTGCCTTGGGGAGGGCCTCTACAGTTCCCTGTGGGTGTAACTGTCCTTGAGTGTTGTGCCTTTTGTCACAGAAATGCATGCCTTCGCGTATTACTCAGACATGTTTTTCAGTTTTTAAATTACCCTATCCTTATCGGATACAGGAATTTTCAGTCTACTAATTCAAATGGTGCACCTCATTAGACATGTGGGGATGATGTAATCTGCTGATTGTTATTTTATTGAGATCTTTCCCAGTTTATGGAAGATCAGGCCTCCGTTTGGCTGGTCCTGCGGGTAGGCCTGTTTCTTCTTGGGCGTTATCTCCGGGTTGCCTTATATTTTATTTTTATCCGATAGGTTGTTTTTTATTTTGTTTATTGTTTCCTTTGGGAACCTTCTGAGATTGATACTCTTTGTTACTTCTTCGAAAGTTGTTTTAGACATGTTAGTTCTATGTTAAAAATGTCTGTTTTACTTTCTTCCCCTCTGAGGGAGGATTTATGCAGCTTGCCAGTTAGGACCCTGGGTGCAGGCTGGTTCTGTTGGGTTTGGTTCTGTCTTGTTGCTGTTCAGATACATGGCGCTGTTCTGATTGGCTTGTCTGGTCAGGGCACCGAGTGCTCATGTTATCATTTGTTTTACATGTTTCAACTAAGCATTCAAGAGGACCTGTGGGTCTGTGAGGCAGGAAGGATTGTTTCAGTCCTTATAGCCTTCAATCATGGATGACTGGGTCAGTGGAGTTTCCGATGCGTCACTCTCTGTTATGTCTGGTATTATCGGACCCTAGAGTTTCCTCCCCCACGTAGTGGAGGATTTTAGGGCTTAGCTCCCTCTTACCGCTGTTTGAGCATTCTGGCCTTCTTTTTTGAGGCTCTGGATTTGTCCTTTTGGTCTTAATCCATGAACAGCTAGTTGTTTGAATAGCTGACTAGCATGCGGAAGGTTTGCATTTTGAAACTAGCGGCAGCTCTTTGCACCTTGAATGTGTGCTCGCAAGCTGTTTAATGTAAACAGCTGCAGCTATTGCACATTGACCGTGCACTGTCTAGCTGAGTTATAATATCTTCTTGGTCTTCCTCCATTGTCTCCGTGTGGATTAGGTCTCCTTTTAGGGACCTGGGTTCCCTTTGGGAGATGGTTGATCCCTGTGGGGACATTGGGCTTAGCTCAGGGTTCCCGGGAGCTGGGAAGGCTTTGCGCCTTTTCTCCCTCATGCATTTTGAAACTAACGTCAGCACTTTGCACCTTGAATGTGTGCTCGCAAGCTGTTTAATGTAACCAGCTGCAGCTATTGCACATTGACCGTGCACTGTCTAGCTGAGTTATAATATCTTCTTGGTCTTCCTCCGTTGTCTCCGTGTGGATTAGGTCTCCTTTTAGGGACCTGGGTTCCCTTTGGGAGATGGTTGATCCCTGTGGGGACATTGGGCTTAGCTCAGGGTTCCCCGGAGCTGGGAAGGCTTTGCGCCTTTTCTCCCTGTATTCCTCTGTTTGTATGGAGGTGATGTGGAGACCTTGATATATCCCTTGCTTTGTTGTCCTGAGGCTGTTTGAGAAGTCTAGGGGCTCTAGGGTTGTTATACGACTTTTATCGCCTTGCTCCTTGGAGCGTAGGACTTTAGCAAGGGGTGGTTCCTTCCTTCGGTCGGGACTTACGAGTTCTTCTCGTTATCCAGATGATCTGGATATTGCATTCATATCCCTTGTGTCTGTTGTTTTGTCAGACACAGTGTTAAGTTCATGGGTATTGTTTGATTGAACAGTTGGGTGCCCGGACCTGTTTTCTCCCTGAGGCTTCCGGTTGCTGAGGCTTCGCTCAGCGTTTTCCCTTGTAGACCCAGTTATGGGTTGTTACCAGAATCTTAGGCCTAAGGGCTGGTTTGGGGTTCCCCAGTACTGGGAACTTGAGCAATGTCCTTTACTCAATCATTTGGTAATGGTTGGCCAGGTTTTCTGAGTGTCTGTTGCTCATTAGGCTTGATGCGCCTTAGGGTTGGATTCCCTAGGTCAGCTTGCTAGGGTAACCCTTTGGATTCACTGTTCTGCAGGGAAATGGGTTGGCAGTGTCTCTGCTGCATCCATTACACAGGGGATGTGTGTTAGCAAGGTACTTTTAGGGGGGTCCTTTCCAAGGACATCCTTGTTGGGGATTTCTCTCTCCTTTACCCGGTGGCTTCCTGCCTTGAGGACAGATGTTGCCCTTCTGGCTCCATCCCTTTTTTTTAAGGGGTTATTATCCTTCTAATGGAGATGTAGTCCCTTTCTTGGGGCTTCTCCTAGATTCAGGAGGTTGAACTGTGGGTTAACTTATCGGAGAGGGGGGTCTCCCTGGGTTGTTAAGTTCCATCTGGAGTCTTGCTGGCTCTAAGTCGAGACTTTGTTGTGCCTTTTTGCTAGATCCTTTGGGTTTACGGCCTTGTCTGTTCTAGGAGTCAGGTTGTACCCGTGCTCTGTGAGGATGAATGAGACCTTTCTTCCGCTAGTTCTTGAGCTGGTTTTGGGGTTCTTCTGTTCCCCTGTTTTGGATCCGCTGTTGCTGGGTTGGTCCAGCTGGGTGTCGGTTCTGAGAGACGTTGTCATTTTCAGGATCTAGGTGGTCATAGTTGCTAGCTCCCTAAGCTTATAGGCAGAGGGTCCAGGATTACACATCCTTCAGGCTCTGGGTGTAACCTCTCTTTCTCAAGGGGCCTCGATTGAGGTTCTGTGTTCCCCTTTTGGAGACCTGTGTGTACAGGGAGTGCAGAATTATTAGGCAAATGAGTATTTTGACCACATCATCCTCTTTATGCATGTTGTCTTACTCCAAGCTGTATAGGCTCGAAAGCCTACTACCAATTAAGCATATTAGGTGATGTGCATCTCTGTAATGAGAAGGGGTGTGGTCTAATGACATCAACACCCTATATCAGGTGTGCATAATTATTAGGCAACTTCCTTTCCTTTGGCAAAATGGGTCAAAAGAAGGACTTGACAGGCTCAGAAAAGTCAAAAATAGTGAGATATCTTGCAGAGGGATGCAGCACTCTTAAAATTGCAAAGCTTCTGAAGCGTGATCATCGAACAATCAATCGTTTCATTCAAAATAGTCAACAGGGTCGCAAGAAGCGTGTGGAAAAACCAAGGCGCAAAATAACTGCCCATGAACTGAGAAAAGTCAAGCGTGCAGCTGCCAAGATGCCACTTGCCACCAGTTTGGCCATATTTCAGAGCTGCAACATCACTGGAGTGCCCAAAAGCACAAGGTGTGCAATACTCAGAGACATGACCAAGGTAAGAAAGGCTGAAAGACGACCACCACTGAACAAGACACACAAGCTGAAACGTCAAGACTGGGCCAAGAAATATCTCAAGACTGATTTTTCTAAGGTTTTATGGACTGATGAAATGAGAGTGAGTCTTGATGGGCCAGATGGATGGGCCCGTGGCTGGATTGGTAAAGGGCAGAGAGCTCCAGTCTGACTCAGACGCCAGCAAGGTGGAGGTGGAGTACTGGTTTGGGCTGGTATCATCAAAGATGAGCTTGTGGGGCCTTTTCGGGTTGAGGATGGAGTCAAGCTCAACTCCCAGTCCTACTGCCAGTTTCTGGAAGACACTTTCTTCAAGCAGCGGTACAGGAAGAAGTCTGCATCCTTCAAGAAAAACATGATTTTCATGCAGGACAATGCTCCATCACACGCGTCCAAGTACTCCACAGCGTGGCTGGCAAGAAAGGGTATAAAAGAAGAAAATCTAATGACATGGCCTCCTTGTTCACCTGATTTGAACCCCATTGAGAACCTGTGGTCCATCATCAAATGTGAGCTTTACAAGGAGGGAAAACAGTACACCTCTCTGAACAGTGTCTGGGAGGCTGTGGTTGCTGCTGCACGCAATGTTGATGGTGAACAGATCAAAACACTGACAGAATCCATGGATGGCAGGCTTTTGAGTGTCCTTGCAAAGAAAGGTGGCTATATTGGTCACTGATTTGTTTTTGTTTTGTTTTTGAATGTCAGAAATGTATATTTGTGAATGTTGAGATGTTATATTGGTTTCACTGGTAAAAATAAATAATTGAAATGGGTATATATTTGTTTTTTGTTAAGTTGCCTAATAATTATGCACAGTAATAGTCACCTGCACACACAGATATCCCCCTAAAATAGCTATAACTAAAAACAAACTAAAAACTACTTCCAAAACTATTCAGCTTTGATATTAATGAGTTTTTTGGGTTCATTGAGAACATGGTTGTTGTTCAATAATAAAATTAATCCTCAAAAATACAACTTGCCTAATAATTCTGAACTCCCTGTAGATCTGGCAGCTTAGGTTGCCTAGAGCGTGCCCTCTGTCTGGGGGTTGCTTTTTGCAGTCTGTTCTCTTGTTGGCTGCTTCTACTTACTAGCAAGTATCCTCTTTGTCATCCTGATGTTGACTCTGTGTTCTCGACTCAAGATTTTTTGTCTGGGCATGTTACACATTTTTTTGTGGTTGGATACTTTTGTATTCTATGTTCAGACACTGTGAGGACTCTGTCTTCAGTTGTCTTTCAGTGCTTGCATGATGTTGGAGAGAAGACTTTCTCTGTCTCTATGCCCGGTCTTATCCTGGGTTCCTCTTGGTCTAGGCGTAGCCTCCTTTTCTCTGTTTGGGCCCATTTGGGTCTTTGTGAGCTGTGCTCATTATTGGAGGTTTCCTTTTATGCATTGTGGTGACCTTTCGGTTTCCTTTGGTTCTCCTTTGCCTTGTCTCCTTGGGAGTTTAGGCTGGTGTCCCTTCATTAGTGTGGGGTGAGTGGTGAAGGACCGACTGTTGGGTGATGGTTTCTCCTGGAGGACTGTATCTCCTGGAGTCCGATTTGCTGTCTCTAGCTTGGCTTCTGGACTATCTGTGGGTCAGTGTCCTTGGGGCCTTTCCTTTTAAGGTTTTTCTTGGCTTCGGACGAAGCAGGTTTTTTTTTGTTGGGTAGGAGTTCAGGTATGGTGCCCTCAGTATGGGACACCTATTGTACCATCCCGTCTTGGCATTCAGCTTGGGTATTGTTTTTACAAAAGTAATGAATGTAGCTTTGGACTCTTTCCATTTAAGAAGAAAAACATAAATTATGCTTACCTGATCATTTTATTTTCTTCTGATAGAAAGAGTCCACAGCTCCCCACTCGTAATTTTTTTGTGGGACATCCTTATTTTATTCTTCTGGCACCTTTCATCTGATATTTCTTCTACTGGTCCTTGTTCCTCGGGTGAATGACTGGGGGACGAGGGGAGTTGGGAGTGGGAGGAGTATTTAAGACTTTGTCTGGGGTGTCTTTTCCTCCTCCTGGTGGCCAGGTTCTTATTTCCCAAAAGTTATGAATGCAGCTGTGGACTCTTTCCCTCAGAAGAAAAGAAAATTATCAGGTAAGTATAATTTATGTTTTTTGTCTAAAACTTTGTTTCATATCCTATTATAGCTATCGTTCAAAATAGATGTACTGTAAAAGGCTAGAAATTCAGATAAATTTTAATTTAACAATTTATATCAGCCAATAGGATATGATTTAAATCTTTATGGACTTTCAGAAAAAGTGATACATTTGAACAATAGATGAATAGAGAATGTAGAACGTCTTTACAGTGTCGGTAACTAAACCGTGCTAAATTGTTCAGCGTTGAAAGATAAATCCTCACTTTTATTCCCATGGTTTGTATTCAACTTTTTCTGTGCCTTGTTTTCAGTCATGTCAGTCTGTTTTCCCCATAGACTTTTTTTTTTTACACGGTTTGTTATATGTGAGTAGCAGAGAAGTTATATGTATGTGTTATAATTCATACCAGTATAAGAAGAGTAACTCTGGAAAGCAAAAAACTTTCTGTAACCCAAAGAATTATAATTTTCAATTTTAAAGTCATTCTTAAATTTAGGTTAATGAGCCTTTAATAACTCAAACATTCTCCCTTTCTGCCCTACTGGGGAAAATTACACAGCTGTAAGAGAGGTGTAAAAGTGATCCATCACATGATAACAGATCTGTTTATTGCTAACTCCCCTAATAATAATTCTCCACTAATCGCTTAACTTTGAATTGGTGGTAATTGAGTATCCTGTCGTTAGGCTTTAGAAAGAAACTATAAACTAATCTAATGTGACCATAGACAATTATAATATAATACAAACTAAATCTGTCATTGTTTCTTATTCTACATCTTTGAATATTAAATGGACAGTCTAGGCCAAAATAAACTTTCATGATTCAGATAGAGCATGTAATTTTAAACAATTTTCCAATTTACTTTTATCAACAATTTTGCTTTGTTCTCTTGGTATTCTTAGTTGAAAGCTTAACCTAGGAGGTTCATATGCTAATTTCTTAGACCTTGAAGTCCACCTCTTTTCAGATTGCATTTTAACAGTTTTTCACCACTAGAGGGTGTTATTTCACGTATTTCATATAGATAACACTATGCTCGTGCACGTGAAGTTATCTAGGAGCAGGCACTGATTGGCTAGACTGCAAGTCTGTCAAAAGAACTGAAAAAAGGGGCAGTTTGCAGAGGCTTAGATACAAGATAATCACAGAGGTTAAAAGTATATTAATATAACTGTGTTGGTTATGCAAAACTGGGGAATGGGTAATAAAGGGATTATCTATCTTTTAAAACAATACAAATTCTGGTGTAGACTGTCCCTTTAATTTAAATTATTATTGATTAAAACCAGAGGCGTAACTAGAAACTACAGGGCCCAGGTGCAAGAATCTATGAAGGCCCCCCACCCCCCCAAAAAAAGTGAATTTGATACATATCTTTTTTTTTGTTTACATTTAACACAGAAAAAAATGTGAATCAGATTACATGTCTGAAAAAGGAGGTACCCTGTGCCCACAGTCTGTGAGATGGTCTGACCCCCTATTACTGTATATCGTGACACTGTTTAACCCACCAGTACTGTATATGGTGAGTCAGTGACACAGTCTGTAATCTGCCGTTGAGATGGCTGGCCTAACCCTACCCGCCCCAGTACTTTATAAAGTAACCACAGTAGTCAGTGACATGGTCCAGCCCCCCGTACTGTATATAGTTGTACTGTATAGACTGACACTGTTTACCCCCCACCCCCCCATGCTGTAGTAACAAGGTCTGTAATTTGCTGATACCACAAACATACAAACCATTAACCTCATCACAAAGGCAGATGTTATTAATTGTTCAAATGAGAGAGATAACATACTTGATCACTAATTATTGTAAATAATAGCACAGACACTGAGGTAAATCATAGGTTTCACAGTAGGCAAAATAAACTTAGACAAGTGTGAAGTGTGACTGTGATGGAGTAGCATTTATAAAAAACACTTTATAATGGCATACAAGCCATACAAAGTGTTGTTTGCAAAAGGATGATGTGCCTAATAGTTAAACAATCTAATGCCATTTAAGCTTTTTAAGGTATCTACAATATACAGATATATGCAGTCACTTTTGGTAGTGAAGCGCATTAAAGGTTTATTGTATGTTTATAGAGTTCCATACAGATTGCAATGTGATTTAAATTATCTCCAACAATATCTAACAAATTAAAACATTTATAAAACAGTCACAAAACCTCTCTGACAACAGTTACTTTGCAGGACCTTAAAGGTATAATAACAGTTTCATGATTGTAATAAAAAAAGCTCTAAGCAGCGGCTTATACTTAAAGGGACATTAAACCCAAAAAATTTCTTTCATTGTTCAGAAAGAGAATAGAATTTTAAACAACATTCCAATTTACTTATATTATCTAATTTGCTTTATTCTTATGAATCCTTTGTTGAAGAAATAGCAATGCACATGTGTAAGCCAATCACACGAGGCGTCTATGTGCAGTCACCAATCAGCAGGACCTGACAATAATCATAGCTATTGACAAGGGTAATTGTAATCTTTGGGACACAGTTCCATAAAAGCTGACTTCAAGTAAACAACCCACTACTTGCCTGACCTTGAATCAAACTATTATTAAAATGTCAGAAACACGTAGGGCTGGAACCTTCGCATGTTGCTATTGATAGCAGAAGAGTTGATAATGAGCTGCACAACATTGCAGCATCTTATTGCATGTCATAGCTCCCAAGGAATATTGATACTATGGCAATCGTTATACAACACAATAGCAAGCTATTTTATGGGAAAAAAAAAACATTTTCCCATAGATTTTGGTTAAAATTGCACTTTCCCAAGCGCGATATTTGTGCTCCACTTGTAATACCAGCGCACACAAATGTGCGCTACTAATATAAGTACAGCGCAATGTGAAGTCCAGAGCATCCTTCCATAGGCTCCAATGGAAGCCTCGTTCTCATGCCAATAGTCACGGCAGAGAACCTAGCGCAGCAAAGGTTAAATATATGTGAATATATACATATATGTATGCGTTTATATGTCTATATACACATATTAACACACAAAAATATATGTATATAACCTTATACATATATATTTAAAGTAACAACACATAGCCCGCAATGTAAAGGCACTTTTCAGCGCCATATCCGCACACTTTAACCCCTTTAAATCTGCTTTGTGCAGTTATTTATAAAACAAATAAAGATGCTACATTTTTTTATTTTTTTAAAGGAACCTTACACTTAATTTGGAGAGCAGTTGGGAGACAGCGGGATATTTAACATGCACTCGTAAACGGGTGAATTTCTGCTCCACTTGTGATCTAGTCCTTTACAGGTACATGAAACCCAACATTTTTCTTTCATGATTCATATAGCACAAGCAATTTGAAATCACTTACTAATTTACCTCTATTATCACATTTTTATTGTTCTCTTGGTATCTTTTGTTGTTAAGCAGGGACGTAAGCTTGGAGCACACATGTCTGTATCACTATATGGCAGCAGTTTTTCAAAAATGTTATCCAGTGGTTTTCACTTTGGTTAATATTTCCAGCGTTGATGGGATTATTGAATGGGTGCAAGGATTAACCATGGACTTGTAATATGAGCGTGAGTTTCTACTTTGTGCTCTCCATTAAAAGTATAGGGTACAATAGTTACAGTGAGTTCACACAAGAGAGGTTGCAATATTTTTCCACAGTGGCTTGTAATTCGGTTTCTAGCTGTAGAAATATCATGACCTAGTGAAGGCATTTGTGAATCGTGTGTAACAATTGTGCTAGACTTGTAATCTAGGCCTTTATTGGGAAGGTGTAAAGCACTGCTGTATATGTTAATTTGACATTTATATTTTTCATTAGTTATGTTTTTAGTACCTTTTAATAGCACATCTTATTAATGCGCTTTTAAAACTGATTTTGTCAAACTTGTAACAATGCTTGGGAGAAAAATCATCTCACACATTTTTCACTTTGTCATGCAGGCAAAAACAACTTCATGTTTTAAGATAATTGCACCAATTTATCGACTGTGCTTTAAAATTCCTCTTTACCAATAAACCTTTTTTTTTTTTCTTTTTGATGTTTCCTGTAAACTAATTATGCAAATGAGAGTTAATGCATAGTTTGAGTCACTTATAAAAAAATAAAACTTAAACTAAAAGTTTTTTCTAAAACTTTTCTGATAAAGATAAGTAAAAATTTGCTCATAACTAGCTGCAAGTGAGCATATGAATACTAATCAGTTTTGTGGCATAAAGTTCCCTTGTTGACCCCTTTCCCTAGGAAATTATCTAAAATAAAAACACAACACAAATATGGGGTACAAAGGCCGCAGTTTTTTATTAATATAACATATAACACACATACTTAAATCCTCAAACCCAACCGAGCTTGCCCATAGCAGAAACATAACTCCATTACCATCATATTCCCATCCCATTCACCCCTGCCTTCAGGAGGTACCCATAACTGCTATCCCCCCGGGCAAGCACTCCTCCAGCTAACTGCGACATGGCAACCACTTCGACAAGGAGGGAGGGAGGGAGCTTCTTCCCCCATAGACCTTGCAAAGCCAGTTTGACCATAAATTTCTTCGATACATCTTCCCACCCCATCAGATGAAATAAAAAGGCCATCGCCGCTAATCGCTTCTTGACCATGGAAAGAGAGACCTTCGCCCACTGCCATTTCATCATCCATTCTATCATTTCCTGAGCCTTGCCCTCAGAAGTGTTCACCTCTGCCCGCCCTTGCAAGAATTGGAACCACAATGACCATTCCTGCATGTATGATCTCCACGTCCCGGGCGTCACTGCCCTCGTCACCAAATTCAGCCGGTTGCGAATGCTCTCCTCCACAACGACTTTGACACTGGTCCCCTTCCTCCTCGGTTCCCGGCACCAACTCCTGAAACCAATCCCACTGCAAACGGGTAAGAGCGTCGGCAATATTGTTCACCTTACCAGGTACATGCACTGCCCGAAATTATACATTGCATTGTAAACAGTGAAACACAAATAAACGTAACAAGTGAATTACAGGCCTTGAGGAGGTGGACAGGTGGTTAACTGCTGAAACTACTCCCATGTTATCAGTATGAAAAAATACCCTTTTATCTGCTAAGAGATGAGGCCAAACCTCTAATGCCACAACCAGCGGAAACAACTCAAGGAATACAAGATTTTTTGTTAACCCTTCTTCGTGCCACTCTTCCAGCCACTGCCCCATGCACCATCTACCCTGTAAATATGCTCTGAAACCAATCGCCCCTGCCGCATCCATATACAAGTCTAACCCGGACCCCGCCACCGCCATCTCTTGTATCAAGGCCTTCCCATTGAATTCAGCCAAAAAACTTTTTCCACCCCTCCAAATCCTCCTTCAGCTCCTTTCTCAAATCGATTCTGTGTGATGGCTCCCTTACCCCTGCCGTCGCTAATGATAATTTTCTTGAAAAGATGCTTCCCATTGTAATGATTTTGCACGCAAAGTTCAACTTTCCAATTAGTGATTGCAATTCTTTTAACCTTAGCTTCTGCTTCCCCAATGCCCCTTCAATCGCCGCTAACAGGTCCACCACCTTGTCCTCTGGCAAACGGCACTTCATCCGAATTGTATCAATCTGAATGCCCAAGTTGGAAGGCCCCTCCATCTTATCTGCTGCTACCGGAATCCCAAACTGATCCGCCACCTGCATGAAAGCCTTCATCAAGATCTCACAATCTGCTGATCCCTCCGGGCCAACAAAAACAAAATCATCCAAGTAGTGGACCACCGAGTCTACCCCAGCTGTTTTCCTAACAACCCATTCCACAAAACAACAAAATTTCTCAAAATAGGAGCAAGAAATGGAACAACCCATCGGCAAACACAGATCCACAAAGTAAGACTCATCAAAGAAACACCCCAGTAGATGGTGACACCTTGGGTGTATCGGTAGCAGCCTAAAAGCTGCCTCCACATCAACCTTTGCCATTTTTGCTCCAGCCCCTGCTGCTTGCACCAATTCAACTGCCCTATCAAAGGATTCATACCGAACCGCTGACACCTCCGGGTCAATCCCATCATTCACTGAGGCCCCTTTCGGGTAGGATAGATGGTGAATTATCCTAAACTGCCCCAGGACCTTCTTAGAGACCACGCCCAAAGGTGAAACTCTCAAATTGTCCAAAGGCATGTACCTGAATGGGCCCGCCATCCTGTCCAATGCAACCTCTTTCCACAATTTACTCCTAACTACTTCCGGAAATTCCCTGGCCGATTTCAAGTTCCCACAGGCCCTAAAACCCCTGACCTCCACAAACGAGATCCAAAACCTCGAGCTGAAACCCGTCAGCAACAGTTCTGTGTCCTCTCTCCTCCTCCTTCCCCTAGCGTACCGTTTTAACCATGGCACCATCCTTTCGACCCTCACTGGCATCCTGGTCCTGTGTACCCACCTCCCCTGACCTGGCCGGGAACCTCCCTCTCTTGAAGAATTTTGCATAGGCATGGGGGCCCCCACACCCTGAGCACTCGTGCTTAAACTTACATGCTCCTCCAAATCTGCACTGGACATCGTTGAACTGGAAGCACAAGCCTTTTCTAAGGGCCGCTGCTGCCGTGGACCCACTTGCCACTGTTCCTGCTCCCCCAGGCCCCTGAAAGGACTGCCCCCTACAGAGTGGTGCCATCATCTCCAGCCAGATCCCCATATCGCAGTAGTCCCTACGCATGTCCGGTTTCACCGCTATCCTCTGTCGAAACTGCTCATCGTACCGCCACCATGCCATAACGCTGTACGTCCGATAAGCCGCAGAGATTTCATCAAAGTAACAGAACAGCGCAGAACCTTGCTCCGGGAACTTTTCTGCCACTACGCTTGTCAGTATACAAAAGGCCCTGGACCAATTCCCGAATGTCTTCGGCAACTTCTTATATCTCTTCTTGCATTCCTCCTCCTCTTTCTTACCCTGCTCTCCCTTGGTATCCTCTTTTATTTCAACAAGCTGCTCCAAAGGAAGCAGAGAAAATATTTCCAGGAAATCCCATTTCCATATCTTCTCTTTGATGTCCTGGGTCATGTGTATGGCCAGCGGCCCTATCGTACAGAGGCATGGCCTGCTCAAGGCCACTTCAGCCACCTTGATGGATCCATCTGCCGCTGTCCCCACTGCTCCCCCAGCAGCCTCTTGCCCTACCTGCTGGCCCCATACCCTGGCCACTCCTGTACTACACTGCTTCTCCACCTGAGCCACTAACTCCTTCAAGCCATTCAACAAACCAGATACCCCTTCATTGACAATCCCCACAGTATTATTAGCAGTAATTGTGGTCCCTACTGTTGATCGTGACACCTCACCTGAGCTGGTAGGTGCTGTGGCTTGTCCAGAGCTGCTGCCTTCCTGCTGTTTGCCTTCCGTTCTCTCTCCCCTTCCACCTGCTGTACTTCTGTCCTCTCTCTCTGCCTCAACCCTTCATCTTCCCATGGAACGCATGCTGGCCCGTGATCTCTCTCCCCAGCACCCCTGCGCCTGGGAGACCTCTCCAATCTGCCCCATGTCGGCGATGTATGTGAGGCCCTCCGTCTGTTGTCATCCACCGGGGAGCAGGACCTCCCCCGCTGTCTGTCTGCTCCTGATCCGCTGAATATCCAGCTCCCCATTCTGCAGCCGTGCTCCGTTCCTGCCCCTTGCCCTGCTCCGACCCAACTCCTCTCTACTGTCTACTCTGGCGGCACCAGCGAAATTAACTGCAGCAGTTGTGCCAACACTCTCATGTCACCTATATGATCCGCCACCACTGGTCCAGCCTCGCCCGGGCTTTCTTGAGGCTCCTCATCGAACTCATTAAATGAGTCACCAAGGAAAATTGTGTCCACATCCATGTCATTGAAATCTGGCTCCCTCTGGGGCGTCCCCTGCACCACAGGTACACCATAATCGCTCCTGCTCACCTCCTTTGATCCGGCTGCAATAAGAAGGCAGAGAGCAAGCAAACCTTTAATTAACACTGACCACCAGGCCGACAAACACACCCCTGATACCGGAGGGGGAGAGGGGGGGAGAGGGGGGGGAAGAGAAAGAAAGGGAAAGGGGGGGGAGAAGAGAGAAAGAAGAGAGGAGGGGGGAGAAGGAGAGGAGGAGGACCTCTATTAGTGTAATGTGAAAGCAGTATAGTGAATCTTTGCTATGCACTAGGATACTTCAAATAGTGAAATGTGGGAGCAGCATTGCAGTCTATGCAACTACGTGTTCACCACTTTTGGCATACTTATTTATTCCCCCTATGCTGACACCCTGCCATCCCTACCCCCCGCCTATGCACCTCCTAGGCAAAGCCCCTTGCAGGCCCTTCTAATCACCCACTTGCCCCCTAACCACTAAGGCCTTTATCCCCAGGCTGCCAAACTAGCCCCTCTTTACCAAACAGTTCCCTTACTGACTGCCTAGGGCCCTTTTTCCAGCCCCTCCCCAGATTAACCCATCCTCCCCAGCCCGTGCTTATCCCCGCATGGGCCACAACCCCAAGCATCAACCCTCATGGCCGTCCACTGGCTCCCACACATGGCCGCCCCCCCCGTCTTTTTTTTTATTTATTTTTTTAGCTTGATTGCCCCCTGCCTTGCCCATCCATGGCTCCTCAGCCCTACCGCCACACTACCATATACCAGCAGCTTACTAGCCTCCTGCGCCCCCTGCCTCCATTTCTTCTCCACCATACGGCTCCTTACGACTCTTCCTCCCAACCGCTGGACTCCAACTGCCTCTGGCTCCTCCGCAGACACTGCGCACCTCTGCAGTTGGTCCCTCCTCTCTTCCGGTCTTATCCTGCTGCGCCACACCCGTTGCTATGGCCCCTGCAGGCGATGCTCTCCTGTCGCTCCTCTTCCTCAAGCATGGCCCCTGCATCCTAGGCCTGCTGTGCAGCTCCGGGCTGAGACATTATGGCGGTCGGGCTCTCCTGGCAGGTCTCCCCCCAGACGGCCGTGCTGCTCTCCTTCGTGTCACCACCTCCTGGCTCATCGTGGGCACTGAGCCCATCGCCACCAACTGCTTCTGGATCCAGCCTGGGCCTCTGGCATTAGCCAAGGCCGTAACAGAGGCTAACAGATCCTGAAGCACCGACATCACTTTGCAAGGTACGTGACAAGAATTGTACAGCTTCTTCCCCCACGGACCTTGCAAAGGGATTTGGTGCTCTTTACATACCGGTCACTACAGACCCCACCTCACTTCTTCCTACTGGTCCTAGGCTGGGGTCAAATGCCCCTACATCCTAATTCCTCCTCCAGGGCTCCATTTATTGTGTTAAAAGGATAGCTAATGAGACTTTGTCAGCCGGTCAAGAGCTTTACCATAAATAAGGCTCCCTCTATAGTTATTGCAGAGACATTTTTAAAGAAGTGAACCTATATCCATTTATTATTTTTAATTTTTAAGAGAAGAGATGAAGATTAAGCAAGCAATACATTTGCAGGTGAAAATTAGGATTGTATTGGTGTCACTGACTATTCTACAATGAGTATATAGATAACGAATGAAGTGGTGAAAATTATACTTGGGGATTTTGGAAAGGTGATTATTATATAGATGACTGTGTCCAATGGGCAATAGATATTAAATGCAATCCTTATTGCTTTATACTAACTATGGAAACTGTTTGAGAAGATCAAGTAATTTATCCAGTATATACTACTGGGTTATCCGGCACCTATTATACAGGTAATAGTGCTTAAAAGGTAAAGAGACATTGTAGTGTAAAAATAAAATGTTTTATTCTTAAACCTATTCCATTCTTTTACTATGTGCTACATCTCTGCAAAAGGAATGATTACATATTCAAAAATATTCTCAGGTGCCACTCCTGAGCCAATTAGAAGCAAGCATCCATATGTATGCTATAGTTACTGGCTGTATTTTCATGTCCTGCAGAATGGGAGTTCAACTTTCACTACACATTTAAAGGGATATATTACCCAAATCCTGAATCATTTTAAATTTATGCAGCATATCTATAAAAGACTAACTGGAAAACATGAACATCTCTATGTATAAAAAGAAGACATTTTAACTCCATATTTCCTCAGCACCCAACCATCATTGTAAAGGGACTTAAGCATCCAGCCAGGATGGCATGTTCATGCACAATCTCTTTATGTCCCTCCTCAGTTTAAGTAAGTTTACTGTGAAGTCTTGTGAGATTGTGGTGAAATCCCATGAGATTACAGCTCAGAACTGATGATGCTTATTGGCTGCTGATTTTTTTTCCCCATGCAGAAAAAAGCAGTAGCTAAATTATGTCTGTTCACAGAGCATAGACTCTAGTGAGCTGAAGAATTTTTTAAGTAAAATATCTTCCCTTTTTACATAGAGATGTTTAGTCGGCTTTCTACAAATTTGCTGGATCCCTTTTTTAAGTGATTTAGCATTTAGGTGACATCTCCTTTTAAAGGGACACTGAACCCACATTTTTTATTTCATGATTCAGATAGAGCATGCCATTTTAGGCATCTTAGTAGCCACCAATCAGCTAGTGCTACCCAGGTACTGAACCAATGATAGACCGCTTTGGAAGCTTACATTACTGCCTTTTCAAATAGAGATACTAAGAGAACAAAGAAAAATTAATCACGAAAGAAGAAAAATGGGTTCAGTGTCCCTTTAACCTTTCTCAATGCATATTATTAGAAGTTGGAATAATACAAAAAATAAAATGCTCTAATAAAATAGAACATTTATTTTTCACACTAGAAATGCAATTTTTTTAAAAATTTTGACTAAATTAATTAGGTGACAGCTATATTAATATCAGTAAAGAGGTCTAATTGGTGTGGCCATTGTTAAGACAATGAATATTTTATTAATGAATTTTGCAATTGCTGTTTTAGTAGACCATGATGGACCAGTTGCAAGGGGCCAAGTAAACAGCTGGAGCACGTAAAATGGTTTATATGTTTGTACTAAAGGCTTTCTGCTAATTTTGAGGTAGCGGTAGCAGATATTTGAGAGGGCTTAGTTAAAATGGTAATGTATGTTTGTTTGAGGGAAGACATAAATGTGCCAGTGAGAAGAGATATGTTAGTATTGTATTTCAGTCAGAGGGGGCATGTACTGAGGTGTAAATTACTCCCTTCAAAGAGACTAGTGTGCCTCTATCATACTTACTTAGGGAGAAATTTAAATCAATTTGTTGTTTAGATCCAAGCACAAGTTATTTATATTATTTGGTGATATAAACTATACATGCATAACATTTTGACTTTAATGCCCCCTAAAATCATTAAAGTCATCACTTAATCTTTACTACCATATAAATATTATCGCCAACTAGTGTAATTAGAATATTAAGATGAAACACTGGACCATTGCAGATGAATAATAATATAGTGGTCAGAATGAGAGAGAAAGACATGTTTTAAAAAGAAGAGAAGTTGGCACCCACCCCAAAAAAACATATATATATATAAATATATAAATAGAAAGCTTTGTTGAGCTCATTAAAAAAAAAGTGTGACTTGGTCTAAACACATTTAAAGGGACAGTAATGTCAAAATTAAACTTTCATGATCATAAATAACTTTCCAATTTACTTCTATTATCAAATTTGCTTCATTCTCTTGGTATATTTTATTGAAGAGTAAAACTAGGTAGGCTCATAAGAGCTCATGAGTGTGCACGTGTCTTTAGTACTCTATGGACAGCAGTGTTTTGCTAAATTATTTGTAGCTTTGTTATACAATGTTGCAAAACACTGCTGCCATATCGTGCACACTCCTGAGCTCTTATGAGCCTACCTAGTTTTACTCTTTAAAAAAAGCTCTATCTGAATAATGCAGGCTCTATCTGAATGATGAAAGTTTAATTTTGACTTTACTGTCCCTTTAACACATTTTGGAAAAATCCTTACTTATAGATGTTTGACAAATAACAAATGCCCCATACCTTTAAAACCCTATTCCAGAAAGGCACAAGTATATACACTCAGGGGTGATGAATATGACATCACTAGAAACATGTGATGTCATATTCATCACATTAAATGTTGATGAGAGTTAATGTTTATCTGAGGCAGAGTTCAATTTTTAGATGTGCAGCAAAGCTTAATTTTTTTTCTATTTCAATATATGAAACTGGAGATTGAAAACATCATGCTTTTATTAGAAACTATAATGGCAAACACTTCCCTTTTTATTACAAAGATCCACACATTAATTATTCAATTAATTTTCACTGTCAAATTATTATATATCCCTTTTGTGCAATTAAATGCCCATTTGAATATTGTAATTTAATAACTGTACTAAACATCTTCTCCCTGCCTAATGATGGCAATGTTAACAACCAGCTGCATATGTTTAAAGTACAACTGTTATATTTTATAGCATCAGAACATTTGTATTTTTGTGTTATTATTGAGTAAAAAGCTATTTGTGACATTTATTGCCTATGAAATTTTGAGGTCAATTATAGAAACAGATGTTTACAATAACACAGGGAAAACTGTTTTGGAAATACATTAAAAGAAAATAAGTGTGACCCTGAATGAATTAAACATAAATATTAAAAATAGAATGCTAAAATAAACTGTAAATAATGGTAGTCTGCTTTCTTTGTAAAAAAAATGTTAATAGTATTTAGTTAAATTAATTTAATTAAATGATGCATGCAAAGTATCGGATGCTAGAGAACAGAATCATTTCTCTTTATATGGCTATATTTTTCTAAATTAAAAAGAAATAATTTGTGTTGAGGTTTTATCAGGGCACAAATCCACTTCCACAACTAGTTATTTCAGAGATATTAGGGTATTTTACCATTGAATTTTAATTTTTTTTAATGTAACATTTAAGTCAGATCTTTAGATTTAAGAAGGTACAAATCAGAATGATAGTTTTAAATATTAGGGGCTAGATTACAAGCATATATACACATATTAACACATAAATATATAAATGTATATAGTCATATACATCAATATATTTACAATTTGCTGCCATCAATGCGCAATTCACCCCTTTCGCTGCACTAGTTCTCAAGCCGTGCCTCACGGCATGAGAACAAGACTCCCATTGGAGCCTATGGAAGCGTACTCTTGTGAGGTCAATGCTTCCCAGCAATGCAAATGCAAGTTTGCATTTGCATTGCTCTCAACTTGTAATACCAGTGCACATTAGCGTGCGCTGGTGTTACTCAGTGGGTTGCAAATATCGCTTTCACAAATCTATATTTAGCGCTCCACTTGTAATCTACCCCTAGATAAAAAGTCAGTAAAATCTCTAAAATATGTGTGCTCTTTATCAAGTAAATGTCAGTGTAGCAGGCTGGACAATATGGGTACAATGTTATACCTTGCCTTGAGCCTGTGCTCTAATTTTTTTCACGTCTAGTGATTATACTAATAAGTTTAATAACAATCTTGGCTCTTTCTGAAACTTTCATGAAAGACCACAGTTTTAAAAATATGTTTTTTGTAAAGCAGAATTTATATTTTAAAGGGACAGTATACTATAAAATAGTTTTTCACTTAATTTGTTTGCAATTACTTTTTTTACCAGCTGCAGAGTATAAAATGTATGAGATTTACTTTTTAAGGTTTATAACATAGGTTAATCTTGTAGATATAATCAGATCGCATTACTTTATCACATTGTGTACATGTAAATGCTTCTTTACCTTATATCTGTCCGTAAACCAATCACCAATACTTGGAGAGAACAATGGAAAATTAACATTTTATTACCTTATCACTTCTATACCCACTGGGAGTGTAATTTCTTCTACTGGCTGTGTTTACACAGCTTGGCTTTATGGCCAAAAACTTTTAGGATAGGTGGGGATACCACAGGCTAAATCAACTACTTCAAATGTCAATATAAGGGTCATGGAAATACTTGTAAACAAAATAATACACTCCAGCAGTGATTAAACTATCTCTTTAAACCTCCATAAAAACAGAGCTAAAACCAGATTCACTTTTTTTAACATTTGAGTGAGAATTTACACTTTGGCACAAAACAGTTTTTCCCATTTATTTTAGTCCTTGATTACTTTAACTGCCTTGAGTATATTTCATAATAACGTCATGTAGAAAAATAGACTATTGTTCCATTAAAGACACAGGTTAACAGTGCAAAAAAAAGGTATTCCAGAACGAGATGTTTGAAAAAAGATAGTAAATTCTATTCCTTAAAATTGTATGTAACAGCATACAACAACATGAGGTTTAGTGAGGAGAAAAAGACTTCTGACCAGTTTCGGTCGTATTGACCGTAATCATAGAATAGCACCTGTTAAGGGGTGCACCCTTTTATGTCAATCACTTCATGTTCATTGGTTAAAAACAACAACAGTCTTCAAACTTAACCCTATACATACCATTTAGACATTTAATGTAGATTGTAAGCATTGTTTATATAAAATAAAATAAATGCAAACAAATAAATGAAGATATATGTTTCATGTTAAAAGTGGAAGCCTAATATTTATATTTATATTGTATATTAGCAAAGAAACACCCTTAGAGATCAGAAAGAAATTTAAACACATTGTAGGAAAAATAACTTATTATATTCCTTTACCCATGTCTAACTAAGGCTCAACATTCAGAGAATGAAATATGCAAGAATAATAATGTTTATAAAGTACTTGTACAGAATGAAAATAAATAAAAGACAATTATATTTAAGATCATTACATGCCTTTTATAATATCTTATTAAACTCAGGTTATAATTTAAGAGACCCATCAAATATAAATGATCAGTCTGATATATACATGGGTTTTAATGCAATAGCAAAAAATATAAGAGATCATTAGTATTATTGTTATTATTATCTAGTTTTAGACAACCAGAGGGGAATATGTACTTATATCTTGTACTAAATCTCACAACTAATATAGCAACTTAATTTCAGAGAGACAAGATATTAAAAGTTGTTTAAATACAATTGTCTATTTTTGCCAATAGTTTATGACATCATATTCTGAATTATAGCCATAGGGTAAAAGGCACTTTGTTTTAAAAATCCAATAAATGTCTTGTTTACTTAAGATAGACAATTTATCTCCACCTCTTGGTGGTGTGCCAATTTGTTCAATGGTCTGCCATTTAAAAGTTGTGACATCCTGATTGTGGTACTCAATAAAGTGAGTGGAAAGAGCTGAGCATGTTCGTTTGCTTGAAATGTAGGATAGATGTTCTTTAACACGTTTGCCTACCTCCCTTGTGGTCCTGCCTGTGTATTGTCTCCTACATTGGGTGCATTCTATAATGTAAATAACAAATTTACTCCTACAGTTAATGCATCCCCTAGTTGGGAACTCCTCTCCTGTAACATGGGAACTAAATGTGGGAGAAATTTTAATGTGATCACAGGAGGTGCACACCTTTCTTCCACACTTGAAGGTTCCATTGTGTTTTAGCCAAGATGAGCCAGAGGCACTTGCTGTCTGTAACATACTGAGAGCCAGAATGTTCCCTAAAGTCCCATTACGTTTAGGCACAAATATGCACCCTTGTTTGATTTCGTCTTTCAATTGTTTATCTCCCATGAGAATCTGCAGGTTATTTTTAATGATACGGCATACATCATCATATTGGTTGGAATATGATGTGATAAACCTCAAATGTCTTATGGAATTACTATGTCTTGGTGTCTCATGTGTTCCTGCTATATCTTTGATTTCAAAAAAGTTCTTGTCAATTACTTTATTTGGATAACCCCTTTTGAGCATTCTTGATTTTAAATCTCTGCTCTCTTTTCGGAAAGTATCTTCTTTTGTGCAATTTCTTTTTGCCCGTAGAAATTGGTTTTTAGCAATTCCTTTGAATACATGCCATGGATGGCAACTACGGGCATGTAAAAGAGTATTGCCCGAGATTGGTTTCCGATAGAGAGCTGAGATAACCTTGCCCTCTTGGGCATCTCCAGTAAGGGTAATATCCAAGAAATTGATGGTATCTTTCTGCCACTCACATGTAAATTGTATTCCCACCTCATTGATGTTAAGCAAGTCAACAAATTCGCTTGCAGATTGTGAGTCAGGGGACCAAACAATAAGCAAATCATCAATGAAGCGGGCGTATATAACAATGTGCTTTGATACGGTGGTACTACCTCCATAGACGTGGCACCGCTCCCACCAACCCATAAATAGGTTGGCATATGAGGGGGTGAACTTCGCCCCATGGCGGTGCCACGTCGAGGTAGTAGCGTCCCTGGAACATAAAAAAATTGTGCTCCAATAAGAATTTCACAGTCCTAATTACCAAACTATTAGATTCTAGTGATAGATCTGAAAATAAATTTAGAAAAAATTCTATTGCTTTTAGGCCATGTGTACGGGGGATCAAGGAGTACAGTGACACGACATCTATTGTCAGCCAACTGTATTCCTCTTTCCAAACAATTGGCTCCAACATATGTAAAGCATGTGATGTATCTCTGATATAGCTTGGCAATAAAGTCACCATGGGTTGTAGGAAGTCATCAACCCATTTAGATAATGGCTCTAGAAGAGATCCGATGCCAGCCACTCTTGGTCTCCCCTTGATGTTAGTAAGGCTCTTGTGTACCTTTGGGAGGTGGTGGAAGATGGTTGTCACAGGATCAGTAACCAAACAAACGTTGGCTGTGTCTTGATCCATGAGACCCTCCTCCACCACCTCATCCAAAAGAAGTGAAAGTTATCTAGTGTATTGTTTTGTGGGATTGTTGGTCAGAATCGTGTAAGTGTCATTATCATTAAGCTGCCTCAGGGCCTCATCCACGTAATGTGATTTATCCATTACGACCACACTTCCGCCCTTATCCGACTGCCTTATTATGATGTCTTTATTTTTTTGTAAATTTAGTAGTGCTTCTCTGATGATTCTTTAATCATCAAATTAATCATCAAATTTAAGACACCTTTCTCTGCAGAGTTAGATAGATCAGTTAGATCTTCCACCACTCTTTCATGAAAAACTTCCAATATTTTACCTCTTGTTTTTGTTGGGTAAAATGTCGATTTATTCTTCATTTTAGGTTTAATTTTGCTGGCCTGCAAGGTCTCATCTCCCTGATTAATACTACTTAGGTCTTCAAGGTCAATTAGGGTGCAAGAATCAGCAAAAGAAAGATGTTGGTTAACTCTAGGGTGTTCCTGGGGAAATGCCAAGTCATCAACAATAGACTCATTATTAGTCTTAAAGAACTTTATTAATGTTAAATCTCTAATTTGTTTGTTTAAATCAAGTATAGTTTGAAAAAGGTTGAATTTCCTTGATGGAACAAAACCTAGGCCTAAATTAAGCATTTTAATTTCTAAATCAGACAATGTGTAGTTAGAAATATTAATGACCATATTCATTGGTATTTCTTTACTTTGGCATTTTTCCCTCTCAGGGTGTATCTCGTTTGTTCTGTTCGTCCTTTGTTGTTTGTCTTTATTGTGTCTGTATTCTCCCTGACTCCCCCTCCCTGGAATTGTTTGGGGTCCTCGCGAAAAACCTGAGGGATAGTTCTATGTGATTGGGCTTGATTAGAGGCGATCCCACTGGTTTTAGGTCTAGTTCCCTGATCTGAATGTCCTTTGAGAATACCTTTTTGTACGGTGTTTGCTACACATGTTGCTGGTAGTGTATTTGGAATCTCATCCTTTTCTGCACTAGAGTTTGCATCATCTCCTGAAATATATTCAAAGCTTGATGCAAACCGATCCTCATCACTGCACTCATTCTCAGAATCTGAAAAATTAACCTTTTTTAAGACATCTGTGGAATTAGAATTCCCTTCTCTATCTGATTGATTATTGCGTCTATTATAACGCCTTCTCCTATTTTTGTTTCTCTTGCTTTTAGATGTAGGATTATCACCTTCTTCTTGATTAAACCAAGACTTATTTCTTTGTTTGCGTCTTCAAACGTACACAGTGCCTAAGGAATAGTCTTTCTGATCTCTGATGAATTTTGTGTGTTTTGTCTGTATTACCAGTTTTTTAGATTCTTCAATAGTGTATTTAAAAATCTGTTCAAATTTAGTGTAAATATCACAATTGGTAAATCTAGACATTTCATTCTCAAGATTGGTAATCTTACTTTTAACATCACACAATAATACATCCTTATATTCAATTAGTAAAGATATCAATTTAAATGAGCAATTAGAGAGGGCTTGGTTCCATCTAGCTATGAAAGATTCATCTTTTACATCATACGTAGGAAATTTATTAAGCCTAAGGCCTCTGGGTATCATCTTAAGCGCCAAATATTTGGATAAGATCCACTTATCCCATTTTAATTTTTGTTCTTTCAATTTAAGGTACTCATAGTCCTGAAATAAATCTCCTAATTTAACATTAGGGGAGTCACAATTAAAGACATCTTCCAGATTTAAACAGTCCAGATTATCTTCATCAATGTCTTTAAATGAGTATGTATTTTCCATGGCGTGTGTGTCTGTCATACTTTAAGGAATTTTGTGCACATTTTATTGCTATAAGTAAAGCTTATTCCGTGTAATCACAAATACAAACTAAGTCCATGGGAAAATTTATAAGCCAAAATGAATGTCCTTTAACAAATCTTCTCCTTATCCAGGTAATAATCCAAAAAGACACCGGTGAGGGGAAATCAATAAACAGATCGATTGGTGAACCAATTGTGGAATATGGTGTCAATTATAGATAATGCAAATTAATGCTTATGTTTAAACAAATGCTGATCGAGTTCATATCTCACAAAAATAATAATAAGCCATGATGCGGGGGTTCGCTTTGCGTGTTAACCCGTTACAAGCAATAGTGTGAGTCTATGCAATAAGAAAACCAGAACAGCAATTTATGTTTGCACTAAAGTGTGGAGCTGAAGGAACTAGCGGTTGTTCACTCACCCACTCTGAAGTAAAATGTAGCGTCTCAGGCAGATAGAAGCCAAATACAGCCGGTTTCCTAAGCTTGGCTTTATGGCCAAAAACTTTTAGGATAGGTGGGAATACCACAGGCTAAATCAACTACTTCAAATGTCAATATAAGGGTCATGGAAATACTTATTAACAAAATAATACACTCCAGCAGTGGTTCATTGGGAACAAATTAAAGGGGAGAAAATGTTTGATTAAAATGTCCCTTTAAACCTCCATAAAAACAGAGCTAAACCCAGATTCACTTTTTTTAACATTTGAGTGAGAATTTACACTTTGGCACAAAACAGTTTTTCCCATTTATTTTAGTCCTTGATTACTTTAACTGCCTTGTGTATATTTCATTATAACGTCATGTAGAAAAATAGACTATTGTTCCATTAAAGACACAGGTTAACAGTCTTGAGAAGCAAATATCAGTCTGAGCTCTAAGTGGCTATGTTTAAGAGTTTCAAGGCTAATGTGTTGAGCATTGGGGCCATAAAACATTTATTAACAATAAGCTTGTTGCTTATAGCACCAGTACTTCTCCACTGTTAATTGCGGTGAGGTTGTATAAGTGTAGTCGTGCTTGTTAGGTTCCCCCTTTTTCTTTATTGCTCTTACTCTTCTCTTCTGCTACTGTAACATATAATTTGCAGAAGAGCTGTCTGAAAAAAAGTGTATGTGTACTTAGAAAAGTTTGCGCTTTTAAAATGTACATTAAACTAAAAAGACTATGTTAATGTATACATATGCATACACATTTACTATTAAACATTATTAAGTGTTTAATATAAACAGCTAGAATACTCTTTTTTTAATTCTATTAAATTCCATTCAAGAAATAAAAAAGATTAAACATGCAAAAATGAGAGAGACAATTCTTTGCTGCTGTTTCTCTTCTCCGTGCTCAGTGTGGCACACAGAGACAAACAACAGAAAGATTGCGTCAATTTTTCAACATTTTAACTGGTTGCCTGTGTGATTTCTATATTGATTTCTATATTGTCAGCACCTGTTAATTGATACAGGCGAGTTTAATTACAGGAGCATCGCAAACTTGGAATGCAATTATGTCTTACAATTTTGAGAAGGTGCCAATAATTCTGTCCAGTCCATTTTTGGAGTTTTGCGTGGAATGTGCCAGATTTGGCTTTTTTTCCCCCTCTACTTTTTTGTGTCATACCAATACAAACAAAATAAATAAACATAAGAATACCTAAACATTTGTAACTGCAACAATATTCTGGGTGAAGTGGTGTATTATCTGACAGAAATGTAGGGGTGCCAAATTATTTGGTCATGACTGTATGCTATGAATTAACATTTAAGTGAAAAAAACCTAGTTCAAATTACGTTAGGCACTTATCATTAATACTGATGATTTTCGCTTTGGTCATGTAAAGTTTTTTTGAAAACTTGCACAAACCATCATGAAAACCATCTTGCATATACAGCATAATTTGGGCGGTTTAACTAATTAAAACCAGATATTACACAAGATGTATTTGACGTGTTCCTACAGCATGAATTGGAATGGAGGCTACTTACACCCTCAAATGCAGCTAACAGACATTAAAACAATGTTTTAAGTTAGGCATTTACAAACTGATGTTTTCTATTATCTAATATTTATTTAACATGCATAGACCCTGATGCTTTGCCACCATATCAGTAAAGTTACTTACATATTTAAATAACTTTATAATTGAATATATATATATATATATATATATATATATATATATATATATATACAGTATATACACAGCATATATATATAGCATATATATATATATATATATATATATATATATATATATATATATATACAGTATATACTGTATATACATATATATATATATATATATATATATATATACAGTATATACTGTATATACATATATATATAAAAATTTACTCTACTTGACCATAGTTTGGTTTCAACAGAACCCCTAATTTTCCAACTCTTTATTAGAGTTTGAACACTGCTGATTTGCATTCTCAATTCCTTGGATATCTTTTTATAAAAGCTGCAAGGGTCTGTCAGGAGTCCAGAAACTCATTGACCTTTTAAACACAGACACTAATTACAAGCAAACAGATCACAGGTGAGGATGGTTACCTTTAATAACCATTCAAACCCCTTTGTGTCAACATGTGTGCATGTTATCTGGCCAAAATCACCAGAGTATGTAAACGTTTGATCTGGGTCATTTGGGTAGTTTCTGTTGCCATTATGATTTAAAAAGAGTAAACAACGTTGATTGATAATAAATGGCTTCAGCCAAACACTAACCATGAGTGAAAGAAAAGTTTTTGTGTTATAATTCATATTTTCAGAAAAATGGCCAAGAAATCATAAATTCAACCAGGGTATGTAAACTTATAAGCACAACTGTATATATGCCATCAATTATTTTCTTGTGTGCAAAAAAGTTCTTAAATAAGCCTTTCTGTTTCCTTTGTTTTATTCAGTACATTAACTATAATTTTGTCATTTATAAATTAAATTTACAATATATCAGCAAATAATTTCATAATGATAAGGGATGGAAGTTGGTTACACTCATTGTATAAACTGCTGAAATATATTTTATTGTAACGCACCCTGTGGCACTTTTGAATACATCAACACTCACTGCACGTCAATGGATACTTAGGGATATGTCTGCATCAAGTCGGATTTGACTTTATAATTTGATATTTTGCACTATTTCTGTCCTTAGATACTATAGAATATGTGATGTTCTTAAACAAAACAAACTGTGGGTTTAATTAAAAAAATCACAGCAAAATTTTGAAAGCATCAAAATAAATAAAGGTGTGCCCTATCAAGTTAAAATCATTCATAAATAACCAACACAATAACCACTTAATTCCAGGAAAATAGGACTAAATTGGATTTGGATATGATTTATTCTGGAGTTTGTTTAGGTTATGCAAATACTTAGTTGCAAAGTGTTAGATGAAACATAAAACATTTAAAAACGTAAAGATCTTTATCATTGTCAGATATTTTATGCTCATTTGCAGTGCAAGATTAGTCACACATGACAATCTACATATCAGAGAGTAACAATATACACAAAGGCTTCCTTACCCTACCATACAAATCTGTCATGCAATCTGGTGATTTTATGCTATGTTAATAAATGTAAATAGCCACCATTTTAAATAGTAACCCAAATGTTAATTTGTATACAATATTTCTGGATCACCAAAGTTTGCATACAATTAGGTTACTGAACTGAGTTAATTACTATGGCCTAGATTTAGAGTTTGGCGTTAGCCATCAAAACCAGCGTTAGAGGCTCCTAACGCTGGTTTTGGGCTACCGCTGGTATTTAGAGTCGTGTAGGTAAGGGTCTAACGCTCACTTTCCAGCCCCGACTTTTCCATACCGCAGATCCCCTTACGTCAATTGCGTATCCTATCTTTTCAATGGGATATTTCTAACACCGGTATTTAGAGTCGTGGCTGAAGTGAGCGTTAGAAATCTAACGACAAAACTCCAGCCGCAGCAAAAAGTCAGGAGTTAAGAGCTTTCTGGGCTAACGCCGGTTCATAAAGCTCTTAACTACTGTGCTCTAAAGTACACTAACACCCATAAACTACCTATGTACCCCTAAACCGAGGTCCCCCCACATCTCCGCCACTCTATTAAAAATGTTTAACCCCTAATCTGCAGACCGCACACCGCTGCCACCTACGTTATCCCTATGTACCCCTAATCTGCTGCCCCTAACACCGCCGACCCCTATATTATATTTATTAACCCCTAATCTGCCGCCCCCAACGTCGCCTCCACCTACCTACACTTATTAACCCCTAATCTGCCGACCGGACCTCACCGCTACTATAATAAATGTATTAACCTCTAATCCGCCTCACTCCCGCCTTAATAACCCTATAATAAATAGTATTAACCCCTAATCTTCCCTCCCTAACATCGCCGACACCTAACTTCAAGAATTAACCCCTAATCTGCCGACCAGACCTCACCGCTACTCTAATAATTTTTTTAACCCCTAAAGCTAATTCTAACCCTAACCCTAACACCCCCCTAAGTTAAATATAATTTAAATCTAACAAAATAAATTAACTCTTATTAAATAAATTATTCCTATTTAAATCTAAATACTTACCTGTAAAATAAACCCTAATATAGCTACAATATAAATAATAATTATATTGTAGCTATTTTAGGATTAATATTTATTTTACAGGCAACTTTGTATTTATTTTAACCAGGTACAATAGCTATTAAATAGTTAATAACTATTTAATAGCTACCTAGTTAAAATAATTACAAAATTACCTGTAAAATAAATCCTAACCTAAGTTACAATTAAACCTAACACTACACTATCAATAAATTAATTAAATAAAATACCTACAATTATCTACAATTAAACCTAACACTACACTATCAATAAATTAATTAAATAAAATACCTACAAATAAATACAATTAAATAAACTAACTAAAGTACAAAAAATAAAAAAGCTGTTACAAAAAATAAAAAAATTAATTATAAACATAATAAAAATATTACAACAATTTTAAGCTAATTAAACCTACTCTAAGCCCCCTAATAAAATAACAAAGCCCCCCAAAATAAAAAAAATGCCCTACCCTATTCTAAAATTAAATAGAAAAGCTCTTTTACCTTACCAGCCCTTAAAAGGGCCTTTTGCGGGGCATACCCCAAAGAATTCAGCTCTTTTGCTTGTAAAAAAAAAACCATACAATACCCCCCCAACATTACAACCCACCACCCACATACCCCTAATCTAACCCAAACCCCCCTTAAATAAACCTAACACTAAGCCCCTGAAGATCTCCCTACCTTGTCTTCACCACACCGGGTCCCGATCTGTCCAGAAGAGGGTCCGAAGTCTTGATCCAAGCCCAAGCGGGGGCTGAAGAGTGACGTCCATCCTCCGGCTGAAGTCTTGATCCAAGCGGTGGCTGAAAAATTCCATCTTCGGGCAGAAGAGTAGATCCGACCAGCAAACATCTTCATAAAAGCCGCATCTTCTATGTTCTTACATCCGATGACGAGCGGCTCCATCTTGAAGACCTCCAGCGCGGATCCATCCTCTTCTTCCGACCATTAGACTACGAATGAAGGTTCCTTTAAGGGACATCATCCAAGATGGCGTCCCTCGAATTCCGATTGGCTGATAGGATTCTATCAGCCAATCGGAATTAAGGTAGGAAAATTCTGATTGGCTGATGGAATCAGCCAATCAGATTCAAGTTCAATCCGATTGGCTGATCCAATCAGCCAATCAGATTGAGCTGACATTCTATTGGCTGTTCCGATCAGCCAATAGAATGCAAGCTCAATCTGATTGGCTGATTGGATCAGCCAATCAGAATGAACTTGAATCTGATTGGCTGATTCCATCAGCCAATCAGAATTGTCCTACCTTAATTAAACTAAGTACAAAAAATAAAAAAGAACTAAGTTACAAAAAATAAAAAAATTATTTACAAACATTATAAAAATATTACAACAATTTTAAGCTAATTACACCTACTCTAAGCCCCCTAATAAAATAACAAAGCCCCCCAAAATAAAAAAATGCACTACCCTATTCTGGCGTGAGGGGATCTGCGGTATGGAAAAGTCGCGGCTGGAAAGTGAGCGTTAGACCCTTACCTACACGACTCTAAATACCAGCGGTAGGACAAAACCAGCGTTAGGGCCCCCTAACGCTGGTTTTGATGACTAACGCAGAACTCTAAATCTAGCCGATAGGGAGCCCAGATGTAAACATATGTCTAAAAGATCAGGATGATGGAGTCAGAAGGCCATTAGATTAAGAAAATGGAAAAAGAAACAACAACAAAAAACAAGTAACCATCCTTGTAGGAGGTTAGGACATCCTTAAATTTTAGGTAGATGGACCGACTTAGTAGACTTGAGTTGAAATCAGTATTCATCTGCAGTTTTCATTTCAAGTTAGGTATATGGAAAGTACTTTTAAATGTTTTTTAAAACTGTGACAAATAGTCTGGAAATGATATGAAACAACTTGCAAGAACAGATGTAGAAGAAGGTTTCTCCATATGTAACTGAGGATGGAAATCACAGTTAATGAACAAATAAAAATTACAGTCAGTGTTATAGATAAATCCTGCAGAAGTACTCTCACTAATATTAAAGGGACATGAAACCCAACATTTTTCTTTCATGATTCAAAAAGAAAATACAATTTTAAACAACTTTCTAATTTACTTCTATTCTCTAATCTGTTTTATTCTCTTGGTATTATTTGTTGAAGGAGCAGCAATGCACTACTAGTTTCTAACTGAACACACGGATGAGCCAATCACATTCAATATATATATGCAGCCACCAATCAACAGCTAGAACCTAGTTTCTCTGCTGCTCATGATCTTGCCTAGATAAACCTTTCAGCAAATGATAACAAGAGAAGGAAGCAAATTAAATAATAGAAGTAAATTGGAAAGTTGTTTAAAATTGTATTCTCTAGGTATTCTATACACCTAGTATTGGCAGGAAAATGGGAGTGGCCATCTTAATGGGGAAGAGGTTAACTTATGAAGTGCTATCAAAATATTTTGATTCAAATAGTAGAAGTTTAATTTTGAAAATTAAACTGGCAAATTTCATCTTTATACTTTGTAATATATATGCCCCCAATAACTTTGACTACAACTTTTGGGATTCTGTACAAACCAATATTCTACGAATGGGTGAAGGAAATGTCATATTAGCTGGGGATTTCAACATGGCACCACAAACACCCATTGATAGACTTAGGCAAACAAATATTATTTTTCAATCCAAGAGAGATAAATTAGAGATTAAAATGTTTAAAACTTTATCGAGTAACTTGGCTCTTAAAGATATCTGGAGGTTACATCATCCAGATCAAAGGGAATTTACATGTAAGGCCAGGAATGTTAATTCTCTATTGAGAATTGATTTATTCTTGGTTAGTGATAAAATAGTAAAGATTGGTTCTACTACTAAAATTACACAGATAACTATCTCAGATCATGCCCCAATCACATTAGAGATTCCAATCTATGGTAAATTTTATTCCTCACGACGGTTCTTCTTCCCTAAATTTCTATCAAAAAATTTAAAGTTCAAAAATTGGTTAACGAATAAAATGAATGAATTTCTCTCCTTAAATCTGGGCTCAGTTAATGATCCAAACTCATTGTGGGAAGCAGGTAAAGCTGTAATGAGGGGGGAGATTATTGCATATACTGTATGGTTAACTTTAAAAGGAAAACTAGTCTTAGAGAAAATCAAGCATTGGAAGTTTTGACCAATTCCTATAACAGATATTTATCCCATCCCACTACTGTAAACTGGAGACGATATTCTGCTGCTAAGAAAGAGAGAGATACTCTACTGACCCATATTTCAGCCCAAGCTGAATTAAAATCCAAAGCAAAATTCTATCGCCATGGGGAAAAAGCTGGTAAATTTCTGGATAAACTATGTAAAAACATACAAGGGAATCCTTCTATTGATTCACTCTTGGAACATGATTCTTTGATCAATGATCCAAAAGAAATACTGGAAACTTTTTTGACTTACTATAAAGAGATTTATTCTTTTAAAGAGTCTGGCATGGAGGCTTCAAAAAACTTTTGGGAGGGTCTGGATTATTCAGTCTTGAATGAAGATGCAGTAAATAAAATTAATGCTCCCATTTCTGACCAAGAGATTCTTCAAGCTATTAAGGAGTTGCGGTCAGATAAAACTCTCTGCCTAATGAGTTTTATAAGATCTTGGCCCCGATTATTACCCCTTATTTGAAGATCCTCTTTAATTATTTCTACATAGGGAGAAACTCTATTCCTATATCTTTTACTGCATCTACCACGTCATTAATTTTAAAACAAGGTAAGGATCCTTTAAAAAAGAAGGCCTATCGGCCTATAACATTACTTAATTCTGATTACAAATTGTTATCATTGATTCTAGCTAAAAGACTACAGGGTGAGATTGGGATCCTTATCAATAAGGATCAGGCGGGGCTCCTAAATAAACGCAATTTAGCTGCTAAAGTTAGAGAACTCTTTCTGGTCCTTGATTACTTTCACAATTCTTGAGAAACACCTTCACAAGATCAAATGGACTTAGCTGTGATAGCGCTGGACGCGGAAAAGGCGTTTGACTCAGTACATCATCAGCATATTTTGACTTCTCTCTCTCACTTTGGTTTTAAAGATAATTTTGTTTTCTTTGTTAAGAGTCTCTGTGAAAACGCATCAACAAAACTGATCATTAATCAATTAGAATCCAATCCAATTAAACTTCAAAGGGGCACTAGGCAAGGATGCCCCTTATCGCCTCTGTTGTTTGACCTAGCTATAGAGCCATTAGCCCTCAAAATAAGACAAGAACTTCAAGGTATAAAGATTGGGTCTACTGACCAAAAAAATCGCTTTATATGCTGATGATGTACTGTTCTACGTCTCTAATACTAGAATCAATGTTCCTAGACTACTTTCGATTACAAATTCTTTTGGAACCTTCACAGGATACAAAATTAACACCGCTAAATCAGAGTTAATGTGGATTAGGAAAAATGAGATCTCTATAACTGACACACCTTTTAAGGAGGTCATCTCTCATTTTAGATATTTAGGCATTAATATATCGGTAAACCCACGAGAGTGGTATGACCTTAATATCTCTCCAATCCTAGTTAAGGTAAAAGAATATATCAAAAATTGGCAACATTTTTCACTTTCATTAACAGGCCGTATTGCACTCTTTAAGATGGTCCTTCTACCTAAGATACTTTTCCCCCTACAAAATGTACCAGTTATTTTGAAAACCAGGGATTGGAAGAGCTTATGTAGGGCCCTCCGATATTTCATTTGGAAGTGCAAAATGCCTCGAATCTCGATCAATAGACTCCACCTTCCTAGGAGGTTTGGTGGCATGGCTCTACCCGACCTCAGCAGTTATAGTATGGTCTTTTTAGCACGCATTGTAATAGATTGGATACTAAATAAGGACTATTTCACAAATAATACTCTTGAAATAAATATAGTATATCCATACAACCCCATAGCTTTAATCCATTGTCCGACCCATCTGATTCCAAAAGAAGTGAAACATCTTAGCTCTGTATATACAGTAATACAGGCCTGGAAAAAATTAGGGTATAAACTCGATATAGATCTCTCCATCCCAAAATTTCAAGGACTACGTGGTAATCAGGAATTCCAAACAGGTACCCAATCTCAAATTTTTCAGAAATCGTATTACTCGGGATTGACTCACCTCACACAATTTATAGATCAGGAGACCCATCTAATAAAAACTTTTGAGAGACTAAGGCAGGAATTCAAGTTAATTAATAAGGACTTCTTTGCATATTTACAGGCCAGACATTACCTTTCTTCACTTATTGAGAAATATGGCTGGTCCTGGTCTTGGGGGAAGTTAGACAGCTGGCTGATCCTTGTTAAGAGTAACCTATTTTCTATCTCAACCTGGTATGACCTGTTGGTCAGCCAAAATGGTGAATTCAACTTACATTATATATCACAGAAATGGAATCTTATGTCTCATGACTTAGAAATTGGGGTAAATCAAGTGGAAAAATCTATAGCTATGATAACACAGACCACTCTTTCTGCTAGTTGGAGAGAATCAAACATTAAGTTATTATATAGGACCTACTGTACTCCACTGAAAGGATTAAAATGGCATAATCTTAATTTTAACGCTTGTCCAAAATGTTCATATCCAGCAGCGGACCTAGTCCATATTATATGGTCTTGTCCTTGGATAACGCAGATCTGGCGGAAGATAGAATTTTGGCTTACTAGGGTATTAAAGTTACCTCCCTACTCTCTTTCTTTAGCAGAAGTTGTCTTTTTTATTGAACCCTCTACTCCTTATGACTTCAAAAAGATATTGAATATGACAATTCTGGCTGCAAGGAATTTAATCTTTAAAAAATGGCAAGACACCTCAATTCCGAGTATATTAGAAGTTAAAAATTACATGAAAAAACAGTGTATTATTGAACAGTTGGATACAACCTTAACATCTCTCCCTCTTCTCCCTCTCCCCCCCACCCCTTCCCCCCTCTTCTTTTTTTTTTAACCGGAAGGCAAATATAGATATGCCAAACAAATGACTGAGAAGCTAAAATTCTGTTAAAAACTAATGGCTTTAATCATAGGCGTATTGTCACAATTGTTGAATCTGTTGTGTCATAATGTCTTTATAAAGTACTAACTATTGTTTTATTTGTACACCTGTTTAAATTGAGATTTTTGAATGTACACTTATCACTATCGAGCATTGACGGTTACTTAAAATCTGAATAAAAATTATATTTAAAAAAAAAAAAATGTATTCTCTATCCTAATCATGAAAGAAACATTTTGGGTTTCATGTCCCTTTAAAGCAGACTTACACTGTAATGCTTAAGAAATTGATTTGTATAGTATGGTTGGTAATTAGTGAGGTCCCGAACTGTTCGCCCGCGAATGGTTCACAGCAAACATAGCTTGTTCGCGTTCGTGGCTGCGGGCGAACACATGGCAATGTTCGATCCGCCCCCTATGTGTCATCATTGAGGAAACTTTGACCCTGTATGTCACAGCCATCTGACACATTAGAGCCAATCAACATCAGACACTCCCTCACAGACCCTCCCAGCTACTCGGAAGCCGCCATTTTAGACTCATAATGACCTTGCTTACTTAGTGAGAGAACGTGTTGTGTTTGTGCTCCTGACATTATAGGGAAATACATAACTAGGCTTGTGTATTTAGTGTCCACTACAGTCCAGAAGGACTCCACTCATCTCTGCTGCAAGGACAGCACCCCAAAAAGCCCTTTTTAGGGCTATATTTTGTGCCGTTCTTTTGTTTTTTTTTTCGTATTTTTATTATCATTTGCCTGGCTTTCAGCCTGTGTGTTTAAGGCTCACAGCATATGCTGTGATTACTGCCACCACTGATATCTCCCTAACAACATTAGTTTAAATTTAACTAACCAAAAATTTTAATTATTTTGCTAGTGTAATTTTTTTTTCATTTTCTATCAGGCCTGTGCCACACAGCATATACTCTGGTTCATTGCTCTGTGCCAGCCACCAGTGTTAATATCCGTTTATAACATTATTTTAAATTTAAAAAAAAATAATTATAATTTTGCTAGTGTAATCTAATTACATTTTCTATCAAGCCTGTGTCTGTCAGGCTCACACAGCATTAATATACCTCATTTTTTTTTCAGTCTTTTGGTTAATTGGTCTGTGCCAGGCAGCCACCACTCATATCTTCTTCACCTTAATTTAAATATAAAAAAAAAAGTTTAATTTTTTTTGATAATGTAATCTAATATCATTTTCTATCAGGCCTGTGTGTTTTGCTGACATAACGAGCCTACTGTGTTTACTTGCTGCCCTCCCTAGTCTATGAGCCACGAATCATATGTGTTTAACCTTTTTTTAATTCCCCCCCCCAAAAAATAATTTAAATAATTTTTCTAGTGTAATCTAATAGTATTTTCTATCAGGCGTGTGTGTATCTGACTTACAGAACCTACTGTTTTTAATAGCTGCCCTTCCAAGGCTATCAGCCACAACTCATGTGTATGTGCTTAACCTTTTTCTTTAAATTCCCCCAAAAAAGTATTTAAATCATTATGCTAGTGTAATCTAATTTTATTTTCTATCAGGCCTGTGTCTAACTGTCTATCTGACTTACACAGCATACTGTTGTTAATTGCTGCCCTACGTAGCAGCCAGCCAGTGCGACCACTCATATGTGCATTGCACTTCTTAACATAATTTTAATATTAAAATCTAAAATTTTAAAATATTTTGCTAGTGTAATCTAACTCAATTTTCTATCAGGCCTGTGTTTTTGTCACTTACACAGCATACTGTGTTAAATTGCTGCCCTACCTACCATCCACGACTCATATCTGCCAGCCTGTGTGCCAGGCCCAACTAGCCAATTAGTGGCACCAATCATAATTCTTGTAACAGTATCAAACAAATTAAAAATCATAATTTTTTGGACTGCAAATATTCAGTCTACTAGTGCCATTGAATTGCAGTTTCCTCCTGCCTGGCAGCCTGTGTGCCAGGCACAAACTAGCCAATTAGTGCCACCAATCCTAGTTGTTGTAAAAGTATTGCTAATCTTTAAAATTCCAAATTGATCACTTCTGATTCATCAGTTTGCTCATGCCATTGAATTGCACTTTCCTCCTGCCTGCCAGCGTGTTTTCCATGCCCAACTAGCCAATAAGTGGCACCAATCATAATTCTTGTAACAGTATATAAAAAAATAAAAATCATAATTTTTTGGACTAAAAATATTCAGTCTCCTAGTGCCATTGAATTGCATTTTCCTCCTGCCTGCCAGCCTGTGTGCCAGGCCGACTTTCAAAATATTTACAACAATCATATTTGTTGTCACAGTATTCTTAATAATTAAAAATTAAAATTTTTGGTAATTGTTGTTCTGAATCCTCAGTTTGCTCGTGCCATTGAATTGCACTTTCCTCCTGCCTTGCAGCCTGTGTGCCAGGCCCACCTAGCCAATTATTCCCAGCAATCATATTTCTTTTAACAGTATTGCAAAAATTGTCAACCATCACTGTTTTGACTGTCAGTTTTCAGTCTCCTAGTGTCCTTGAATTGCATTTACCTCCTGCCTGCCAGCCTGTGTGCCAGACCGTCTTGCCAACTATTTACACCAATCATAAGTGTTGTCACAGTATTGTTACTAATTAAAAAAAAATTTGATTGTTGTTCTTAATCCTCAGTTTGCTCGTGCCATTGAATTGCACTTTTCTCCTGCCTGCCAGCCTGTGTGCCAGGCCGACTTTCAAAATATTTACACCAATAATATTTGTTGTCACAGTATTCTTAATAATTAAAAATTTAAATTTTTGGTAATTGTTCTGAATCCTCAGTTTGCTTGTGCCATTGAATTGCACTTTCCTCCTGCCTTGCAGCCTGTGTGCCAGGCCCACCTAGCCAATTATTCCTAGCAATCATATTTCTTTTAACAGTATTGCAAAAATTGTCAATCATCACTGTTTTGACTGTCAGTATTCAGTCTCCTAGTGTCCTTGAATTGCATTTACCTCCTGCCTGCCAGCCTGTGTGCCAGGCCGTCTTGCCAACTATTTACACCAATCATAATTGTTGTCACAGTATTGTTACTAATTAAAATTTAAAAAAATTTTGATTGTTGTTCTTAATCCTCAGTTTGCTCATGCCATTGAATTGCACTTTTCTCCTGCCTGCCAGCCTGTGTGCCAGGCCGACTTTCAAAATATTTACACCAATCATATATGTTGTCACAGTATTCTTAATAATTAAAAATTAAAATTTTTGGTAATTGTTGTTCTGAATCCTCAGTTTGCTCGTGACATTGAATTGCACTTTCCTCTGCCTTGCAGCCTGTGAGCCAGGCCCACCTAGCCAATTATTCCCAGCAATCATATTTCTTTTAATAGTATTGCAAAAATTGTCAATCATCACTGTTTTGACTATCAGTATTCAGTCTCCTAGTGTCCTTGAATTGCATTTACCTCCTGCCTGCCAGCCTGTGTGCCAGACCGTCTTGCCAACTATTTACACCAATCATAATTGTTGTCACAGTATTGTTACTAATTAAAATTAAAAAAAATTTGATTGTTGTTCTTAATCCTCAGTTTGCTCATGCAATTGAATTGCACTTTTCTCCTGCCTGCCAGCCTGTGTGCCAGGCCGACTTTCAAAATATTTACACCAATCATATATGTTGTCACAGTATTCTTAATAATTAAAAATTAAAATTTTTGGTAATTGTTGTTCTGAATCCTCAGTTTGCTCGTGCCATTGAATTGCACTTTCCTCCTGCCTTGCAGCCTGTGTGCTAGGCCCACCTAGCCAATTATTCCCAGCAATTATATTTCTTTTAATAGTATTGCAAAAATTGTCAATTATCACTGTTTTGACTGTCAGTATTCAGTATCCTAGTGTCCTTGAATTGCATTTACCTCCTGCCTGCCAGCCTGTGTGCCAGGCCGTCTTGCCAACTATTTACACCAATCATAATTGTTGTCACAGTATTGTTACTAATTAAAATTAAAAAAAAATTTGATTGTTGTTCTTAATCCTTAGTTTGCCATATAGAGCTGCCACCATTTGGTGTTGTATCAGCTATTAAACTAATAAGAACAGTACTACCAAAATACAGCCAATGAAGGGCCTTATGAAGACTGAGCCAAGGTTGGATTGTAGTATTTGGTTAGGCTAATCATGATGGCCATGTAGACCACCACCGAGAGTCCTGGAAGTAACAGGGATGATGAGATGAAAGTGCTAAGAATAGTACTACTTGAAACAACCGAGTTAGCCATGGGTGTTAATCCAAGACCGCTTGGCTTTATTTTTGTTTTGGGTGCGGCTAATCATGCAGGCCATATAGAGCTGACACCATTCGGTGTTGTATCATCTATTAAAATAATAAGAACAGAACTACCAAAATACAGCCAATGAAGGGCCTTATGAAGACTGAGCCAAGGTTGTATTGTAGTATTTGGTTTGGCTAATCATGATGGCCATGTAGGTCACCACCGAGAGTCCTGGAAGTAAGAGGGATGACATGAAAGTGCTAAGAATAGTACTACTTGAAACAACCGAGTTAGCCATGGGTGTTAATACAAGACCTCTTGGATTTATTTTTGGTTTGGGTGCGGCTAATCATGCAGGCCATATAGAGCTGCCACCATTCGGTGTTGTATCAGCTATTAAACTAATAAGAACAGTACTACCAAAATACAGCCAATGAAGGGCCTTATGAAAACTGAGCCAAGGTTGGATTGTAGTATTTGGTTAGGCTAATCATGATGGCCATGTAGACCACCACCGAGAGTCCTGGAAGTAACAGGGATGATGAGATGAAAGTGCGAAGAATAGTACTACTTGAAACAACCGATTTAGCCATGGGTGTTAATCCAAGACAGCTTGGCTTTTTTTTGGTTTGGGTGCAGCTAATCATGCAGGCCATATAGAGCTGCCACCATTCGGTGTTGTATCAGGTATTAAAATAATAAGAACAGTACTACCAAAATACAGCCAATGAAGGGCCTATGAAGACTGAGCAAAGGTTGGATTGTAGTATTTTGTTAGGCTAATCATGATGGCCATGTAGACCACCCCCAAGAGGCCTGAAAGTAACAGGGATGAAAGTGCTAAGAATAGTACTAATTGAAACAACCAAGTTAGCCATGGGTGTTAGTCTATGACCGCTTGTTTTTTTTTTGCGTTTGGGTGCGGCTAATCATGAAGGCCAAATAGACCTGCCACCATTCGGTGTTGTAACAGGTATTAAACTGCTAAGAACAGTACTACTTAACACAACCTAGTTAGTTACCATGGGTCCCAGAGCATATGTTTTGTTATTATATTTTGTAAGGGTAATCATGCAGGCCATATAGAACTCCACCAATAGGGTGAGTAACAGGTATTGAAATGCTAAGAACAGTACTACTTAACACAAAGTTACCATGGGTCCCAGAGCATATGTCTTATTATTATATTTTGTTAGGGTAATCTTGCAGGCCATATAGACCTCCCCCGATAGGGTGAGTAACAGGTATTAAAATGCTAAGAAGAGTACTACTTTACACAACCTAGTTACCATCGGTGCCAGACCGCATGTCTTGTTATTCTATTTTGTAAGGGTAATCATGCAGGCCATATAGACCTCCCCAGATAGGGTGAGTAACAGGTATTAAAATGCTAAGAACAGTACTAATTAACACAAGCTAGTTACCATGGGTCCCACATCGCATGTCTTGTTGTTATACTTTGTCAGTGTAATCATGCAGGCCATATAGACCTCCCCAAAAGGGTGTAACAGGTATTAAAATGCTAAGAACAGTACTAATTAACACAACCTAGTTACCATGGGTCACAGACCCAGAGCAGATGTCTTATTATATTTTGTATGGGTAATCATGCAGGCCGTATAGACCTCCCATGATAGGGTGAGTAACAGGTATTAAAATGCAAAGGAAATTACTACTTAACACAAACTAGTTACCATGGGTCCCAGACCGCATGTTTTGTTATTATATTTTGTAAGGGTAATCATTCAGGCCATATAGACCTCCCCTAACAGGCATTAAAAAGCAAAGGAAATTACTACTTAACACAAACTAGTTACCATGGGTCCCAGACCGCATGTTTTGTTATTATATTTTGTAAGGGTAATCATGCAGGCCATATAGACCGCCACTGATAGGGTGAGAAACAGCTATTAAAATGCTAAGGACATTACTACTTAACACAACATAGTTACCATGGGTCCAAGACCCAGAGCAGATGTCTTATTATTATATTTTGTATGGGTAATCATCCAGGCCGTATAGACCTCCCTAAATAGGGGGAGTTACAGAGATTAAAGTGCTAAGAATGGTACTACTTAAAACACAACCTAGTTAACATGGGTCCCAGACCGCATGTCTTATTATTATATTTTTTCAGGGTAATCAGGCAGGCCATATAGACCCCCCCCCCAATAGGGGGGTAACAGGGATTAAAGTGCTAAGAAAAGTACTAATTAACACAAGCTAGTTACCATGGGTCCAACACCGTGTGTCTTGTTGTTATACTTTGTCAGGGTAATCATGCAGGCCATATAGACCGCCTTTGATAGTGGGAGTAACAGGGATTACAGTTCTAAGAATAGTACTACTTAAACACAACCTAGTTACCATGGGTCCCAGACCAGATGTTTTCTTATTATACTTTGTCAGGCTAATCATGCAGGCCATATAGAACTCCAACAAAAGGGTGGGTAAGAGGGATTCAAGTGATAAGAAAAGTTTTACTTAACACAACAAAATTACCATGGGTCCCAGACCGCGTGTTTTGTTGTTATACTTTGTCAGGGTAATCATAACCGCCATATAGACCTCCACCAATAGGGGGAGTTACAGGGCTGAAAGTGCGAAGAATAGTACTACTTAACACAACCTAGTTGGGTCCAAGACCGCATGTTTAATTATTAGACTTTATCAGGGTAATTATATATCTAAAAAATCTATCTATTTTTCTTCTATCGATTCTATCTAACTATCAATCTATGTATATCTATCTAGCCTATCGATCGATCTATCTTCTGTCCGGACTGTTTTGAGACAGCCACTTGTGTTTCTGACAAGTTTGAAGTAGGAGGACAGAACAATCATCTTCTTCCATCTCCCGGTTCCAAAAATGAAGGCCATATAGACCTCAACCGATAGGGGGAGTAACAGGTTGTAGTAAAATGTTAAGAATAGTACTACTTTACAGACCACGGGTCACAGACCACATGTCTTATTGTTATACTCTGTCAGGGAAATTATATATATTTCAAATCGATTTATTTACATATCAAATCGATCGAACTATCAAGCGTATCGATCAAATGTAGATTGCATCTTTTGATCGATGTAATTCGTATCTATAAAATGTATATTACATATTTTGGTTGATGTCATTCGTATCTATAAAATGTATATTGCATCTTTGATTCGATAACATTCCTATCTATGAAATTTATATTGCATCTATTGATCAATGTAATTCGTATCTATCAAATGTAAATTGCATCTATTGAGCTATGTACAGTGTATCGATCATATGTATATTGCATCGATTGAGCTATGTAATCTATGTATCTATTTATCAAATCTACCTATCTCGTGGTTCTGCAAGTGGACTGTTTGCGGTTGATTGCAGTGCATTACACTTGGAGTTTGCTCTGTCACTGTGATGCGGCCGTAACCCTTACACTACCTGATAGATATAACATCATTACTGATGTTTTAAAGCACGTTATTGCAAACAATTTGGGAATGTTAGGTAATTTAGGCCCTTTATAGGTTAAAAGCAGACTCTGCATAAACTATGTAATTTTACATGGGAGTTTTGCCAGGGATCCCCCTCCAGCATGCCACAGTCCAGGTGTTAGTAACCTTGAAACAACTTTTACATCACTATTGTGGCCAGAAAGAGTCCTTGTAGGTTTTAAAGTTCGCCTGCCTATTGAATTCAATGGCGGTTTGCGCGGTTCCCCGGTTTGCGAACAATACCGGAAGTTCGAGTCCGCCATTTGTGAACCGAAAATTTTAAATTTGCGACATCACTATTGGTAATTTGTTAATGGGTAATAAATGGAAGAGAGAAAGAATGTAATCAGAAGAAGACAACAGAAATTCTTCCAAAGTGTGTAAATGAAATTTAACTGGAATGAAGCTAGAATGAAGGTAGGAGTAAAACATTCTCATAAGTTTTTTGTTTTTTTTAAATGCCCATTAGGCCTTCTCAGTTCAGAAGAACTATAAAATAAAAATCTTCCCTCCAATAGAAGCTGGCAAAAGCCAACCAAGCCAAAAAAACTATATAAACTTTACTCAGTCCTTTAGAATACCATTAGCCAGAATATTAACTCCAAGAAAAATCAGTAAGTCAGTTTTACACAGGTACTTCCCTAATTTAGAATGGCGTTTGTGATCATAACCTAGAGAGAATATGATGTATGAGACACAGTTAAGGATGTTATCTTAATAGGAAACTATGAACTGTTCGAAATAATCTTGAAATATTTTGGAATGGAATGTAAGTGATGATGGTGCAGAGACTAAAATACATCACCAAATCTTATAATGGTTATATTAAGTTCTTAAAGGCATTGCCTTCTCGTCTCTCTGTGCATGTGTCTGTATGTGAATGTGTGAGTGTACTTGTGTGTCTGTATGTGAATGTGTGAGTGTACTTGTGTGTCTGTATGTGAATGTGTGAGTGTACTTGTGTGTCTGTATGTGAATGTGTGAGTGTACTTCTGTGTCTGTATGTGAATGTGTGAGTGTACTTGTGTGTATGTATGTATGAGTGTCTGTGTTTGCGTGTCTGTATTTGTCATTATGTGTGAGTGTCTGTTTTGTGTTTGTGTATGCGTGTGTATATTTTATATGTGTGTGTTTATACTTTAACATGTGCCCAGTTTGGTCCTTTTAATGAAACTAGAGGCTTCATATGCACACCCACTGAAATATGTGTTTAATGTTAGTGATCCAAATAAATGGAACAAATCAAAGAGACCAATATTATTGAATAGCAAATATATACCTAGTCAACTTTGAATCATGAATAAAGAATGGGGTTTGCAGAGGAGTGGTAAGCTATATATTTGCCTAGATCTCCAAACTTCACTTTACTTGCCTCAGGTTGAATAGTGGCTTGTGTGGTGCAGGGGGTGGAAGTGCCTGCATGCGATTAATTGATACTGAAAAATATTGATATATATCTATTTTTGTGCATTAATGATTCTCAAATGTTATAAGGTATAAAGTAACAGACTTACATTATCATTTCCTATGTGTCTCACTTGCCATGTTTTTAACGATGAAATCTAAAACTTGATAGGGGCAAAGTTGCTGTGCCTGAGACACTGGAAAGTACTTTCCACCTGGGGCAAAAGTTCAGTCCTCCCTTGATGTAGCATACATTTCCTTGTTTGCATGGAGTGTTCTCTGAATCTCTGATGGTATTATACTCTTGAATTAAAGGGACATTACAGTCAAAATTGAATTTGATTATAAATTCATTACATCTTTGAATAGAAACATATTTACACTATACATGTATTGGCAAAATGCGTCTAGTAAAAGTTATCACTGTTTAAGTGTTAACATTTTTCTCTGCACGTACTTATGAGCTTAGCTAGATATTGTTTGCTTAGCAGCAATTTAAATACTGCAGCTGCTCAGAGCATCAGTGGCAATTAACAAACAGAGTCATAACCAGATTGTACAAGCACCTAAGGCTCCCTGAGCAAGTGCTGTGTTTAAAATGCTTGTGCACAGTGCATACTCAAATACACTTTTGAAACAGCTATAGCTTTTATTAGAAGCGTTTTTGCTAATACATGTATAAAGCAAAAATGCTTCTATTCAAAACTGAAATGCAACCGTATGGATTCCAATTTTTTCTGGAATGCCCCTTTGTCAAGCATTAGCTAACATGATAATAACCTTTTCTCTTGTTCTTTCATAAAATTTCTAATCCATTAACTGAAGAGATCATGATGCCTTATTCAGTCCAAATGCATAATAACAATAATATCTGTTTAGTTTTAAAACTACAGGACATCCATTAATTCTATTTAATGTGCCCAATGTTCTATTTTTTCTCATATGCCATAATTTAATTCTAAACATAGTTGGCAATCTAGTGATAATACCCTATTTAAATGCTTAATAACTATTCTATTGACTTCTTACTGTACCATTAACTGAATACAATCTTCATAAACATCAATTGCTGTAGTTTCAAATAGTACCTTTTCTAAAGCCCCTCAGTTTGAGCCAGTAGCAAAAGGTAGGAGCCGTCAGGATAACATATTATTTTAATTAATAGTGCTTTGATTTGATTCCTAAGTGTATAGGCATTCAATTATCCAATCCAACATTATCTAATTTACTATGGCAAACTGAAAAAAGCACTATACTTTTTTAAATAAGATGGGAAATTTCAAGATAAATATATAAGGAATGTAAAAAAATCAAAGTGAAGCTAATTGCAATAATATAAGCTATTGATATAACATTTACCATTGCAAATATTTAAATGTACATAAATAAGTGAAAATAGAACACTTCACTTCAAAAGAGATTTTTTTTTTATGAATACTTTTTTCACTGTGTTTATGCCACATCTACACTTTTTGAAAATAATACAATGGATGAGCCTGTCAGGAACAGTTTGAATATGAATACACCATATATATATATAATATGATATGAAGTTGTCTAAAAGTAAATTCAGACAAATTGGGGAGAGTATGATAAGAACTCAGAGGATTTATGTGTAGTGTGATAGGAGCGCCTAAAGGTGGATTCCTGCTGCTAAAAAAGTTCTTCCCTCAAAGAGAACTAAATGGTGGATAAGAAGAAAAAATGGGGTTTATTTAGCAGCGCTAAAAAAAGCTAGGAAATGATGATACCAATCTAATTTATAATTTGAGTTTTTGCTCAGTCATAATTTTTTTGAATTCAGTGGTGAGTTCTTTTTGCAGAGACGTGGGACCGCTATGGGGGCAAAGTTTGCCCCAGCGTACGCCAACCTCTTTATGGGTTGGTGGGAGCGGTCCCACGTATATGCAGAGAGAAATCCCTACAGGAAGTACATCAAAGTGTATAAAAGATACATAGATAACTTGCTGTTAATCTGGACAGGTACACAAGCTGAAGCACAAGAGTTTGTGAGCTTCTTGAATGACAACAGAGTCAATCTGGAATTCACTTTTGAATACCATGGTTCTCAAATTCCTTATCTTGATATTATCCTTATGGGAGATGTGTCTAGTGGTTACATTGATACAACTCTGTATCGTAAACCAATTGCATCGAATGCATTCTTGCATGCCCGTAGCAACCATCCCTCACACACGGGATTTGGTATTGCTAAGGGTCAGTTTATCCGTATTAAACGGAACTGCTCGAGGGATCTTGACTTTGAAAATGAGAGCATTATCCTAAAAAAACAATTAAGAGAAAGAGGGTACAAAAACAAGGTAATTAACAGAGCTTACCTTGAAGTAAGCAGGATGCTCAGAAGTGACTTGATACATGGAAATTGCCATGGACAAGTTACTAATAAGTTTGATAGGGATAAACCTACTTTTGTAACCACATTTAGTCCTCAGTTTGGGGCTATCTGTGAAATAGTAAATAAACATCTTCCCATACTGTCGGCAGAAGACAGTTTGAGGAACTATATCTCAGAAGGATGTAAATTTGTTGCCAAAAGGGGTTGTACCCTAGGGAATATACTCTCACCGAGTATGTTAAAGATTTATAAAACATCTACAAGTAGTTGGCTTCAAGTAAAAGGTCACTATAAGTGTCACTATAGCAAGTGCATAGCATGCAGCTATGCAAAGACTACACGCACCTTTCAGTCTAAAATGACTCAGAGAGTGTATAATATTCTTGATCTGACCAATTGTAGAACCACACATATTGTGTATCTTGTAGAATGCTCTTTATGTGACAAGCAATACGTTGGGTGCTCGACGAGAGAAGCACGGACACGTATACGTGAGCACCTAAGAAATATTGAATTATCAATTGAATGCTCAGGCTTGACACAGCATTTTATACAGGTGCACAATCGAGATGTGAGCAGTTTAAAATGGCAGATCATTGAGTATGTAAGACCCTCTTTCAGAGGGGGTGATAGAGCACAGAGAGTTTTGTTTAGAGAAGCTTACTGGATTTTCCAGTTAAAAACTCGTAGACCAGGAGGTCTGAATATAGATCACGATGTCATTAACTTTTGGCAAAGAAGATGATTTAAGCATTTAATTTAAAGACATTATGTTTCTCACATTTAGCTTAGGGTCAATTCATTGATTATAGCCAGGAGATATGTGTTTATAATAATAAATACAGCACCATAGAGTAGTTTGGTTGCGAATTATAAAGTTGTGCACACACACTTGCATATTGATGGTACATTATGGTTGACTTTAAAATGTTTAGGTAAAATAATATGTAGGTAAAATTAACAGGGCTAACAGTTGAGCATATATTTGATTATTTAGGAAGGAAGGGTAGGATTTGTTTTTGAAATAGCAGCATTTGATATAATGTTTTTCAAAAACACCCCCAAAATATCCAGTGTATAATTATAAAGAATCCAACGTGACCCTAATATAACTTTACTCCAAGTATAGAATTAGTATAGTTATGCTTGGGGATAAGATATACCCTTTTACGTAACCACTGTATTTTACATAAACTTATAACCTTATATTTACCTTTTCTTTTTGTAAATATGCAGTATTGTGATTAGTGTCATAGGGGTATTTGCCTCTCAATGTACTATGGTGTGGTCCCTTTAAATATGTTTGTGATCACAGCAGGACTGGGATTTTCAATCAGCTTAGGGCTATTTAAGCCCTGAATGGTTGAGAGTGATTATGTCTATGAGTAAGGCTGGTTGGAAGCCGAAACGCGTGAGACTATGTAACTAGTCCTGCTGTGACCCCCCCTTTTTCTGTTTTTTATTTGTTTTAAGCCTGTTCTTTTCCCTGCAATAAAAAGAGACTTTCTTTCAAGAAAACGCCTTGAGGTTTGCCGGATCTTTTGTTTTTGTATCACAATCTAATTTATGTTTTATACAATCTATTTTATTTAAAAATTCTTATAACACATAAAAACAACAGCAAATGCTTATCCTAATTAATAAAGGGACGTCTCCCTTATACAAAACTTATAATAACAGACTAGAACCATATATTCCTAGAATTCCAGGTATAAAGGAATTAATTCTATAGATAACATATGGCAAGCAACACATTTCTAAGATAAATGGTGAATTGAATATTTAAAAGGCACAAATGTATCAATCCTTACAGCTTTACAGTTCTTCAGTAACAAATACAGTTATAAAGTTACACAGTTACTTTCCTTGGACATATAATTAACTCAGAGGATCCCAGAGCAGAGAAACCTAAGTATCTGCGAAGGGCAGTGCCTAGTACCAACTAGAAGTATAGATTGCAAAAGTGAAGAAAAAAGAGGTACTGTATGACACACTTGTACTTAAGTACAAATGAGGCTTACCAAACACAAATTAGTATGGGGGAAAGGAAGGTAGAGGATTTGAAAATAAAAAGTAACTTAATTGATCTACGAATTAACAAAAACTCAAATGGAACAATCAGCACTGATGTTTATAGAAAAGCAACTGCAACAAATAGTATACTACATTATACTAGCGCTCATGCACCAAGCACAGCTAAATCCCTACCAACAGGAGAATTTCTCAGGATGAAACGCAACTGTTCAACTGAAGAAAACTATAAACACAGAGCAAAAGAAGTAACTGAAAGATTGTTACAAAGGGGTTACAATAAGAGATCCATTAAAAAGGCGGAGCACAGAGCCAGATACACACCCAGACATAAACTGTTAACCAAGAAAACAGATGTTAAGTCCAAAGAAGAAATCAGGTTCATTACCACCTATATCCCAGAAACCAACAAAGTAATTGAAATATTACAAAAGAATTGGTATATCTTAAAAGCAGATCCTATACTAGCAACCATTTTGGATGATAGAGTATCAGTGGATTACAAAAGAGCAAAAAATCTTAAAGACCTGATCAGTCCTAGCCATTTTTCTGGGGAGAGAACATTAACCAAACTGACATGTGGTTCTTTTAAATGCGGATCATGTAGCACATGTTATTATATGCTTAAGAAAAGCACAGTCACAGACAGATTTGGCAAAATACATACGATCAATGCACATATAGATTGCCACACTGAAGGGGTTGTATATGCCTTGATCTGTAAATGTAATCATTTCTATGTAGGAATGACTACTAGAAAGATAAGAACGCGCTTACAAGAACATCTGAGAAACATTAAAAATGCTCAAAAAGACACCGACTCAGGGAAAACTATCACCTCTGTTGCAAGATATTTTCTTACAGTGCATAGATCAAGACAATCAGATATACACTGTTTTGGTCTACAAAAAATCAATCTGGGCATAAGAGGTGGAGACCAGGAAAAAGCTCTATTAAGAGCAGAAACTAAATGGATATTTCTGTTAAATTCTGTTCACCCCTTGGGGTTAAACGAACAAAACAACTTTGCCCATTTTTTATAAAAATAATTGCAGATCCTATATAACAAATGAGGATAAACTTTATCTCTACACTATAAACAAATATACCTTAATGTGAAAAAGAGTACCAATCATCTACTCAGAAATCTCAGTTAGGGGATAAAAACAAATGTATGAGGTCCATCCATATTGGCATAGTGCATATCAAATTATAACCTGACACATTAAGCACAATTATGCTTTTAAGGCATAATACTAATAACACATTATTCCTTTTTCTTTTCTCCTTTATTTTTGGGGTTAATAATCACCAAACGTCAAATCTTTTTTCATCAAAATATGCCCCCTCCATCACTATTTTCTCACAGAATCCACATGTTATTTCTTGGGAAATTTAGCTCATTGGCATGTTATATAAAATCACTTTGAGGTCATGTTCACACTTTATTCAAATAATTCATCCGTATAAGGATGTCAGGATTATCATGGGCAAGATACTTTGAGCACTATTTAAAATAAATTATTTATTGTCACAGAAATAGAATGTCACATTTATAACACTGATCGTCACTACACCTCACTAAGAAATTTCACATAAGTTAATAAGCGATATGCCAACAGACTTATAAGTCCTCCTTTTTACGAACACAAAATATGGTATTTCAATAATCGAAGCATCACTACTTGAGATATACACTCTATTAAGAGATTAACATTTATCCCATACTTACAGCTAGGATCGTAACATCAGTTACACTGATGACGTCATTGAATGGGCGGCGAGTCAGCTTCCTACAATCAATAAAAAGCTGCCTGAAGCGTGACGCGCGCACACCCCCTTTGAGAAAGCCGTGGACACGGCGAAACATGTTAGGGCAATGGTGAGGAGTCAGGGAGCTCCTGTGTATGTTAGGGTTAGCTTAATCTCGGGTGCTAATATTTGCTAAAGGTATTTTGGTACTTTTGTATCTATCGGTACTACGCTCTACATGAATTACTTTATACCTAAAAATCACTCTACACAATATTAGTGAAGACTATGTAGGCAGTTACCGCCAGATATAATTCACTAGAATCGGATACTTGGGCTGGCATTCACGCTACATTCGAGCACATGAGAGGGCAACTAAATTTTACTCTCTTAGCTATAGAGAGCTAATATACAAACTCAATATTATTTGTATCCCTGATTTACATGTGATACATAAACAAGCGACTAGCACCTCTAATAGCATTTTACTTTATAATTTGTAACACATTAGATCAACAATTTATCCACTTTGTTACATCAAGTGATACATCCAAACAGTAATTCAGACCAGCGCAGCACTACACACTGCATCACACAGCTAAAGAATCAGCTATAGGTAAATACGATATTTTGTTATGGCAACATAGATTAACTCGACGACAACAATTATATCGTTACCAACCCATAGGGTCAGGATTTACTAAACAATACACCCAAACGGTAATTTCAACCGAAGATAGCGAAATATTTGATACTAGCTTATAATGATTTTATGTGACTGAATAAGGCAATCGTTTTCGCTATTTATATTTAGGCTTATTATCCGTAACCAATATAATTTTGGGGGGTATAATTATAGCTGTATGTGAAGCAGCAGGTGTAAATACAACTATGGATAGGGATATCTGTAATTAAAATATGCATCACAATATACCTTATATACCCAATATATTAATGCTCTTTACAAATCATCTGCAATCTATTGCAAGGGACCTCACAATCTATTACTAAAGAACATTTATAAAACTAATCTTGCTTAAAAAGTCATAGTAATCATACCTCATTGATGGTTATATATCTTTATACTACTACAAAGCAAGGTCAAATACTTAATTTTGGGTTATTGTGAATCGACATATATGGATACCTAGGTATGCACCAATCACACTGATTGAACAAATTAAAGGATTACTTTCTGTTATAATTTTTAAGCTAAACAACTAACATATTAAAGTTAATAACATTAATTAAAACCTACTGACCTATATTTTCTCCAAAACTAAGTTTCATAACGTTCTAAAAGTTATATCTTTTATTCGCCGATGATGTCACGTTATCCTGCCCACTATTTTCAGCACTGCGTGTTCAAAATACTTAAACCAATAACTTTGTGTTTAAAGCGCCATTTTGAAACCTAGGTATTGTAAACGGATTGGTACAGAGCAAAGGATACCCACGGAGTGTGTTTGGAAAACAATTACATTTGCAGACAAGATTTCTGATATACGGTAGAGATATGTTAATGAAATGCTATTGATAAAAAGCGTATTTGGGGTAGTTAGTTAGTAACAGGCATAGAAAATATTTACTTACAGTGGCCCTTTAAATCCAAATCACGCTTCATGCAATACTAGGATAAAATTGAACATATGTTACTTGTAGGTAACCAGACACTCTGGGTACCATTTGGTTAGTGTTAATTAACCAAATCATTCTATTAACCCAGCGTTACCAGGAATTATTTATATGGATACCTAAGTATGCATTATAACATTGATCTCTCAAATTAAAGTATATGTATGCTCTATACACCGTGTTGCTAAATTAAAACAATAAGAAGTTGTGCTAACACAGACTCTGGTATTACTCAGAGATCTTTAGACACAACCTCTGAACTTGCAAGACTTAAAAAATTAAATACAAGCTCTGCACAATATTATTTACTTTGTGTTGTATTGCAATAACACGGGTTAATTTTATTAATTCTAGTGGCTGAGCATCAATTAGCAATTGCAAGCAAAAATACGTATACCCAAGTATGCCTAATAAATTGTAGCCATTATATCTCGGCACCCAGTGTGATACAAAGATTGTTTTTCACTACACCCCAGTAAGCTATTATTTTTAATTGCACATCCCTTTATTTTATCTCCTGTTTTTTGCGTATCTAATAAAAGTTATGTTTTAATGTTCCAAGTGAACTCTCTTTACCATTTGGTAGTCTATCTTTTTAAAAGATATATTCACAATTTGTGTCATAAGTCTACATGAGTGCTAATAGTGTATTCTTTAATGGTCAGTTCTGTCCATGTTTCTCTTTGTAACTTTTAATTGTTGATTGATAAAAGATAAAGACATTTATTAAAAATCTTAAAAATTAAATAAATCGATTGGCGCTCCCAAATCACACTAATACATACACACGATACAGTACGGCTAGGATAATATACCAATATATTTACAAGAATCAGTAATGTATGTAATCTTCTTAAATTGCATCCATACATGATGGACATATATGCACATAAATATGCTATACAGTATCTTTGGGATATCATGCAACTCCTACAAATACATTAGGAATATCAATGTATATAATCTCCAGAGATTACTTCTATATTCACAGGAAGGAATGATATGATAGATAATTGTATTAACACATATCTATACCATGCAAAACTTACAAGAAAAACGAGTGTGGTATGAGGTAAAGACTATCATAATTGCAATTTCTCCGTAACTTAAAAAAAATTGTACACAATATAGTAGGTGTTCGTAACAAATATGGGCGGGAAACTATAGAATGAGCTGTAATTGGATCAACCGATACACGCCTCTTCTGAAACAACGTGTGTAAAGTTTACACTACAATACTCAATGATTGGTGCTCCCAAAACACGTGCATGACACATCAGTGAATTCTGATTGGTCTGTTTCTCTATTTTAAGGGAAAGAAGCAGGGCAGCTTTTGCCTTTTACAAAGCAGTGGCGAAATGCGCGTCAGGCTTTCGCCCTGCTCTCTGTTAGATAATTGTTGGTGCTTTGGCACAAATTTTACTAGTGGTATCATTAATTAAACACTACTAAAATGGGTCACTTATAGTGTGACATTTGTGCCTAAATGGAACTAAATGTTAAGCATAGTGTCTAAAATGTTTAGCAATCTAACTACAATGTTATGGTGCTAGCTATTAGAGCAGCATTTAACTTAAATTGACACAATCTTGTCTATAATGAACAAAGTACTAAGCATACTGTAAACAAGCTGTTATGATAAAGGTCTTATAATGAGCTAAGTGCTAAGCATACTGTAAAACGGCTGTTATGATATAGGTCTTAGCAACCTGAGCGAGTCTGTAGTTGGGATTATCCCTGCAGAGACACCAGAGCACGCTAGAAATAACACAGATTATAGCCCTGCATTTTCAAGTGTGATAGGGACTTAGATGTTCTCTAACTACTAAATGACGGTGCTAGCCTAATTGTTTATCACTAGACAGACAGCTCTGAATATCAAATTGTTTCTGATGTACTTCTATTGTTATAATTAGACTTAGCATAAACGTGTTTGGAGGGGCTCCTCCTCTATGATACTACCAGCGATATAGACAAGCTCTTAACTAATTGATTACGTTGACACTGGGGAAACTGGGGGCTCTCCCCGTGTACTTATAGTCTAATAGCCCTGAATACCAAACTTTGTTGGCATTTACTGCTACAATTAGCTGCCGCACCACTATTACCCATTTTTATTATTGAGTTAGACTCATGCATACATTGTGTGTGTGTGTGGGGGGTTTATTTAACCTAATAATGGCTTTAATTGCAACATAGACAAATATATATAGTACACAGATTGAACCTCCTTTTTAAATCCACCCCATGTTCCATGCATATGACTCATGAGATACCAATGTATATAATTAAAGATAGTCAATACGACTTTTTCTTCAGAGGGCAGGCATTTGTATTTCTATGTTTTTTAAGATTTTTAATAAATGTCTTTATCTTTTATCAATCAACAATTAAAAGTTAAATTATATTAAATATATCTATACCCTTTTATATACCCTTTTGTATGGGTTAAATACATAGGGCTAGATTACAAATGGCGCAGTATTTTTTTAAATTTTTTTATGCGTAAGCAAAAACTTCGCTAGCTTTTTCATTTTTGCACTTGCCGGGTTACGTTTATATTAGTTTGAAAAAAACGTATTTTAAACTAGCATCAACCCGAATAGCGTGAAAAGCCTAACTTATGTTTCCATGTGCATGGATTCCCCCATATTGATCAATGGGGGAAAAAAAGTGTGAAAAATAACCTAACATCCGAAATCGCGCAGACGCTATTGCCTTTTCGCATTCCCCATTGAAGTCAAAGTAGAGAAATAAATTGTTGAAAAAACAAACACCGATCGCACAAACAACATAGCATATTCGCATTATAAAATGTGAAATATTTACAGTAAATAAAACAAAAAAAAGAGCGCTACAAAGGTGGGACAGCGGACTAAGACTCGTCATTGCCTTTGTGGGACTAAGAATCACGTTTTTACCAGATAAACTTTTATCATGTTTTATCTTGTGAGTGTATTCACATTGAATGTGTGTATTGTTCTAATAAATGCTTCTGTGAATCGTGGAGGCGCATCTTTTTTTTCTCATGTTTTTCATGTTTGACTTACAGTACATACTTAAATCATTATTAAATATGAATATTGCATAAATTCTTTATCATGTTTTTATCTGCTTAATGACAAAGGGCTAATGTACTTAAATATATGTTTATGTGTGTACATGTATATAATAATATTTTTATATGTATGTATATATGACTGTAAATACATATACTGTATACACACATATAAATGCATTAATGTATATGTGTATACATACATACATATATATATATATATATATATATATATATATATATATATATATATATATATATATATATATATACAGTATATATACACACACAAATACATCTTTAGCAATGTATATGCATGTGTCTCAATGTTAAAGCCATTTGCCTGCCATATTTTTTTCAAAATACGTTTTATTAGACAGTGCTAATATGAGTGTAACTCTACTTTGTAATGTATTTTTTTAAACCTTTTTGTAACTTTTTTATTTAGGAAAACAGTTAACCACTGCTCTGAGATTGTGGTAAGGATTGAAGCGTATAGGGCGTTTTGAGCAAGTTCAATCACAATTTCACTTCACTTGTAATATCAGAGAAATGAAAATGACTCTCAAAATCACGATCGCGCTAGCACAAAACTGTCTGTACCTCACTTGTAATCTAGTCCATAGTAAAAAGGGCATCATTAAAAAAAAACCAAAAAAAAACAATTGTGTGTAACTTAAAATATTGTATACATATTATTATATTTCTTTCATATTAAGGTTTCAGTAGGGTGGTTAGAAAATATCATGTGAGATCTGAAACTCACACCAATTACCTGTAGCTATTAGTCATGTTCCTAAAGTCCACGAATCAAAGGTTAGGGCAGGTAATGAAAAATTAATTGTCAAGCAGAACACAGCACAGAAGCAGTAATCAGGGAAATAACAACTAAAAGGAAACAAGACTGAGACTAATTGTGTTAAAGGGACATAATACTCATATGCTAAATCACTTGAAACTGATGCAGTATAGTTGTAAAAAGCTGACAGGAAAATATCACCTGAGCATCTCTATGTAAAAAAGGAAGATATTTTACCTCACAACTTCCTCAGCTCAGCAGAGTAAGTTCTGTGTAAAAAAAAAAAAAAAAGACGAAATGAACAGCAGCCAATCCTCATCAACAGTGCTGAGGTCATGAACTCTTTTACTGTGATCTCATGAGATTTGACTTAACTCTCATGAGATTTCATAGTAAACTTCCTTAAGCTGAATAGGGAAATAAGATGAGTGTGCACGTAAGCTCACTCCCTTAGCTGTCCCGGGACAGACATACTGATTTGCTGCTTAGAAATCCTTTACAAAGGGATGTGGCTACTGAGGACCTTTTGAGGTAAAATATCTTTCTTTTTTATATAGAGATGTCCAGGTGATATTTTCTAGTCAGCTTTCTACAGCTCTGCTGCATCACTTTCAAGTGTTTCAACATTTGGGTATTATGGACCTTTAAATGCATTATTTGTATTACATTTTTCTCATCAAGTGAACTCAGAGTAAACCGCAGACAATCATTGACTTTTTTAACCAAGAGTCAACAGCTGATAAATATTGTTTACTCAATTCAAAGGGACATTAAATATCTCTTGCTTTTGTGCAAAAATTGTGCTTGTCTCATGCTGCCTTGAGAGGCCAAAAAACAAAAAATGTAACCTAGATCTTTCTATTTCTCTTTCATTAGGATGATTTAGCACTGATTTTGCACAGTTAATTTTTTAGTTTTATACTATATATATATATATATATATATATATATATATATATACAGGGCCAGTGCTATACTATTTTGCGCCCTAGGCAAAACCAGCTACTTGTGCCCTCCCCCCACACCACCACCACTACCAAAAAAATGTGTTGTTTGTGTACGAGGGGCAACTAGAGTGAGCTATGGGCTGTGTGTGTAGGTGTGTGAGAGACTGGCAGATAGGGTGAGCTGTGGGCTGTGTGTGTAGGTGCGTGAGAGACAGGAAGATAGGGTGAGCTGGGGTCTGTGTGTGTGTGTGTAGGATAGGTAGGGGAGCAGGGAGCTGTGTGTGTGACAGGGAGAGGCAGGTAGGGTGAACAAGGGGCATTGTATGTGTGTGAGAGACAGGCAGATAGGGTGAGCTGGGGTCTGTGTGTGTATGTGTGTGTGTGTGTGTGTGTGTGTGTAGGATAGGTAGGGGAGCAGGGAGCTGTGTGTGTGACAGGGAGAGGCAGGTAGGGTGAACAAGGGGCATTGTATGTGTGTGAGAGACAGGCAGATAGGGTGAGCTGGGGTCTCTGTGTGTGTAGGGCAGGGGGCTGTGTGTGTGAGAGGGAGAGGCAAGTATGGTGAACAGGGGGCAGTGTAGGTGTGTGATATACAGCCAGCTGAGAAAAAGTCTAACACTTGCCAAAAAGCAGCGTAAATCTCAGTAACGCAGCCCCATTGATTCCTATGTGGAAACTAAAGTTATGTTTACACCTAACACCCTAACATGAACCCCGAGTCTAAACACCCCTAATCTTACACTTATTAACCCCTAATCTGCCATCCCCGACATCGCCGACACCTACATTATTCTTATTCACCACTAATCTGCCGCTCCGGAAACCGCCGCCACCTACATTATACTTATTAACCCCTAATCTGCTGCCCCCAACATTGCCGCCAGCTACATTATATTTATTAACCCATAATCTGCCGCCCCCAATGTTGCCGCAACCTTCCTACACTTATTAACCCCTAATCTTCAACTCCCAACGTCGCCGCCACTATATTAAATTTATTAACCACTAAACCTAAGTCTAACCCTAACACCCCCAAACTTAAATATAATTGAAATAAATCTAAATAAAATTACTATGATTAACTAAATTATTCCTATTTAAAACTAAATACTTACCTATAAAATAAACCCTAAGCTAGCTACAATATAACTAATAGTTACATTGTAACTAGCTTAGGGTTTATTTTTATTTTACAGGCAAGTTTGTATTTATTTTAACTAGATAGAATGGTTATTAAATAGTTATTAACTATTTAATAACTACCTAGCTAAAATAAATACAAATTGACCTGTAAAATAAAACCTAACCTAAGTTACACTAACACCTAACACTACACTACGATTAAATAAATTAACTAAATTAAAAACAATTAAATAAATTAAATTAGCTAAATTACAAAAAAAAAACCCCACTAAATAACAGAAAATAAAAAACAAATTACAGATCTAATTACAACTAATCTAATAGCCCTATCAAAATAAAAAAGCCCTGTAGGCTGATAGTCACTAGGTTGGTTCCAGATTGAAAGCAGCTGCAGTCCAATTCTGCTGAGACCTTCAACATTTGACTTAAATAGGCTGTCTTGTGGGATGCATGGAGCTTCTGATTTCAGTAACTAGTGGCCCTGCTTTGTTTTACTTAAAAAAACAGGAGTGTGCCTGTACGGACACAGCAACCCTCTCACTTGCACTGCACAAAGTGCACTCCTCAGCTGAAATACCCAGCAAGAACTTAACAAAGGACAGGAAGAGTCAGCTTTACACACTTGTGCGGCATATTATACCGAAGTCTGGGGAACCTGGGTCACGGCCGGCTGTGCCCTAGGTGGCAGTGCCCCCTAGGTGGCTTTCTAGCTTGCCTAGCAGGAGTGACAGCCCTCTATGTGTATTTATATATATATATATATATACACACACACAAACATGTGAATTAATTTGCTAATATTTACGATACTTTCATATCCTTACATGTCACAGTCTCAGGTGCCTATTTAAAATCAAGCAAACTTGCAAATTTATTTTGAAATTCAGGATTCAAAATCCACTGAAGGGACAAAATTCTTAGTTGTTTCTTGTGAAATATGAATTAGATAAGTTAATGCTTTAGGAGATTATGGGCAGACTTTTTGGGCCTATGGTTCTTATCTGCTGACAAAATCTGTGGCCTAGATTTAGAGTTGGGCGGTAGCCGTCAAAACCAGCGTTAGAGGCTCCTAACGCTGGTTTTTACCACCCGCTGGTATTTGGAGTCAGTCAGGAAAGAGTCTAACGCTCACTTTGCAGCCGCAACTTTTCCATACCGCAGATCCCCCTACGCCATTTGCGTATCCTATCTTTTCAATGGGATCTTCCTAACGCCGGTATTTAGAGTCTTGGCTGAAGTGAGCGTTAAAAATCTAACGACAAAACTCCAGCCGCAGAAAAAAGTCAGTAGTTAAGAGCTTTCTGGGCTAACGCCGATTTATAAAGCTCTTAACTACTGTGCTCTAAAGTACACTAACACCCATAAACTACCTATGTACCCCTAAACCGAGATCCCCCCACATCGCCGCCACTCTATTAAAAATTTTTAACCCCTAATCTGCCGACCGCACACCGCTGCCACCTACGTTATCCTTATGAACCCCTAATCTGCTGCCCCTAACACCGCCGACCCCTATATTATATTTATTAACCCCTAATATGCCGCCCCCAACGTCGCCTCCACCTACCTACACTTATTAACCCCTAATCTGCCGACTGGACCACACCGCTACTATAATAAATGTATTAACCCCTAATCCGCCTCACTCCCACCTCAATAACCCTATATTAAATAGTATTAACCCCTAATCTGCTCTCCCTAACATAGCCGACACCTAACTTCAAGTATTAACCCCTAATCTGCGGACCGGAGCTCACCGCTACTCTAATAAATTTTTTAACCCCTAAAGCTAATTCTAACCCTAACCACCCTAACACCCCCCCTAAGTTAAATATAATTTTATTCTAACAAAATAAATTAACTCTTATTAAATAAATTATTCCTATTTAAATCTAAATGCTTACCTGTAAAATAAACCCTAATATAGCTACAATATAAATAATAATTATATTGTAGCTATTTTAGGATTAATATTTATTTTACAGGCAACTTTGTATTTATTTTAACCAGGTACAATAGCTATTAAATAGTTAATAACTATTTAATAGTTACCTAGTTAAAATAATTACAAAATTACCTGTAAAATAAATCCTAACCTAAGTTACAATTAAACTTAACACTACACTATAAATAAATAAATAACATAAACTACCTACAATTATCTACAATTAAACCCAACACTACACTATCAATAAATTAATTAAATACAATGCCTACAAATAAATACAATTAAATAAACTAACTAAAGTACAATAAATAAAAAAGAACTAAGTTACAAAAAATAAAACAAATATTTACAAACATTAGAAAAATATTACAACGATTTTAAACTTACACCTACTCTAAGCCCCCTAATAAAATAACAAAGCCCCCAAAATAAAAAAAATGCCCAACCCTATTCTAAAATTAAAATAGAAAATCTCTTTTACCTTAGCAGCCCTGAAAAGGGCCCTTTGCGGGGCATGCCCCAAAGAATTCAGCTCTTTTGCCTGTAAAAAAAAAAACATACAATACCCCCCCCAACATTACAACCCACCACCCACATACCCCTAATCTAACCCAAACCCCCCTTAAATAAATCTAACACTAAGCCCCTGAAGATCTCCCTACCTTGTCTTTACCACACTGGGTCCCAATCTGTCCAGAAGAGCCTCCGAAATCTTCATCCAAGCCAAGTGGGGGCTGAAGAGTGACGTCCATCCTCCGGCTGAAGTCTGGATCCAAGCGACGGCTGAAGAAATCCATCGTCAAGCTGAAGTCTTGATCCAAGCGGGCGCTGAAGAAGTCCATCATCCGGACGAAGTCTTCTATGAAGCGGCATCTTCAATCTTCTTTCTTCCGGAGCCATCGGCGTCCGTCGAATTCCGATTGGCTGATAGGATTCTATCAGTCAATCGGAATTAAGGTAGGAACAGCCAATAGAATGCAAGCTCAATCTGATTGGCTGATCGGATCAGCCAATCGGATTGAACTTGAATCTGATTGGCTGATTCCATCAGCCAATCAGAATTTTCCTACCTTAATTCCGATTGGCTGATAGAATCCTATCAGCCAATCGGAATTCGACGGACGCCATCTTGGATGACGTCATTTAAAGGAACCGTCATTCGGCGAGTAGGCGTCGGTAGAAGAGGATGGATCCGCGTTGGCTGGAAGATGATGGCTCCGGAAGAAAGAATATTGAAGATGCCGCTTCATAGAAGACTTCATCCCGATGATGGACTTCTTCAGCGCCCGCTTGGATCAAGACTTCAGCCCGATGATGGATTTCTTCAGCTGCCGCTTGGATCCAGACTTCAGCCGGAGGATGGACGTCACTCTTCAGCCCCCCTTGGGCTTGGATGAAGATTTGGAGGCTCTTCTGGACAGATCGGGACCCGGTGTGGTAGGGAGATCTTCAGGGGCTTAGTGTTAGGTTTATTTAAGGGGGGTTTGGGTTAGATTAGGGGTATGTGGGTGGTGGGTTGTAATGTTGGGAGGGGTATTGTATGGGTTTTTTTTACAGGCAAAAGAGCTGAATTCTTTGGGGCATGCCCCGCAAAGGGCCCTTTTCAGGGCTGATAAGGTAAAAGAGCTTTTCTATTTTAATTTTAGAATAGGGTAGGGCATTTTTTTATTTTGGGGGGCTTTGTTATTTTATTAGGGGGCTTAGAGTAGGTGTAATTAGCTTTAAAATTGTTGTAATATTTTTCTAATGTTTGTAAATATTTTTTTATTTTTTGTAACTTAGTTCTTTTTTATTTATTGTACTTTAGTTAGTTTATTTAATTGTATTTATTTGTAGGTATTGTATTTAATTAATTTATTGATAGTGTAGTGTTAGGTTTAATTGTAGATAATTGTAGGTAGTTTATTTAATTTATTTATTGATAGTGTAGTGTTAGGTTTAATTGTAACTTAGGTTAGGATTTATTTTACAGGTAATTTTGTAATTATTTTAACTAGGTAACTATTAAATAGTTATTAACTATTTAATAGCTATTGTACCTGGTTAAAATAAATACAAAGTTGCCTGTAAAATAAATATTAATCCTAAAATAGCTACAATATAATTATTATTTATATTGTAGCTATATTAGGGTTTATTTTACAGGTAAGTATTTAGATTTAAATAGGAATAATTTATTTAATAAGAGTTAATTTATTTCGTTAGAATAAAATTATATTTAAATTAGGGGGGTGTTAGGGTTAGGGTTAGAATTAGCTTTAGGGGTTAAAATATGTATTAGAGTAGCGGTGAGCTCCGGTCAGCAGATTAGGGGTTAATACTTGAAGTTAGGTGTCGGCGATGTTAGGGAGAGCAGATTAGGGGTTAATACTATTTATTATAGGGCTATTGAGGTGGGATTGAGGCGGATTAGGGGTTAATACATTTATTATAGTAGCGGGCCGGTCCGGTCGGCAGATTAGGGGTTAATAAGTGTAGGTAGGTGGAGGCGACGTTGGGGGCGGCATATTAGGGGTTAATAAATATAATATAGGGGTCGGCGGTGTTAGGGGCAGCAGATTAGAGGTACATAGGGATAACGTAGGTTGCGGCGGTGTACGGAGCGGCAGATTAGAGGTTAATAATAATATGCAGGGGTCAGCGATAGCGGGGGCGGCAGATTAGGGGTTAATAAGTGTAAGGTTAGGGGTGTTTAGACTCGGGGTTCATGTTAGGGTGTTAGGTGCAGACTTAGGAAGTGTTTCCCCATATGAAACAATGTAGCTGCGTTAGGAGCTGAACGCTGCTTTTTTGCAGGTGTTAGGTTTTTTTTCAGCTCAAACAGCCGCATTGTTTCCTATGGGGAAATCGTGCACAAGCACGTTTTTGAAGCTGGCCGCATCTGTAAGCACCGCTGGAATTTAGAGTTGCAGTGGCGGTAAATATGCTCTACGCTCCCTTTTTGGAGCCTAACCAGCCCTTCTGTGAACTCTAAATACCAGCGGTATTTAAAAGGTGCGGGAGAAAAAAAGCCAGCGTAGCTAACACACCCTTTGGCCGCAGAACAGCCGTATGTTTCTATGTGATTTACTCAACCCTTAGCCAGTCAAATGAATGAATGAGCTTCCATTTTTGAAGCTTCTGCTAGACATATTGTAAGCATACTGTGTGAAATGACTTGTTTGTGTGTATGTTTATATATATATATATATATATATATATATATATATATATATATATATATATATATATATATATATATATATATATATATATATATATATAGTGATTTTTTTGTAAGAGAAAAGGTGCCGGTACTCATTGATTTTCTATTGATATTTTCTGCTTAGTAACTTTGAGTAAAGCAAAGGGACAACATTATTTACAATGTTTGATGCATTTTACAGCCCCCACTTGTGAAAAATAGAGTATTTACACGATAATTACAAATATTACCTCTTATGAGTTGGCAGAGGTGGGGGTACTCAGTACCGGTGAGTACCCCCCGCAAAAAAAGCCCTGTATGTATATATATATATATATATATATATATATATATATATATAAAAGACTCCATACATCCAAAGGAGGAAGAAACAGGAACTCCGGACACGTGGAACTTGTGCAAGAAAAGGTTTTTATTCAGCAATGTTGCTCATAGTAAGGTGTGTAACCTAGAATACACCTGACGCGTTTCGCGCATGCGCAGGCTTCATCAGAGGTCTGTATGTATATATATATATATATATATATATATATATATATATATATATATAGATAGATAGATAGATAGATAGATAGATAGATAGATAGATATATATATATATATAGATATATACATTCTTTAACAAACTCTGATTAAATGACACAATAGAACTTACATATGGTAGTAGTATAAGTAGGGATACCTTGTCAAACTTAATGTGAGAGGTACCACGCCTACTTTTATGTAAATCCCACCCTTTCAATGCAAATCCCCTCCCACTCTCCTCCCAAGATTCATACTCCTATCAACTCACTCATTTCCATATTTAATGATCTTTTATGGCTTATTGCCTTCTTTTATGAGGGTTTTTAACAGTTATTTTAATGTTATAATAATAAACAATATCATTTATTTTAAATTGTGATTGTTAATCTTTCATGTATTGTTTGATATTTTTTTAAGATTTAAACACAGAATGTATTTTCTTTTTAAAATGTATTCATGACTCATAAGCCATCAGAAAAAAAGTTTATACAGAATATGGTACATCCAACAGTGTCAGAAAAGCAGCAATTGAGAAAATGTAAAAAAATCAACCACATTGAAGGATGAAAAAGTAATTTAGGTATTTTCTTCGGTGTCAGGTAATCATGAGGCGTAGTTATACCCATGATGGTGGAACATTCTTACTGAGTTAATGTGTGTATTTACCTTTAATAAGCATCAGCAGGTACAAGGCACCTGGTGATGACATCTTCTCATCTGCTCCAAAAGCACAAGCACAAATTGATTGGTTATCATTTCAAGCTCCTGTATCAGGTTAGAACGCCACCTGAAACTGTTTTTTGCTCTATCCTTTGATAAGGAATTTTATCTGCTGATCTGTTATTGCATCCTGTAACTTCTAACCAGGACTCTTTACTGGTGCTATTAACATTGGGATTTTCCTCTGCCTGCCAGTTCTCCAAGACCCTGCAGTTTGCCTTTCTTCTGTGTTGAGCTGCCTCTCTAGAATTGACTGCACTTCTGAACAGCTCCTCACCTTTAGCATGCTTACACAGTGAAGCTATTCATCACCTTTAAATAGCTAACTTCCACATGCAGCATTACTCAATCTTCTCAGTGGTTAACGTGTCATGCTGGTCTTCCCCTGGAGCTGAAATCCTCACTCTGCTGCCACAGACGCTTCTCTGGCTGTTCAAGGGAAGCAACTATAACTATCTACTAATACATCTAGTATCTTAGTGGTTCATAATCTCTTCACGATATGTTATAGCAGACCTATAAGCATTGAATAAACCATCCATAATTATTTATTATTCAGGTCTGCAACATTACATCAAGCATATCCATTGTAAAATCCTTCTTTCATCCTTTGTTGTGGAACACTGCAACTTGTGGTTCATATATACAATCAATAAACTTTCAATATAGTAGATATTAAAGCATTGAGACAAATTTACAAAAAAAACATTCTTGCTACATAGTAGCTACTTAAATATCAGAAGTATTATAAGTCTACAGTTGTTATCCATTTAAAGTCACAGAACCTGAAAAGAAAAAATAACAGGGGGGTATTGAAGGTAATGGTAATATATCATGTTTTGGCAATGTCTCTGGTAATAGGTAGCATCCCTAAGTGCCATTTTTAGATAATCAAAGGTATCCTGGTTTCTAGAATTACCAACAACTGACTATGGAATATTCAGTTTAGCCATAGCTTTCATAAAAGTCTATCAACTTTGTGGGGATTTGCACATGGTCACATTGTTATTTTGTGTAGCACAACACACTAAGTCTAGTATGTTTGAAACAATGATTGTTTGTTTTTTGTAAATAAACTCCCCATTATCATTTTAACTAGTTATATGCTTGGCTTGTATCATTTTATAAAGAAGAAATTCAGCATTTTTCTTAAACCGGTCATTGTCAGGGATTTGGCTTGCTTGCTCTGTACCTTTAATTATCTGCCATGAGTCATCAAGCCCTGCCTACCAAGGCGATAAATCAGCTGTGTGTACAACGATCAGTGCTTAGTATTTTGTTAGCTAAACAGTATAGCAGCAGCACCACTGAACTTTATTACTTAACCTCTACTTGATTTATTGCCTAAATCTACAACGTGTGAACTTCCACGCTGAGCTATTTCAGCTACTACCAGGAGACAGTTGATTGAACTGTGACTTTCTAACCTCTTTCTCTGCAATCAACCGTTACCTCCTGCTTCACAATCTCACTGTATATATTTGCACCGCAATGTTATTTGACCTTTGGAAGGTTATCTCAGTTCCGTAGAAGCCGATTCAGCCATCTGGAGAACTCCTCCCTCAAATTCCTCTGACTTTCAGCAGCCTGTCATTTTTTCTCTGCAGCAGTGAAAAGAGCACAGAAGCATTCAGGGTAAAAGTAACATCACTCGTTCTGTCCTGAATTTCTTAGTTAACATATTTGTGCTCTGACCTCAGTCACCTGTAGCTTGTATAAAACCTTTGAAAAATTTGAATTAGCTTTACCTCTCAGCTAAACTTTGCAATTACTAATAATATCATACAAGTGAATCTTCTCAGACACTGATACCTTTACAGAGACATTCTCTCAGTAGCATACTGTCTTTTACATAATTGGTTTCTCAGAATAAATTCACTCTCACAATCCTGATTGTACTTCAACATCTCTGTGCAATCACATACTGAAGTGATACAAGTCAAACACTGTGTGTAATATCATTTTCAGTCAATATCTGCAGTTGAGCTTCGAACAGAAGTCCTATTCCATTACATAATACTAAGCCTTCAACCATGGAGCCAGCGGATATACCTCAACTTGTCTACAACCTGACACAGAGAGTTGATCAGATTGCTCAGGCAGTGAGAGATCTACAAGTGGAGAACCAATCACTTAGAGAGATTATAAAAGATTCTATCGCCGTAAAGGCTACTCATGAGACACCACCTGAGCCTCTGGTGTCATTACCTGAACCATTTACCGGGAATAGAAAATTGTATAGGCAATTTAAAAACGCTTGCCATCTACTTTTCAACTTGAAACCCCGCAGTTGCCCCACAGATAGAATCAAAGTTCTTACGGTCATCTCTTTCCTTAGAGGAGAACCTAGAGGATGGGCTGATAACCTCTGTGAACATCAGGGTCCTATTATATCTTCTTTAGGGATTTTTTTTGATAATATGGATGATTTATACCTCGATAAGGACATTCAATTATCATCAGAAGCCAAAATGAGAGACCTTAAACAAGGCAAGAGACCGGTAGAGGACTATATTACCGAGTTTAAACTCTATGCAACAAATTTATTATGGAGCCCAATTGCACTCCGAAATCAGTTCCGACTTGGCTTGGCTGAATCGTTGAAGGACGAACTAGCCAGAATCGACCTTCTTCCAACCCTAGAGGCCTTAATGAGAGTTGCCATGCAGATAGATAGAAGACTCCGAGAAAGGAGATCTGAACGTACTCATACTGAATCATTCTCAAGATCTACTACCTATAACCGGAGTCCCTCTACAACTGCTAGTCAACCTACACCTATGGCGATAGGAGTACTTAGAGGTCCCTTAACGGCAGAAGAGCGGTTCAGGAGAAAGGCAAAGAGTTTGTGTATGTACTGCGCAGATCCATCCCATACTGTCTCAGACTGTCCCATCCTCTCAAGGAATAAGAAACGTAAGTGTTCTTTTATTCATTCTACTCATCTATTTCAAGAAACAATAACTTACTGTAAACTATCTCTCTTATTACAGTGGGATCACAAAAGGATACACACTGAAGCCATAATTGACTCAGGAGCTTTCAGGAACTTCATTGATTCTGAAATTGTATCCACCAATAAAATTCCACTTGTGTTGAAAACAAAACCGTTGGTCATTAGAGTTATTGATGGGTCTACCATATCTAACGGACCTATCACACATCATACAGTACCACTTATGGTTGCTTCAGAAAAAGGCCATACTGAGTATATATCTTTTGATGTGTTGCCTTCACCACCCTTTTCAGCTGTTCTAGGCATTTCCTGGCTTCAGCAACATGAACCTTCTATTAATTGGTCTACCTCACAGGTATGTTTTAATTCAGCATATTGTCAAAGCACTTGTTTTCCACAGCAGTTTCTACTTCACTCTCTTACAGATTCATTGCCTATACCAGAAACTTATAAGGATTTCAAAGATGTCTTTAGCAAGACCGAAGCAGACTGCCTACCACCACATCGTCCATACGACTGCCCTATCCAGTTACAACCAGGAGCCACTATTCCCGTTGGACATGTTTACCCTCTCAGCCAACCTGAATTGGAACATCTCAAGACCTACTTGGAGGAGAATTTGAAAAAAGGTTTTATCAGGGTTTCCACTTCTCCAGCAGGTGCGGGTATGTTCTTTGTGAAGAACAAAGATGATTCTCTCCGTCCCATAATCGACTATAGGGAGCTCAATAAAAGAACTATAAAGAACCGCTACCCTTTACCATTGATACCAGAGATGATAGAACGACTGTCTGATGCAACTATTTATACCAAACTCGATCTCAGAGGGGCGTACAATCTGGTTCGTATTCGTGAGGGAGACGAATGGCTCACTGCTTTTCGGACGAGATATGGCTTATTTGAATACCTGGTAATGCCATTTGGGCTATGGTAATGCCATTTGGGCTATGCAATGCCCCTGCCACCTTCCAACATTTTGTCAATGACATTTTCCGGGACTTGCTTGATATCTGTTTAGTAGTCTATCTTGATGACATCCTTATATACTCCAAAACACTAGAAGAACATGAGAAGCATGTCCGGTGGGTCCTCTCCAGACTACGAGTACATAAACTGTACGCAAAATTGGAAAAATGTCAATTTCATTGTAACCATATATCCTTTCTGGGGTATGAGATCTCTCCAACTGGTATTAGTATGCAACATAAAAAAGTAGAGACCGTTTTGGATTGGCCTGAACCGACTACTAAAAAGGAGCTACAGAGATTCCTTGGTTTCTCGAACTATTACCGGAAGTTTATCAAAGATTTCTCTAAAGTAGCTAAACCCCTTACACAACTCACCAGTGCATCAAAGCCTTTCTCCTGGTCCAAGGAAGCTTCTTCAGCTTTTAACTTCCTAAAGTTCAGCTTTTCTACAGCTCCCATTTTACATTTTCCTAATCCGGATATCCAATTTATACTTGAAGTCGATTCCTCTGATTTTGCCATCGGAGCTGTTCTTTCACAAAGACAATCCCTTATTGAACCCCTCCATCCGGTATAGTTCTATTCAAAGATTATGACTTCAGCTGAAATGAACTACAGTATAGGTGACAAGGAGCTTCTGGCCATCCGAAGAGCACTTGAGAACTGGAGACATCTTTTGGAAGGAGCAAAATACCCCATAACTATATATACGGATCATAAAAATCTCCAATACTTGCAGAACAACAAAACCTTATCAGCAAGACAGGTTCGATGGTGTCTCTTCTTTGCCAGATTCGATTTCCATATAATTTATCGTCCCACTAGCAAAAATGGGAAGGCTGACGCTTTATCAAGGTTATATACAAAACCTCCACGGATGAACCAGTCAACTCCTATAATACCCTCTGATCGATTCATTGGATTCACCTCAAAACTCCTAACCGATATAAAAAGATCTACACTGGATGACAAAGAGATACCCCAAACCCACTTAACAGAGAAAGATGGTATTTACTACCACAACAATCAGATATATATACCGTACAGCCTAAGATCTTTACTTCTTAAATACCATCATGATTCCCCAATGTCAGGACATCCAGGGGTAAATCGCACGATAGAACTCCTACAAAGGAATTACTGGTGGCCTAAAATGAAACAAACGGTTCAGACATACATAAAATCCTGCATAGTATGCACCACTGCAAAATCAGAAAGACACCGACCATACGGCCTCCTCATGCCACTCCCAATAGCAAACAGACCATGGGAACAAGTCTTGATGGATTTTATCGTTGAATTACCATCATCTCAAAGACATAATACTATTTTGGTTGTAGTTGATACCTTCACCAAAATGGGACATTTCATTCCCTTTCAAAAACTGCCTACTTCCTCAGAAACTGCCAAACTTTTCTTAGACAATGTCATAAGATCACATGGAACACCAAAACGGATCATCAGTGATAGAGGTATCCAATTTACCTCTCGCTTCTGGACAAAACTTTGCATGCTATTAAAGATTGACCACCGATACAGCACCTCTTTCCACCCTCAGACCAACGGTCAAACCGAAAGGGTAAATCAGTGGTTGGAGGAATATTTACGTTGTTTTTGTAGTCAACAGCAGGATCAGTGGTTAGAATTTCTACCCATGGCAGAATATGCCTACAATAGCTTAACAAACTCTTCCATCAAAACTTCACCGTTTTATGCAAACTATGGTTATCATCCATCATTTTTTCTAAACTCAGATCTTGCAAGCGACTCTCTACCTTTGGAAGATTTCATTAGAAAGTTAACCGACAATTTCTCCAGGATCAAACAAAACATCCAAAGAGCACAAGACAACCATAAACGGTTTTATGATCTAAGGAGAAGAACTCCTCCACGTTATTCTGTGGTCAATAAGGTCTGGCTCTCTACTAAGAATCTATGGCTACAAGTACCGTCTAAAAAATTCACTCATCGATACATTGGACCTTTTCCAATCCTTAAAGTGATTAATGATAATGCAATCACTTTGGAACTAACCCCAACCTTACGGGTACATCCAACATTCCACGTTTCTCTTGTAAAACCTTACCTGTTCACTAGGGTAACTGATCCTGTTCTTCCACCTATCTTATCTAGTGGTGATACTGAAGATTACGAAGTGGAATCAATACTGGATTCACGTTGGTGTGCATCTAATCTGGAATATCTAATCAGATGGAAAAATTACCCCCCTGAAGACGATTCATGGGAACCAGCTTCTAACATCACTGCACCCAGACTCATTTCACTATTTCATCGCCGTAATCCTGAAAGACCTAAGCCTCGAGCTGTGGGACAGCTCGCTTGAGGAGGGGGTAATGTCATGGATTTGGCTTGCTTGCTCTGTACCTTTAATTATCTGCCATGAGTCATCAAGCCATGCCTACCAAGGTGATAAATCAGCTGTGTGTACAACGATCAGTGCTTAGTATTTTTTTTAGCTAAACAGTATAGCAGCAGCACCACTGAGCTTTATTACTAAACCTCTACTTGATTTATTTCCTAAATCTACAACGTGTGAACTTCCTAACTAAGTCTGTTTTTTGAAAACTTTGCAACATTGTTTCCATTGAAGGGATTCAGTTTGTTTCAACCAGGCTGAGCTGTTTCAGCTACTACCAGGAGACAGTTGATTGAACTGTGACTTTCTAACCTCTTTCTCTGCAATCAACCGTTACCTCCTGCTTCACAATCTCACTGTATATATTTGCACCGCAATGTTATTTGACCTTTGGAAGGTTATCTCAGTTCCATAGAAGCCGATTCAGCCATCTGGAGAACTCCTCCCTCAAATTCCTCTGACTTTCAGCAGCCTGTCATTTTTTCTCTGCAGCAGTGAAAAGAGCACAGAAGCATTCAGGGTAAAAGTAACATCACTCGTTCTGTCCTGAATTTCTTAGTTAACATATTTGTGCTCTGACCTCAGTCACCTGTAGCTTGTATAAAACCCTGCTGTGTGTTAATTCCTGCTTACAAGGAATTTGAATTAGCTTTACCTCTCAGCTAAACTTTGCAATTACTAATAATATCATACAAGTGAATCTTCTCAGACACTGATACCTTTACAGAGACATTCTCTCAGTAGCATACTGTCTTTTACATAATTGGTTTCTCAGAATAAATTCACTCTCACAATCCTGATTGTACTTCAACATCTCTGTGCAATCACATACTGAAGTGATACAAGTCAAACACTGGCCTAGATTTGGAGTTCGGCGGTAAAAGGGCTGCTAACGCTCCGCGGGCTTTTTTCTGGCCGCACCATAAATTTAACTCTGGTATCGAGAGTTCAAACAAATGCTGCGTTAGGCTCCAAAAAAGGAGCGTAGAGCATTTTTACCGCAAATGCAACTCTCGATACCAGAGTTGCTTACGGACGCGGCCGGCCTCAAAAACGTGCTCGTGCACGATTCCCCCATAGGAAACAATGGGGCTGTTTGAGCTGAAAAAAAACCTAACACCTGCAAAAAAGCAGCGTTCAGCTCCTAACGCAGCCCCATAGTTTGCTATGGGGAAACACTTCCTACGTCTGCACCTAACACTCTAACATGTACCCCGAGTCTAAACACCCCTAGCCTTACACTTATTAACCCCTAATCTGCCGCCCCCGCTATCGCTGACCCCTGCATATTTTTTAAACCCCTAATCTGCCGCTCCGTAAACCGCCGCCACCTACGTTATCCCTATGTACCCCTAATCTGCTGCCCCTAACACCGCCGACCCCTATATTATATTTATTAACCCCTAACCTGCCCCCCACAACGTCGCCTCCACCTGCCTACACTTATTAACCCCTAATCTGCCGAGCGGACCTGAGCGCTACTATAATAAAGTTATTAACCCCTAATCCGCCTCACTAACCCTATCATAAATAGTATTAACCCCTAATCTGCCCTCCCTAACATCGCCGACACCTAACTTCAATTATTAACCCCTAATCTTCCGATCGGAGCTCACCGCTATTCTAATAAATGGATTAACCCCTAAAGCTAAGTCTAACCCTAACACTAACACCCCCCTAAGTTAAATATAATTTTTATCTAACGAAATAAATTAACTCTTATTAAATAACTTATTCCTATTTAAAGCTAAATACTTACCTGTAAAATAAATCCTAATATAGCTACAATATAATTTATAATTATATTATAGCTATTTTAGGATTAATATTTATTTTACAGGTAACTTTGTATTTATTTTAACCAGGTACAATAGCTATTAAATAGTTAAGAACTATTTAATAGTTACCTAGTTAAAATAATAACAAATTTACCTGTAAAATAAATCCTAACCTAAGTTATAATTAAACCTAACACTACCCTATCAATAAAATAATTAAATAAACTACCTACAATTACCTACAATTAACCTAACACTACACTATCAATAAATAAATTAAACACAATTCCTACAAATAAATACAATTAAATAAACTATCTAAAGTACAAAAAATAAAAAAGAACTAAGTTACAGAAAATAAAAAAATATTTACAAACATAAGAAAAATATTACAACAATTTTAAACTAATTACACCTACTCTAAGCCCCCTAATAAAATAACAAAGCCCCCCAAAATAAAAAATTCCCTACCCTATTCTAAATTAAAAAAGTTACAAGCTCTTTTACCTTACCAGCCCTGAACAGGGCCCTTTGCAGGGCATGCCCCAAGAATTTCAGCTCTTTTGCCTGTAAAAAAAAACATACAATACCCCCCCCCCAACATTACAACCCACCACCCACATACCCCTAATCTAACCCAAACCCCCCTTAAATAAACCTAACACTAAGCCCCTGAAGATCTTCCTACCTTGTCTTCACCATCCAGGTTTCACCGATCCGTCCTGGCTCCAAGATCTTCATCCAACCCAAGCGGGGGTTGGCGATCCATAATCCGGTCCAGAAGAGGCTCCAAAGTCTTCCTCCTATCCGGCAAGAAGAGGACATCCGGACCGGCAAACATCTTCTCCAAGCGGCATCTTCGATCTTCTTCCATCCGGAGTGAAGCGGCAGGATCCTGAAGACATCCAGCGCGGAACATCCATCCGGACCGACGACTGAACGACGAATGACTGTTCCTTTAAGGGACGTCATCCAAGATGGCGTCCCTCGAATTCCGATTGGCTGATAGGATTCTATCAGCCAATCGGAAATTAAGGTAGGAATTTTCTGATTGGCTGATGGAATCAGCCAATCAGAATCTAGTTCAATCCGATTGGCCGATCCAATCAGCCAATCAGATTGAGCTCGCATTCTATTGGCTGATCGGAACAGCCAATAGAATGCGAGCTCAATCTGATTGGCTGATTGGATCAGCCAATCGGATTGAACTTGATTCTGATTGGCTGATTCCATCAGCCAATCAGAAAATTCCTACCTTAATTCCGATTGGCTGATAGAATCCTATCAGCCAATCGGAATTCGAGGGACGCCATCTTGGATGACGTCCCTTAAAGGAACAGTCATTCGTCGTTCAGTCGTCGGTCCGGATGGATGTTCCGCGCTGGATGTCTTCAGGATCCTGCCGCTTCGCTCCGGATGGAAGAAGATCGAAGATGCCGCTTGGAGAAGATGTTTGCCGGTCCGGATGTCCTCTTCTTGCCGGATAGGAGGAAGACTTTGGAGCCTCTTCTGGACCGGATTATGGATCGCCAACCCCCGCTTGGGTTGGATGAAGATCTTGGAGCCAGGACGGATCGGTGATACCTGGATGGTGAAGACAAGGTAGGAAGATCTTCAGGGGCTTAGTGTTAGGTTTATTTAAGGGGGGTTTGGGTTAGATTAGGGGTATGTGGGTGATGGGTTGTAATGTTGGGGGGGGTATTGTATGTTTTTTTTTACAGGCAAAAGAGCTGAAATTCTTGGGGCATGCCCCGCAAAGGGCCCTGTTCAGGGCTGGTAAGGTAAAAGAGCTTGTAACTTTTTTAATTTAGAATAGGGTAGGGAATTTTTTATTTTGGGGGGCTTTGTTATTTTATTAGGGGGCTTAGAGTAGGTGTAATTAGTTTAAAATTGTTGTAATATTTTTCTTATGTTTGTAAATATTTTTTTATTTTCTGTAACTTAGTTCTTTTTTATTTTTTGTACTTTAGATAGTTTATTTAATTGTATTTATTTGTAGGAATTGTGTTTCATTAATTTATTGATAGTGTAGTGTTAGGTTAATTGTAGGTAATTGTAGGTAGTTTATTTAATTATTTTATTGATAGGGTAGTGTTAGGTTTAATTATAACTTAGGTTAGGATTTATTTTACAGGTAAATTTGTTATTATTTTAACTAGGTAACTATTAAATAGTTCTTAACTATTTAATAGCTATTGTACCTGGTTAAAATAAATACAAAGTTACCTGTAAAATAAATATTAATCCTAAAATAGCTATAATATAATTATAATTTATATTGTAGCTATATTAGGATTTATTTTACAGGTAAGTATTTAGCTTAAATAGGAATCATTTATTTAATAAGAGTTAATTTATTTCGTTAGATAAAAATTATATTTAACTTAGGGGGGTGTTAGTGTTAGGGTTAGACTTAGCTTTAGGGGTTAATACATTTATTAGAATAGCGGTGAGCTCCGGTCGGCAGATTAGGGGTTAATAATTGAAGTTAGGTGTCGGCGATGTTAGGGAGGGCAGATTAGGGGTTAATACTATTTATGATAGGGTTAGTGAGGCGGGTTAGGTGTTCATAACTTTATTATAGTAGCGCTCAGGTCCGCTCGGCAGATTAGGGGTTAATAAGTGTAGGCAGGTGTCGGCGACGTTGAGGGGGGCAGATTAGGGGTTAATAAATATAATATAGGGGTCGGCGATGTTAGGGGTAGCAGATTAGGGGTACATAGGGATAACGTAGGTGGCGGCGATTTGCGGTCGGAAGATTAGGGGTTAATTATTTTAAGTAGCTTGCGGCGACGTTGTGGGGGGCAAGTTAGGGGTTAAGAAATATAATATAGGGGTCGGCGGGGTTAGGGGCAGCAGATTAGGGGTACATAAGTATAACGTAGGTGGCGGTCGGCAGATTAGGGGTTAAAAATTTAAATAGAGTGGCGGCGATGTGGGGGGACCTCGGTTTAGGGGTACATAGGTAGTTTATGGGTGTTAGTGTACTTTAGGGTACAGTAGTTAAGAGCTTTATGAACCGGCGTTAGCCAGAAAGCTCTTAACTCCTGCTATTTTCAGGCGGCTGGAATTTTGTCGTTAGAGCTCTAACGCTCACTTCAGAAACGACTCTAAATACCAGCGTTAGAAAGATCCCATTGAAAAGATAGGATACGCAAATGGCGTAGGGGGATCTGCGGTATGGAAAAGTCGCGGCTGAAAAGTGAGCGTTAGACCCTTTAATCACTGACTCCAAATACCAGCGGGCGGCCAAAACCAGCATTAGGAGCCTCTAACGCTGGTTTTGACGGCTACCGCCGAACTCCAAATCTAGGCCACTGTGTGTAATATCATTTTCAGTCAATATCTGCAGTTGAGCTTCGAACAGAAGTCCTATTCCATTACAGTCATGCACATTGTTAACAACTTTATAAAATATTCTATCACCTTTTTCGACAGATACACAACTTATGTTATGATCAGTGCTTATAGATTCTACCAGGGGCATTAAAAGTGTTAAAGTAGGGGCGTGGCTACGCAGCGGCCATGATAGGTCGCATTTCATGAAGTTCTCTGAAGATTTTTCTACAAATATCCATTCATCCCTGAGGTTTTAAGCCAATTCACCTCCTATTCACTCTATACAGATGTCTTAATGTGCGGTGACTTTAAATTTGGATATTAGCTATGCCGAAAACTCAGAGAACTGATCAAGCACATTGTGAGCGCTACGGAGACCCTGCAAGAAGGCCCACAACACTTCCCCCCGACTGCCTGGGTTAGAGTGGAGTTATCCACACTAAACAATTTTGGGTCCACGCTACTTAGCTTAAGCTGAATATGGAGGGAGATTACTTGCACAGTGACATGCAGTGATAGGAGGCAGGGGAGGCAGTGCCTCCCTTGTCAAATCATAAAAGAAAAGTTTTTAATAGTTAATTAAAAAAGAAGAGGTTGTGTGGTGTTGTGCATGAACTTACTTGACTGGCCACGCCCAACAGACACCCCCACCCCCTCCCTCCACCAGCTCCACCATAGCAATGTGATCCATGAATCCATCATCCATGTTGTGCAATTAAGGAGAGGCAGTGATCCGTTCAGCTGCCCTCCATTTATAGCACAACATGGATGCTTAATAGGGTTACTAGCTCACTATGAGCTAGCACCCCCCAGTGGTATCTCCTGTGGTTCATACCACACTCAATTAGAGGCGGCTCTCCAAACCGCCTCTATGTTGGAGCTAAGCAGACAGCCAATCAGAACACCGCTGCCGTGCTTGGGCGTGTCTTGGGACTCTGGGGAGGCGTGCCGGGCATGGACAAGAGTCAGACTGACAGTACACTGGCGGGAACTAATTTGGAGGGAGCTGCTGCCGACTCATGGACACATGTGTGTGCGCGACAGTCCTCCAGACTTTCGTCATTAGTGAGAGTCACATATTGTAGGAGAGAGCGGGTGCCAGACAGTTGCGGTGCAGAGCTACCCAAGACAGGAGTCAGACTGAGGACTTACTGACTCAGGTGAAGAAGAGGAGCTGCTCACCCTGCGCAGCCACAGTGAGTGCCTAACTGCCTATGAGAAGTGCCAGCAGCCAGACCACATAACCATAACCAGACAGTGCCACTGACTGACTGCCCTGTATGGCTGGAGGTCGCATAAGTTGACTAGACAAAACCTTATACACACTCTTCAGTGTATGTACACTTGTGTTTTCAGACTAGATTTAATGCAAAACAAAAGTGGTTTAAAAACATACATAAAGCAAATGATACCAAAATGGCACACCTCAGTTTCAAAAGCCAACAATGACATTCCCTTTTAGAGAAGCAAACAATAAAATATTTATTTCTTAAAATGTTGCTGCTGAATATTATAAAGCAAATTAAAAAAGGAAAAAAGGTGTTGGATAATGCCATAAGTGAGTTAGAACATACATAGATCTAGAATAGCATTTAAGAATACATACAAGTGAGATACCACACAGGATTAAAAACAGAGAAAATTAAACAGTGTTCCTGCTAACTTACTCCCAAAGACTTCATAAAGTGAAAACAATTGACAATAATGTAAGGTTCAGATCTGGTCATTTCTTTACATTATATTTAAATAGGCTGTGGGTTATACAGTGTTAATGGCTGGGGAACATGGGTAATCGGTGTGTACATAGGCTGCAGGCTCATGTTACCACCTGAAATGATGTTGCAATAATACTTATATTTACTATATTTTATGCTATCAATTGGCTTACATTACTGTTTAAACAGAAATACAACAGTCAGTGTTGTCATAGAAAATAAATGACAAGTCCACTACAAAAAATACAATTCAATGAACATTCTAGCAAAATGACTTGCCACAAACAGCCTATTTTTTTTTTTTTTTTTAAAGGGACTCTTTAACATTGAGATATATACATATACATGTCTAAATATGGATATGCAGGGTCGCCATCAGGGGGTGACAGGGGTGACTCCTGTCAGGGGCCCAATGGGCTAGGGGGGCCCATGAGGCAAGAACTAAAAAATAAATAATTTTTTTTTAATTTTGGCAGCCACCAGTGGGTACCACAGCAGAGTGCAAATTGAGCATGGGAAATGTTATTACAAGGAGTAAAGTATTAGCATTTGAGAGGATTTCTGAGTGTGAGACAGACTTTGCACTTTGTAGAGTGTGTGCCTGAGTCAGACGGCTGATCACTTTCATTTGCAGAGGAGGTAGGAATTACTTAGCAAATGTTTTTTTTCTTTGTGCAATTTAAGATTGTAAATTCAGTGTGGTAGTAGTTGTATGGTGGGGCCAGGGGTCCATAAAAACACTTTTTTTTTTTGCAGCAGTGTATTTATGATTATTTGACAATGCTGTAGAAATTCTATATTTAAAACCATGCAGAAATGTTTCCTCCTCAATACACAAATTATATATATTACATTCCAGTTTACTGCCCCTTTATGCAAGGACTTTCCAGATACAAGGAGGCATTTTATCTAAGATTTTTACATCTTCATAACATGTTATACTCTCATATTAATATTGCTCAGTGTTGGAAATGAGACAGGTTAACTTAAAATTGCTCAGTTTACTCTACAGCTGACTTAATTTTGAAATGCATACCAACAAGCTTAAATCCTGCATTTAACCAGATCTAATGGTATGAGTACCACAGCTTATGGTTCCACCAAGACCATATAGAGTACAGCATTTTCAAAATCCACAAGTACAGCTGACAGATGGGAACATTTGTACACTATATTTGAAGTGGTGCTCTTGGTTGGGGAAAATGGGGAAAATATCAAACAAACATATGTCAACCTTTTAAAAGTTCTTTTCTTCATCTAGCCATCTACCCAGATCATTAATGTACAATTTTGAATTCACAGAATTATTTTTGTTTGCACATTTACAAATATGATTCTTTAAAAAGTGATCTCTTAATTTCTGCATTTTTTTATCATACATGTCTCACACTGTTGATTTAGGGGATGCAAGGTGCATAAATGTTTCCTCCTGTGAGTGTTTCTGTGGGTGTCTGTGTTTATGTCTTTGTGCTTTGGTTTGTATCTCTATGAGTGTGTATGTATTTTTTTTCTGTTGGTATCTCTGTGAGGGTGGGTGTGTATGTCTTTGTGCATTTTCTATGGATGTCTGTGAGGGTTTGTGCATATGTCTTTGAACTTTTTCTATGGGTGTCTCTGTGAGGGTGGGTGTGTTTGTTTGTCTTTGTGTATTTTCTCTGGATGCCTCTGTGAGGGTGGGTGTGTATGTCTGTGTTTTCTGTGGATGTCTCTGTGAGGGTGGGTGTGTGTGTGTATGTATGTCTGTGTTTTCTGTGGATGTCTCTGTAAGGGTGTGTATTTTCTGTGGGTGTCTCTGTGAGGGTGTGTGTATGTCTTTGTGTGTTTTCTGTGGATGTCTCAGTGAGGGTGTGTATGCATGTCTTTCTGTGTTTTCTGTGGGTGTCTCTGTGTGTGTGTGTGTGTGTATGTCTTTGTGTGTTTTCTGAGGCTGTCTCTGTTGGTGTTTCCTTGGGTGCATGTGCAAGTTTGAGTTTGTGTGTGTGTGTGTCCGTGTCCATTGTCTGTTCCTTTTTAGGACATTTTGACCTTACTCTTTCCGGAAGTCACCAATCTACCATTTAACCTTTAAATTATTGTTTAGGCAGTTCAGGGCCCTTCCTTTCAGCCACTGCATGCTGTTGTCATCATTTAGTTGGCATCTTCCTTTACAAAAAGATAATCAGAACTCCATATTTTGTTTTTTAAATCTCCTTTTTTACAAAACTGTAGTTTACCTCATTACTTGTCAGGTCAATGTAAACAAGTGCTAAGTGTCTGTTTGGGTGTCTGTGTCTGAGTTTAAATAGACACTTAAGAATAAAGTGCATATACGTTTTAGTCACTTGGTCAAAAATTGCACATGTCAAAGGAGGGGTGAGGGGGCCCTGATCAATGGTTAAGTCAGGGGCCCCAAAATTTCTAGTGGCGACCCTGTGGATATTTTTGTATATGCGGAAGCCGGCAGTGCAAAATCTGCCAAAACATGCTGCACTGTGCAAACTGCAAAGCTTAAGTTAACCCAGCACCTGCATTCTGTAACAGAAAAGAAAGGCCAGAGCAATGTGTGCACACCTGCCACCTGTGCAAAATCAAATATATAATGTTGTACAAAAAGATTGTGGCAGGTGCAAATACAATCAATCAAAGACTGATGCCCCTTAGACTATGTAGCTGGATGATTCCTACTACTATAACTGGGTTAATAAATAGTTGAATAACCACACATTATATATAAGAAAGCATGTCTTAAGCCTTATTTCTGTGGTAAAATTGAATTGCTCAGTGATGTCTCTGCAAGACTTGCAGACATTACTGAGCTATTAAATGTTACCACAGAAATAAGGTTTAAGACAGGATTTTTTTTAATATATAATGTGTGGTTATTCAACTATTTAACCAAGTTATGGTACTAGTAGGAATTATCCAGCTACATAGCCTAATGGTGCAAACTGCACTAGGCATTAGTCTTTGATTGTAATTTGCACCTGCCACAATTTTTTTGTACAACATTATATTTTTGATTTTGCACAGGTTGGCAGGAGTGCACACATTGCTCTGGCCTTTCTTTTCTCAGTAGCAGATGGGTTTAACTTAAGCTTTGCAGTTTGCACAGTGCAGTGCAAGATCATTTATTTAGTGAGTAATATAATGCAGGAGGTCAATATATTGGTAGTTTATGTTATATTCTATGGTGATATTGGCTACAGGCTGCAGTCCTCCATTATGCCAAATATGTACCCAAACTGCATAAGGGCATATTCCTATAAATTGCAAAGGGCTAAACTATGGGTACTTTATTTGCTTATACTGAGCTCCAGAGTCAACATATGTATACATTACAATCCAGGGTAGAGGCATTTGTTAGAGAAACAGAGGGAGAGAGTGTAAGAAACAGAGGGCAACAGTAATAGATATAGAGGATGAGATATGCCAGATAATAAATAGTAAAAAGGCAAATATGTGATATATAGATGCCAATAAGTAACATGTTGAAAATGGGATTGTTTATAATTTATAATAATTAAAATGTGATTGCTTCATCTATTATAAAAGCTATGTGCTGTATAAACATATATAAGATTAGAATTTATGTAGCCAAATTTATTTGACTATGAGATACTGAGCCTATTGATTGGCTAACTAGATGTGTTCAGCTAGCTGCCAGTAGTGCAATGCTGCTCCTTCAGCAAAGGATATCAAGGTAATAAAGCAAATTTGATAATCAAATTAAATTGGAAAGTTGTTTAAAAATTGTATGTTCTATCCAAATCATGAAAGAAAATTTTGGAGTTTCCTGTCCCTTTAAGTTGTATTTTAGTAGATGAATGTTCATTTGTTTTAAAATGTTAAAGGAGCATTAAACACATTTTTTTCTTTCATGTTTCAGATAAAACAAAAATACAATATTGAACAACTTTACATTTTATTTCTGTTATCTATTTTGCTTTTTTCTTTTGGTATCCTTTGAAAAACATACCTATGTAGGATAAAGAGCAGCAATGCACTACTGGGGGCATCTGGTGATTGATGGCTGCACATAAATGCCTCTTGTCATTGGCTCATTTAATGTGTTCAGTTAGCACCCAGTAGTGCATTGCTGCATATACTTCAACAAAGGATACCAAGAGAATGAAGCAAATTTAATAATAGCAATAAATTGGACCTGCAACCTGCCAATTCAAACATAAATTTAAGCTGTCTCTGTTGGGTTCATATATGTGTTTCTCGGGCATATCATAGCCAGTGCCTCACCAGCCTCTGACCTCACTGCACGTCACTGCTTGCTAATACAGGATCTACTCTGCAAGCTGGATCGGCAGATCTCTGACTGCTTTCAAGATCTTACACATTCTCTCAGAACCACTACGGAGGTAAGAGAAAACTACACATCTAAAATGACGGAGAAAATTGATAACTGTTTGAACAGAGTCTTCTGTCCACTGTACAGAGTCTCAATATGCCGCAAATAAACGCTGTCTTATAGCTGAGAACATTGAAACCAGTTTGCTCCAGGACTCAGAGATGTTAGGGCAGCAAAATACTTCTTTTCTTGAGGACAGATCTACCTTGGATGATTCTATGCCTACTATACCGATCGAGAGAGGCTACTTGGAACTCTCATTACACAGCAATTTGACAACAGTTCCAGCATTTGGAGTCACAGTAACCAGATAGCTGCTATACGGGACAGGAATCGACCTATAGGTGGACCTAAGAAGGCACAACACGCTAACCTACAATCTCCGACAGACCCGATATCTCAGGCTACTACAACCCTGGCTAGACTGCGCCACCCTGTTCTTAGGCAAACTGGCTTGAAATGGATCAAGCTTTGTGTATTCTCTTGTAACCTATAGCTCCCAAGATGCTTCTCAGCCTCTGGAGTGGGATGACTGAGAAATACACCATGGCATGTTGGAACTATTTGGTATTGAGGACACGTTTGTAACTATATTTATTTATTTTTGCCTCCTGTTGAACAATGTTTGTCCAGCCAGCTCAAACCTAATAATTTAGACAAGCTTTAAATACCACTGTTTTTACACTTTCTCATTGTATGGTATGCATATTCTGTATATAATCATTTATTTATGCAGTAGCTTATTTGTTGGGTCAAAGAGCCAGGTTTTATTGTATTAACAAATAACTATCAGCATGAAAAGACTGCAAGTAGGTATGTATTTATATCTTATACAAGACCTAGGACTTCCAAGGTGGAGGTTATTTTGGTGATTAATATTAACATCATGTCTTTTTTGGCTCATCCTGATCCTCTATTGATATTAATGCCATGATCTGTGCTTTAACTAATGGCTAAATGTCTAGATGTTTCTCTGCTGGTTTTGTGCCATAACACACATATCATACTATTTCCTGATCTTAAGTTGAGTAAAAGGATCAATTGGAATACTTAGATGTAGAGAGGAATTCATACAATAGAGTAAGTTTTGTTATCCACAGCATGTCTACTGTACGTCACCTACCTAATTATAAATAGAGTCACGCTTTACTCCTACAGTCTAAGGGGGCTAGTTATCAAGCCGTCTACTTTTCTGCCTTCGCCGGCCCAATACGCCCGCCTAAGCTCGCCTACCTTCGCCGCCGCGGACCTGAAAAAATACGCCTAAGATATCAAATAAAGCTGTCAAAAAGCCGCGGGGCGATGAGCAGCGGACTGTGACAGTTATCACTCATCCGATCTCGCTGCCCTTCGGCTTTTTCCCAGCTTTATTGCTAGCCTGTCACTAAGCACTCACACTAAACTGCACTGTTCTACCCCCTATACCGGCGCCCCCGGAGCCCCCCGCAACTCAATAAAGTTACTAACCCCTAAACCGCCGCTCCTAGACCCTGCCGCAACTCTGATAAATGTATTAACCCCTAAACCGCCGCTCCCGGACACCGCTGCCACCTACATTATACCTAGTAACCCCTATCCTGCCCCCCCTATACCGTCGCCCTCTATTATAAAATTATTAACCCCTATCCTGCTGATCCCGCACCTCTCCGCAACTAAATAAATAGTTTAACCCCTAAACCGCCGCTCCATGAACCCGCCGCAACCTATAATAAATTTATTAACCCCTATCCTGCCCCCCACTACGCCGCCGCCACTGTAATAAAATGATTAACCCCTAAACCTAAGTCTAACCCTAACCATAACGCCCCCCTAACTTAAATATTAATTAAATAAATCTAAATAAATTAACTCTTATTAACTAAATGAATCCTATTTAAAACTAAATACTTACCTTTAAAATAAACCCTAATATAGCTACAATATAAATAATAATTATATTCTAGCTATCTTAGGATTTATATTTATTTTACAGGTAACTTTCAATTTATTTTAACCAGGTACAATAGCTATTAAATAGTTATTAACTATTTAATAGCTTACCTAGCTAAAATAAAGAGAAATGTACCTGTGAAATAAATCCTAACCTAAGTTACAATTACACCTAACACTACACTATACTTTAATAAATTATTCCTATTTAAACTAAATACTTACCTGTAAAATAAACCCTAAGATAGCTACAATGTAATTAATACTTATATTATAGCTATCTTAGGAATTATATTTATTTTACAGGTAACTTTGTATTTATTTTAGCTAGTTAGAATAGTTATTAAATAGTTATTAACTATTTAATAACTACCTAGCTAAAAGAAATACAAAATTACCTGTAAAATAAATCCTAACCTAAGTTAAAATTAAACCTAATACTACACTATCATTAAATTAACTAAATAAACTACCTACAAAGAACTACAATGAAATACAATTACATAAACTAACTAAAGTACAAAAAATAAAAAAAGCTAAGTTACAAAAAATAAAAAATTAAGTTACAAACATGTTAAAAATATTACAACAATTTTAAGCTACTTACACCTAATCTAAGCCCCCTAATAAAATAACAACCCCCCCCAAAATAAAAAAAATCCCTACCCTATTCTAAATTACATAAATTTCAAAGTTCTTTTACCTTACCAGCCCTTAAAAGGGCCATTTGTGGGGGCATGCCCCAAAAAGTTCAGCTCTTTTGCCTGTAAAATAAAAATACAACCCCCCCCAACATTAAAACCCACCACCCACATACCCCTAATCTAACCCAAACCCCCTTTACAAAAACCTAACACTAATCCCCTGAAGATCATCCTACCTTGAGTCGTCTTCACTCAGCTGAGCCACCGATGGAACTGAAGAGGACATCCGGAGCGGAAGAAGTTAATCCTCCAAGCGGCGCTGAAGAAATCTTCCATCCGATGAAGTCATCATCCAGGCGGCGCTGAAGAAGTCTTCGATCCGGCCGATGTCATCTTCAAAGAGGCGCTGAAGAGGTCTTCTATCCGGGCGAAGTCATCTTCCAAGCCGGGTCTTGAATCTTCCTTCCGCCGACGCGGAACCACCTTCTTCACCGACGGACTACGACGAATGACGGCTCCTTTAAGGGACGTCATCCAAGATGGCGTCCCCTCAATTCCGATTGGCTGATAGGATTCTATCAGCCAATCGGAATTAAGGTAGGAAAATCTGATTGGCTGATGGAATCAGCCAATCAGATTGAGCTTGCATTCTATTGGCTGTTCCGATCAGCCAATAGAATGCGAGCTCAATCTGATTGGCTGATTGGATCAGCCAATCGGATTGAACTTGAATCTGATTGGCTGATTCCATCAGCCAATCAGATTTTCCTACCTTAATTCTGATTGGCTGATAGAATCCTATCAGCCAATCGGAATTGAGGGGACGCCATCTTGGATGACGTCCCTTAAAGGAGCCGTCATTCGTCGTAGTCCGTCGGTGAAGAAGGTGGTTCCGCGTCGGCGGAAGGAAGATTCAAGACCCGGCTTGGAAGATGACTTCGCCCGGATAGAAGACCTCTTCAGCGCCTCTTTGAAGATGACATCGGCCGGATCGAAGACTTCTTCAGCGCCGCCTGGATGATGACTTCATCGGATGGAAGATTTCTTCAGCGCCGCTTGGAGGATTAACTTCTTCCGCTCCGGATGTCCTCTTCAGTTCCATCGGTGGCTCGGCTGAGTGAAGACGACTCAAGGTAGGATGATCTTCAGGGGATTAGTGTTAGGTTTTTGTAAGGGGGGTTTGGGTTAGATTAGGGGTATGTGGGTGGTGGGTTTTAATGTTGGGGGGGGTTGTATTTTTATTTTACAGGCAAAAGAGCTGAACTTTTTGGGGCATGCCCCCACAAATGGCCCTTTTAAGGGCTGGTAAGGTAAAAGAGCTTTGAAATTTATGTAATTTAGAATAGGGTAGGGATTTTTTTTATTTTGGGGGGGTTTGTTATTTTATTAGGGGGCTTAGATTAGGTGTAAGTAGCTTAAAATTGTTGTAATATTTTTAACATGTTTGTAACTTAATTTTTTATTTTTTGTAACTTAGCTTTTTTTATTTTTTGTACTTTAGTTAGTTTATGTAATTGTATTTCATTGTAGTTATTTGTAGGTAGTTTATTTAGTTAATTTAATGATAGTGTAGTATTAGGTTTAATTGTAACTTAAGTTAGGATTTATTTTACAGGTAATTTTGTATTTCTTTTAGCTAGGTAGTTATTAAATAGTTAATAACTATTTAATAACTATTCTAACTAGCTAAAATAAATACAAAGTTACCTGTAAAATAAATATAAATCCTAAGATAGCTATAATATAAGTATTAATTACATTGTAGCTATCTTAGGGTTTATTTTACAGGTAAGTATTTAGTTTAAATAGGAATAATTTATTAAAGTATAGTGTAGTGTTAGGTGTAATTGTAACTTAGGTTAGGATTTATTTCACAGGTACATTTCTCTTTATTTTAGCTAGATAGCTATTAAATAGTTAATAACTATTTAATAGCTATTGTACATGGTTAAAATAAATTGAAAGGTACCTGTAAAATAAAAATAAATCCTAAGATAGCTAGAATATAATTATTATTTATATTGTAGCTATATTAGGGTTTATTTTAAAGGTAAGTATTTAGTTTTAAATAGGATTCATTTAGTTAATAAGAGTTAATTTATTTAGATTTATTTAATTAATATTTAAGTTAGGGGGCGTTAGGGTTAGGGTTAGGTTTAGGGGTTAATAATTTTATTACAGTGGCGGCGGCGTAGTGGGGGGCAGGATAGGGGTTAATAAATTTATTATAGGTGGCGACGGTGTTGGGGGGGCAGGATAGGGGTTAATACATTTAATATAGGTTGCGGCGGGTTCAGGGAGCGGCGGTTTAGGGGTTAATACATTTATTATAGTTGCGGTGGGCTCCGGGAGCGGCGGTTTAGGGGGTAATAACTTTATTTAGTTGCGGCGGTGTAGGGGGGGTCAGATTAGTGGTGTTTAGACTCGGGGTACATGTTAGGGTGTTAGGTGTAGACAGCTCCCATAGAAATCAATGGGATGTCTGTCAGCAGCGAACTTGTACTTTCGCTATGGTCAGACTCCCATTGATTCCTATGGGATCCGCCGCCTCCAGGCTGGCGCTTTGAAAACCAGGTACGCTGGGCCGTAAAAGTGCCGAGCGTACCTGCTAGTTTTTTGATAGCTAGCAAAAGTAGTGAGAATGTGCCGCACTTGTGTGCGGAACATCTGGAGTGACGTAAGAATCTATCTGTGTCGGACTGAGTCCGGCGGATCGAAGCTTACGTCACAAAATTCTACTTTTGCCGGTCTCGAGCCTTTGATAACTAAGGCGTATCAGCCTCGCCACAAATACGCTGCGGAATACGCAGCGTATTTGAGGTTGACGGCTTGATAACTAGGCCCCTAAATCTCAACCTGGATACTTAGACCTCGCGTCAACACAGAGTTATACATTAAATTATACCATCAAATATGCTAAATGCCATAATATGTCCAAAATAAAATCACTTATTCCCAGACAAAATATTGAGTACGATTTGTACAATTAAATCCTTTTCTGTTCTGTTATTATCCCACTTAGAATCTGCTTAGTTCAATGTCTGCTTGTTTTCTTAAGCCATTATTTATAGTTATATTTAACATTTCCTGGTCTCCTTATCTGTGGTTGCCGTGGCTCATATCTGTTGCTTCCAATTACTTAGGGTCAACATGGGTTTGCACCAGCAACAGCACTTTATCATAAACACAGTGGACATTCTATATTTGTGCTGTCCCTTATGCCTACTTATATGGTCTCATTTCTCTTTTGCTGACAACTTTGGCTATTTGGGAAATGGATATTAATGTTAAATGTTATTTTGTTCATGCCTGATTGTTCCATTCTAGTTTAACACATATCTATGCCCTAAAAGTGTACATGACTATCACTAAGACCAAAATTAGAGTACATACATTATGTAAGAGCATGAAAAGGGTTAATTAATCAGTTTACATTTTCTCAAGGTTAACTGGTGTAGTGGCGCTTTGTTCCAAGTTTTAAGCCCCCCCCCCCTACAAACAACACCCATGTTTAAATAACGCCCACATTCCTATTTATTGCTCGGAGCTTCGCAAGTTATATTATACTAAGTTATAAAAGTTTTAGCTATTAGACTGTGCTCTATATGACTTCCCCACCTTCCCCCTCCATCTAACCAAGACTACCTAGATCCCAATCCCCACCCTAGGCTCCATACTAGGTTAACTCCCCCTATGCCCTCTTGTTCTGCATATAGAAGACAGCTCTCATTTGTGAATAGGCTATTTCTACATCAAATATATAGCTCTTATAGTCCTACACACCCTCCCACCCTCACACCGACCTTCAGCATAATCAGTAGAAATATACACTTATTTTTCTTTAGGTGCCTAAACCTTATCTCCTTCAGTATACTCCCTCATCACCCTACTAGATATAACTACTGATACCCTAGGCTCCCTACTAAATATCCACTAATAACCATCCATTCCCTACCTATAGCTGGTCCCACCGCTACTTCCCACTTATATTTCGTTGGGTCTATTCCCCTCTCCCACAAAACTAAATACAGTATTCTTCATATAATTACTATATTTAATGGTTTGCCTAGAAGACACTTTATCACTATAAGGCTGACCAGATAATATACCTGATATTATCACAGTATGTTGTATTTTGGATTTACTCCCTGATTCATTTACCTCACCTTTTAAACAGGGACACAAGATAGCATATTTAATTTAGTCCTTGCAGCTTAATCTAGGATGCGGTCTATCTTATACCTTTGCTCAGACCATTGCCTACAGGATTACCCTAACTCTTATACCTTAGATTCTTTACAATGGCCCGCTCACCTCTCCCCCAATATTACAGTGGCTCTTGTCCACTGATTTATTTAAACCATAATTTAAACCAGGTTACTACCTACTTATGTATGTAGGTATGCTCACTGTATATCTAGTCCTTGGATGCTTATACACTACAGGTTCTATATGTTCCATTAATAGATTACCCAAATCTATGCACCTACACCATATCATATCATGATTCATTATGCAATGTAGTATATGGTTTACAGAAAAATGAGGTTCATAATATTTCTACACAGGTTATTTCTTATTGTTTCTACCACCATTTTGCTATTAGACTGCATCAGACTTTGATCGGAATAATCTATACTTGTTGCTGTACATTTCTGATGCTTCATGATATCTTATATTTAACCTGTGTAAATTGGTTATTGTTTGTTAGGACTTCTCCCAACCTCAAGAAAAAATGTATTTTAAAATTAAAAAAAAGTGTTAAAGTAGTATTCTCTTTAGAATTTTGTTTAACAAACACCAAATATTTAGCAATACAGCATTGTACTTTTTATTTTTTACATCCTCTAGTAAATCAGAGTTATTTAAAGGGACAGTAAACACCAGAATTTTTGTTGTTTTAAAAGACAGATAATCCCTTAATTACCAATTCCCCAGTTTTGCATAACCAACACAGTTATAATTATACACGTTTTACCTCTGTAATTACCTTGTAAAAGCCTCAGCAGACTGCCCCCTTATTTCAGTTCTTTTGACAGACTTGCATTTTAGCCAATCAGAGCTGTCTCCATGGTAAATTCATGTGCATGAGCTCAATGTTATCTATATGAAACACTTGAACTAATGCCCTCTAGTGGTGAAAAACTATCAAAATGCATTTAGATTAGAGGCGGCCTTCAAGGTCTAAATTAGCATATGGACCTCCTAGGTTTAGCTTTCAACTAAGAATACCAAGAGAACAAAGCAAAATTGGTGATAAAAGTAAATTGGAAAGTTGTTTAAAATTGCATGCCCTATTTGAAACATGAAAGTTTTTTTTGGACTTGACTGTCCCTTTAAGATATCAGCAATTTCAACATCCAATCGTGTTGTAACTGTGATGCATATCTGTATCACCCTATTGAGTACATTTCAAGCAGTTCACATCCAGTTTTGCGACCAGGTACATTTTTTTGAGTGTGCTCTATTACTGGTTAGTTAAGAAATGTGAGAGTAAAGGTATAGCAAATCCTATAAGCGGTGCTAAAAATCCACCAGATTGATTCACTAGGTTACTTTGTTTTGTTAATGGATATTGTCCTATTACTCAGACTTTTTATAATTTTGCTCCACTTTTTAAGATATTTTTTTTGCTTTGTTTTCAAGGGCAATCTACCTTTTAGAATGTTAAGTGCTATTTCACATATAGCCAATATTAAGAGGCCGATTTTATTAAGTGGCGGGCGGACATGATTTGCTGTGGTGAATAATGTACACCCGACATCGCTAAATGCCGACAGCATATGTCGCCATTTATCATTTCACAAGCATTTCCTGTGAAATGCTTGTGCAATGCCTCCCCTGCACATTTGTGGCCAATCGGCCGCTAGCAGAAGGTGTCAAACATCCTGATCATATCTGATCGGAAAAATTGCAGTCCACCACTGCAGAGGTGGCAGACGAGTTAAGGAGCAGTGGTCTTATGATCACTGCTTCTTAACTCCTGATTCCGGTGAGCCTTCTGGTGAGCATGGAATGAGCAGCATTCGCTGCTAAGTAAATTGGCCCCTAAGTCTTTAGAAGCATCACGTATAATAGCCTTTTTCTGTGCTGGTGAAGCACAATTTAACATTTTTAAAGCCTTCCAATTGCTGACTAGTTTGCTATTCATTATTACAGACCCCTAATGTTTGATGTTGAATGATGGATAAACTAAAAGACTTTAGATTTTAGAGCATGACTTTTTAAAAATATACACAAAAAGTGTATCTGGTAGTGAGAGATGTTCTTAACCTGTACTCATCAGACGTATTGGCTCTTAAATCTACCAACAAATATCCATAAGGGATATGTGTGGCATCTTCAAGAGCTTCTAAAAACTAATTAGGTTTTCCAGGGTACATGTGTTGTGCTAAAGTAATAATTTGTAGCTTATCTATTGGGTTTTTAAAAAGTACCATATTTTTTATTTTTATATTTAATGTGATAGTTCTTTCTGTTTTTTTAACCTGACAAAAAAACATTTTGTACAAGGTACATGATACTCCGCTCTGAAATGTAAAAGTAATTTACAAAAAATGTACATCACAGAAATCTACCACTGGCAGCTTCTATCAGATCATCATCAATTGTTATATTCATTTTATCAGGTGGAAATAAATCATCATTGATAAATGTGCTTGGAAGACCTTCTATAAATGTAATATAGCAAAGTATATAATAATTCATCATACAATTTTGCCAGCAAGCATAAAACCCACAATATCAGGTTTGTGGAACAGAAGTGTGTCAGAATGGCGTAAAATTTGTTTGACTAAATATCCTTTTCCTGTATTTGAAAGCCCTATTAAAATACAAGAAAAATGGTTGTTTCAAGCATGGGTAATTGTTATTATATTAGTAACCAAATGGCAGTGTAGTAAAATCCTGTGATAATTGTCTTTTTGTATAAACAAACTTTTGTGTTTTCATTAATGAACGTGTCATAATCTGCCTGTATTGTTTTGTTTCTGGTAATACCCTGTTGCTCTACTATAAGTCTTTTTTTAAAAAATGTCTATGTTAGATTTTAAAGGATAGTCCAAGACCAAGTCTTTTAAGCTTTTAAAATTGATTATATCTGTGTTTGGGATGTTCAAGGTTATACCCTTTACTTTAATGCTTGTTTTTCCATTACTCAGTTTATACCCATAAGTCTTGGGCCCTGCAGATACAAACTCTGTGATGTGTTCCCTGGTTGGTAGTTCGTTCCCCTAGATAATTCCAGTCAAAGCCCTTGCTCACAAATATTACAGAGATAGAGGCACCTCTCGTGTAGACTTTCCAGTATCCTGTACAATTCAAGTCTGGCATATGCTGTAGTAAAACAAGCTATAAAGATGTTAACATTTGTACTTGTTGTATTCCTCTGTTTTGCATATTTCCAACTAAGCATCAGTACACCAGGCAGGGTACTCAGAAGCTGAGGTCTTGTTTAATGTAGTTATCAAACATATTCTTTTTATACTTTTTAAAATGCCAAATCTCATAGATTTTAGAAATTGTACAGCCTTTTTCCACAGTTAATTCAATTTCAATAGTACACCATGTGCCAGTCAACATCCATTGTTCATCACTATGATCACACTGTGTAAATTTGTTATTGATGGCACAGGTCAAGCAAAGTGGGAACATGAGATTACCATTTAATTTTAAGGGTTGGAATAGGAAAAATAACCCTCTAAGTGGAATCATTTTTACTTTAGTCAAGCCAAAATAAAAAATAGATTTTCCTGAAATTCTCATAAATAATTTTTGGGCGCCTAACAAGGTAAGCTTTGTCTTGTTGATAAATGGGAACAAACTGGTAAAGTCATAGTAGTGGATACTTTTACCAGGAGCCTTTTGGTGATACAGTTTAATCGCATTTGTGCGACCACCGTAAAGTGGATCTCTGCGGTCCAAGGGCTGTAGGAGCTATTTTTTAATAATAAAATCTTGCAGGTCTTTGTCTGGGGCTAACATATCAAACCACTCGTGTTCTCAGAGTACTCGGACCTCAAAGCCACTTGATTGTATAAAAGTTTTACTTAATATATAGTATTTGTTATGGTTTAAGACTTAATACATAGGAAAGTTGTTTTTTTTGTTTGTTTGTTTTTTTTCCCTCCCAAAATCAGCTTTATTTCCAAAGAAATGCAATACAATGTATGGAGTCGCAGCTCCATGAGGCAAACATACATTGACTGATCATTTTCCATAATTCAGCGGTACACATGTTCGATGTAAAGCAGTCCAAAAAACTTTATTAATGTGTATCGCTAAAACAATAAAAAATTTGAACAAAACAAAACAAAACCTTAACATTTTAAAACCTAGTAATAAACGCATAACAGCTAAGAAACTGTATCTAATGCGTTGTCACTATAAACTCGATTCAAACGTACTTAAATAAGAAATTTTGTGTATCACCTCAGAATTCTCAGTGTGTTGTCACCTCTTATGTGAGTTAGTCATGTTTATGTCTATTACTCAATGTCCAAGGTGGTGTGTTTGTGTTTACTCTTCTGTGTTGATTTAATATAACTTTCCCACATTCCAACTATTTCGGCATACAAGTCCATTCTATCGTGTTTTAGGTAATGGCATTCCTCCATCTCTATTAGTTCTGAGGTTTTTTCTACCCACATCGCTATATAGGGAGCTTCCCTACCTCTCCAATTTTTAGCTATCAGTAATTTGATGCTGTTTATCATTATAGTAAGAATTTTTAGTTTGGGTTTATGTTTCAGCTTTGGTGGTTTGTTTAACAGCCAGATCAGAGGACCTAGCGTAAGCTGTGTTTCTAATATTTGTTCAATTTCCTCAATGACTTGTCTCCAGAAATTACGGACAGAGGAGCACCACCGCCACATGTTCGCCATATCGCTTCCAACATGGCCACATGTCCAACATCTATTCCCCGAACTATGGAATAATCTATGGAGTCTCCTCGGGGTGTAATACCATATATGTAATATTTTAAAATTTATTTCCAGAACATGGAGGATTTCATGGTATGATGAAAGATTTGTGCGCAAGTTTGAGGGAGTATAATTTTACCCAAGTCTCTTTCCCAGCTTTCCATATATCCTAGAACTTGACCAGGTTGGTTCTGAACCAGCAATTTATATATTTTAGAGATTGTATGTCTTGGGGGAGGATTGTGTATAAATAAGGATTCAAAATGAGTAAGGGGTCTCGTCATATTTCTGGCCTGTGGGTTAGAATTTAAGAGGTGGTGTAAAGTGAACCAGTCTGCGAAGCTCTTCAGTCCCTGGTCTACTATATTTCTTTGGTGTTTAAGTTGTTCTTTATCTATGAGCGAATGTACAGGTAAGTCTCTGAGAGGTTGGGGTGACAAAGTTTGTAATATGAGAGGCCCTAGGTCTAGTTCACCATTTTTGACTAGTGAGGTTAAGAGAGAAGGTCTAGATGTTAGGAAGGAAAAATGTGTAAGGGTCTTATTTCAGTTGTTAAGGGTCTCTGTGATGATTGGATTTGTTGTACCTATAATAGGTGTGGTAGTGAATGACCAGCACCATTCACTAATGCGTGACGTGTGGAGACTATCTAGTTCTATGTCTACCCACCGTTTATAGTGGGGGTGCGTGTACATGTCAAGTACTCTTTGTAAGAAGATGGCCGTTCTATATGCTTGTAAGTTGGGCATGCCGAGACCACCCTGATCTTTATGTTTCATCATAACTGATTTGTTGATTCTGGGGTGTTTTCTGTTCCATGCGAATTTGCTAAAAGCTGTTTGTAGGGATGTAATGTAGAGTTTAGGCAGGGGTATCGGTAACGTCTGAAAGAGATATAATATACAGGGAAATATGTTCATTTTTATTAAGTTGATACGCCCCATCCACAAAATACTTTTATCCATCTGGATAGATCATTTATTAGTTTATCCATCAGAGGTTTAAAGTTATGGTGGAATAACAAGTCTAGTGTAGGGGTAATATTAATTCCTAAATATCTGAGAGATTTAGAGCACCATCTAAACGGGGTAACTTTTTCAATCTCTTTCAAGGTTTTCTGATCTAAAATTATATTCAGAATTTCAGATTTAGTTAAGTTTATTAAAAAATTTGTAAGCTTATGGAAGATTTGGAGCTCCTTGATAATAATGGGAATGGAGTGTTACGGATGATAGAAGGATGTCATCAGCGTATTGGGAGATTGTATAAGATTGATTTTTAATTTGGATGCCTCGTACATCTGTACTGTTCCGAATTTTCATGGCCAGGGTCTATATTACGCATGCGAATAATAGAGGGGAAAGCGGGCATCCTTGTCTGGTTCTGTTTGTCAACTGAAAGGGCTCTGAGAGCACCCCATTAAGGGAAATTCTTGTGGTCGGTTGTGAATAAAGTGCAAACACACAATGTAACATGCCTCCAAGACCCATATGTTGTAACGTAGAGCGTAGAAAGTCCCAGCTGACACGGTCAAAGGCCTTCTCCGCATCCATTGAGAGGAGGACCAGCGGAATCTGATGTTCCTGTGCATAGTGTGTAATATTTAAGGCCCTGACTGTGCCATCCTTCGCCTCCTTACCTGGAATGAACCCTATTTGGTCTGGGTACATCAGGTCTGATATGACCCTATTTAATCGCGTTGCCAGAATCTTTGAGTATATTTTAACATCAGTGTTCAGTGCTGATTTTGAAAAGACGTGTGTTTCATCTATAGAGTTGTAATATGATAGGAGCTGAGGGGCTAGTAAATCTTTAAATTTGTTATAATAGGCGTAAGAAAAACCATCAGGGCCCGGTGCTTTACCCATGGGTAGATTTTCTATGGTATTAGATATTTTGTCTATAATAATTGGGTCATCTAGCATTTCCATTTGTTCTCGAGTAATTTTGGGTAGTTGTAACTGTGTCAGATAGAGGTCTATATGTTCTTTACATTTTTCTCTAGCCTTCGGGTTATGTGTATTTAAGTTGTATAAATCTTGAAAGTAAGATCGAAATGCAGATGCTATAGAGTGGGATGTGTTATAATGACGTCCCTGTTTATCTTTAACGTGTAATATATAAGCAGTGTTAGATTTTTTCTTTAAAAGCCTAGTTAAGGATCTACCCGGTTTGTTATGGGATTCATATATTTGTTGTTTTAGCTGTAATCGTTGTCTGTTAATGTCTTTGTTTAATATTGAGGCTAACTCTTTCTTCTTATTGGAAAGAACCTCCAGGATTTGTGAGTCATTAGGATGTAGTTTGTGTTGGGTCTCTGTATCTTCTATAAGTGCTATTAGGGCATTTGTTTTTTCTCTTTTAATTTTATTCCTTCTGGCCTTGTAAGCAATTAATTCTCCCCTTATAACGGATTTGTGTGCTTCCCAATTGTTCTGAGGTGAGGTGTCTAGCGCTGTGTTCATCAGGAAATATTCAGTAATGCGTTCTGTTAGCTTAACTTTTATTGCTTAACAGAGTAGCATGTACTCATCTAATTTCCATATAAAATCTTTGATAGGTTTCGAGGGCCATATGAAGGAGCAGTGTACTAGATTATGATCAGACCACGTTACCGAGGTGATCTGTGCTGATCTGAACATGCTCATCCCTGTGATATCTGTGAATATATAGTCTATGCGTGTGTAAAGCTTATGCGGGTAGGAGAAAAATGTGAAATATTTGGATTCGGGGTGTAGTGTTCTCCAAACGTCTTTCGCAGTGAGTTATTTCAAAAGCATTTGTGTTTTCTGTATTGTGCGGGTTGATAGAGAAGAGTGTGTGGAGGAGCAGTCTAACGTCGGATTCAGTGCTATATTCAGGTCCCCACCCATCAATAGAGTTCCACTGGAGAACTCCAAGATTTCGTTAGTCAGTTTTTAAAGAAATGGAAGTTGCTTCGCGGGTGGGGCATACATGGATATGATAGTAACTGGGCGGCCGTATAAAAGACCTTTGATCGCTATATAACGACCCTCTATATCTCTATGTACCTTATTATCATGAAATAGTATTCCCTTTTTAATAAGGATTCCTACCCCTTGTATTTTCTTTTTTGGGTTTGAAACATAATAGCTGGTGCCAAATTTATAGTGGACAGTTTTGGGCTCTCTTCCTTTTAGAAAGTGGGTTTCCTGTAGGAGTACAATGTCTCCTTTCAGTCTTTTAAAATCGGATAGAGCTATATTTCTTTTTTTAGGGGAATTTAAGCCTTTGGCGTTGACTGACAGAATGTGCATTGAGGTGTCGGGATTGTGCAGTGTCATGGTGTTAATATGTATTTACGTATCTGATGATTAATGAGATGGGTGCTATCTGAGGTACCTGAGGTAATATTTAGAGACATTTCTTTAGCTGTGGCGCATAATGCTTTTGAGTCATTCCAGTTTCTAGGTGAAATAATAATAAACAAAAAACAAAATAACATCAATATAAACCAAAAATTATAACTGTGTAACCATTGCTAGTGCGTGGGCGAAATCAACGTTCCACCGTCGCGCAGATGCAATATGGGGGAAAGAATTCATTCTCTCCATCGGAAATACTAAGAACAAAAAGATTAATGGGTGTTACATGTGTTTCCTTGTGACATTCAAACAGAACGAACAAAAATGAAAGTCATCAAAACAACCATTTGAACATAACATTATGAATACAACATTAACTCAATAACAACATTAGTAATAGACATCTCTCTTGTATCTGTGTTATATTTTGTTGCGATCCGGGAGATGACACATAGATTATGACCTCACTCTCTACATCAAGAGAAGACTAAACAACAATTAGAAAGTCTCATTATGGGGTATACATTGGTGATATTCCCGAGAGTGGGCCCCGGGCCTAATTACCCATATAACTGAGATACTTATCTGTCTCTATATAGTGAGATAGGTTAGAAGAGCCAGTCTCTTTTTTATTCTTCATGTGTGGGATCCTGGCCCTCTCTGGTTGGGTTTCGGCCTTTCTTGTGGTGAATTGTGGTCTAGTGTGATCTCCGTTCTTTAGGTGAGCTTGTTTTTGTTGGAAGTTGTGTGTTGTTGTCTGCGTCCATTGTGGTCGTTGGTTGGGGGACTTGTATGTTGAGGATTCTGGTTAGAGATTTCAGATCTGAGGGGTCCCTATAAATGAGTTGTTTCTCAGCGTGTTGTATAATAATACTAAAGGGGAACCCCCATCTATATTTGATCTTGTTTTCTTGTAAAACTGATATGAGGAACCTTGCTCCTTTTCCCTTTTCTATTGTTGCTGGGCAGAGGTCTTGGTATATCTGCAGCTCTTGATCTTTATATTTGATTGAGCGTGATGCTCTGGCAGCTATCCAAATTGTCTCTCTGTCCCTAAAATGAAAAAGTTTTACAATTACATCCCTAGGGGGTGCACTTATAGCTGGTTTGGGACGTCGAGCTCTATGAGCTCTTTCTATAGAGATCTCTGATATTTGGGTAGAATTCGTTAAGTAGTTAAAAAATCTATGAGGTTATCCCTCGGATCCTCAAATTATTCCGTCCCCAATTTTCAAGGTCTTCTACCTTTTTTTGGAGGGAGTGCAGAGAAGCAGCGTGTTGAGCTAAGCAGTGCTCAGACGAGGAGACCATCGGGTTAAGGGTGTCTTGATCTGCTTCTAGATCATCAATTCTAGAGCCTAATTCTTTGATGCCCCTTCTGACCACTGAGAGTTCTGTCTTTATGAACGTCTTAAGGTCCGCAATGTCAGATTTGGAGGACAAATTTTGAATTGTAGTTTGGATGTTGAGCAGTTGCAAGTTCTGCTGCGAGTCAGAAGCCATTTTGGCTTTGGTTGGTGGTGATTTTTTAGTCTGTGGGTCTGATTGTTCTTGTGGGGAAAAGAAGGCGCTGAGGTTACCAGAATGAGTGGGATTTATATTATTACCTTTCTCCCCTTTGGTGATCCTCCTAGAGGCCATCTCTTTTAAGTTTGAGTGGCCATAAAACAGGTATATCGTCAGCTTTCTGTTAGTTCTTTGATATGTGCGGTAATAATGTGGATTAACCTGTTTATTGTCAGTGAGACTAAAGGTCTGTTGTTTAATGTGTGTCTGAGAGTAACCCTTTCAGATTTTATCTGTCTCTGATCTGTTTAAAATATTCCAGACCTAAGTTTACTGCTATCTTGTGCCACGAGCCCTGTGACACTGTCAGTTCGAATACTAGTGCAGCCCTCAAAGATATATGACCCGCGTGGATCAGTGCTATCTGAGCTCTTCCTTCTACTTGTGCAGCATAAAGCTGTGTGAGGGGTTATCCGGTAGTGGGTGTTATGAAACTGCTTCCTTTTTACACAGGTTCAGGGTAAGCAAGCCCTACAGGGCCAGACAATCTTACTGGTGTCACTGCTTCTGCACTTATGGCCCTGCGATCCCTCCGCCGGTCTGCTCTATGAGATTCACTGTTCCGGTCAGGTGTGATTACCGGGGGCAGCACCGGGAGGTCAGAGAATCTTACCGCTCCATCCCCAGCCCTCCTCAGGCAATGTAGGCAGTGCTAGTGTAAGGGGTCCGTTGACTGTGAGTTATCTATTGTGATGCGTGTCTCAGGAGTAGCGTACGGGCCTTTCCTTAAGGTCTCAGAACTCCGATACTGAGTGTGATGCAATGGTTTCCGTTGCGGTGTAAGTGCCGAAGTCTGCTCGTTCTGTGATAGGTGAGAGAAGTCCCCAGTGTTTTAACTCACATGTAGCTAATTATTGATCCGATGAAGGAGAGAAATCAATACAGAGCTAGGGTACTAGCCAGCCATGTTCCTGCATGGTCAAGCTCCGCCCCAACTCATCCAGGAAAGTTGGTTTTAACAGGTAATTCAAAATCTTTACATTTTTATCTAGGAAAAAATATTTCAAGTTTAAATGTTGTTTACTTTTCAGTATGAATAGTGATTATAAACTTTGTTTTTAACAGATTTTGCTAAATAAACAATACCACTGTTAATGAAATATTGCCTGGATGAACTACCAAGTTACCTGTAAAATAAATATAAACCCTAAATAGCTACAATGTAATTATTAATTATATTGTAGCTATCTTAGGGTTTATTTTATAGGTAAGTATTTAGATTTAAATAGGAATAATTTAGTTAATATTATTAATATTATTTAGATTTATTTTAATAATGATTACATTAGGGGGTGTTAGGGTTAGACTTAGGTTTAGTGGTTAATAAATTTAATATACGTGGTGGCAGTATAGGGGGATTACATTAGGGGTTAATAATTTTAATAGAGGTGGCGGCAGTGTAGGGGATTACATTAGGGGTTAATAATTTTAATAGAGGTGGCGGCGGTGTAGGGGGATTACATTAGGGGTTAATAATTTTAATAGAGGTGGCGGCGGTGTAGATGGCCCCCAAAATAAAAAATGTCCCTACCCTAAACTAAATTACAAAAAGTAATCAGCTCTATTACCAGCCCTCAAAAGGGCCTTTTGTGGGGCATTGCCCCAAAGTAATCAGCTCTTTTACCTGTGAAAAAAAAGAACAACCCCCCCATTACAACCCACCACCCACACACCCCTTCTCTAAAACCCACCCTATCCCCCCTTAAAAAAACCTAAGTCTAACCCCCAAGTGGTCCTTACCTGTCCTGAAGATTACTTTTTGTAATTTAGTTTAGGGTAGATTTTTTTTATTTTGGGGGGCTTTGTTATTTTATTAGGGGGCTTAGATTAGGTGTAATTAGCTTAAAATTCCTGTAATCTTTTTTATTTTTTTGTAATTTAGTGTTTGTTTGTTTTTGTAATTTAGTTTAGTGTATTTAATTATATTTTAGTTTAGATAATTGTAGTTTATTTAATTAATTTATTGATAGTGTAGGTGTATTTGTAATTTAGGTTAGGATTTATTTTACAGGTAATTTGGTAATTATTTTAACTAGGTAGCTATTAAATAGTTATTAACTATTTAATAGCTAGTGTACCTAGTTAAAATAAATACCAAGTTACCTGTAAAATAAATATAAACCCTAAAATAGCTACAATGTAATTATTAATTATATTGTAGCTATCTTAGGGTTTATTTTATAGGTAAGTATTTAGATTTAAATAGGAATAATTTAGTTAATATTATTAATATTATTTAGATTTATTTTAATAATAATTACGTTAGGGGGTGTTAGGGTTAGACTTAGGTTTAGTGGTTAATAATTTTAATAGAGGTGGCGGCGATGTAGGGGGATTACATTAGGGGTTAATAATTTTAATAGAGGTGGCGGCGTTGTAGGGGGATCACATTAGGGGTTAATCTTTTTTTTTTATAATATTTTTATTTGAGGTTCAAAACAAGGCATACAAATATCAGAAGACAATAAGGCATAAGAATGGTACAAATTATGCAGCACAGACTACAACGTCAAGATCAACAGAAATATTGTACAGCTAGTATGCCAAACAATGTGCCACCCCCCTACATGACATTAGAGGACACTTTTGTCCCTCACAAAAATAGAGCAAACTTACAAGGGGGTATCTTGATCAAAAAGAGACCTTGGATATCTTGGATCTCAAAAACCGGACCTCATTTTATACTGTAGTAAAGAAAGAAAAGAAACCGAACCTCTTTGAATTTTCCAGAGAGTATCTTAAAGTAAAGCTAGCAACTATTAGGCCTACTAGACTGCTAGAGCTTTGTGTCATTTATTCTATAACTAACAAGATAAACAAAGGATACGGGCACATATATACCACTTTGATAGTGGTTTTATAGCTAGTTAGCTCTCTACTGAGAAGGGGGGGTAAGGGTCAGTGCAAAACACAAGGGGATATATTTCTACAGAAGAGTGTATGCAAGGAACATACAATTCTTTAAATATTTACAACCAATAAAAAATACAACAACAAAAACAAAGGAAAACGGGTTTCAAATATTGACCTCACATTTGACAAATAAGGATATACCCGAAGTTTTCTTTCTCTTTTCCCTCTTTTTCCTTCCCTTCCCTTTTACTTTTTTTTTCTCCCCACTTTTTCCTTCCTCTTTTCTTCTTACATTTTCTCTTTTTTTCCCCCTCATTATTTTTCTCCCTGCCCTTTGCACAGGCCATTCGTGGACCTTAGTTTACCACAGACAGGGATTAACATTATATAAAGACATATAAACAATCAAATGCAACCCAGAACACTATTAAGCTTGAGTAACATTATCAACTGTATAGTAGAATGTATCAACCTGAGCTGAGAGCATGTAAAAACCATAATATAAGACTGTTTAATGTTGAAAGTGCCTAATTGGGTATACAGCTAAGTCACAGTGAACAAAATGGAATAAGGAATTATTTAGCAAAGGTTTATACCTTTTGAATCCTAAATCCCCTCCCTTCCCTCTTGGGTATGTGTACTAGTTCAGTGATATTGGCGCATATTAAAATGGATCATAGTACTCGGCCCCATATGCATTAAGTGAGTGCAAACATTTTTCTGTATAGTGTGTACAATATCTTTATGTTAGGCATGATATTCCCTGTCGAGTATAGATTAACATGTGTTGTATGTGGCTTTTTTTACTTCTGACTCCCCCATGGCTTCGGCCGCTAGCCTCAGGGGAAAAGGCTATTTTTAACATGCTCCTGCATACAACAAAGACACGGTATTAATGGAACTCAAACAAAACAATGGAATGACACATATGATCCACATCAACAGCAGACACACGTATCAGCCCAAGAGTATATCAATCCCCTTTCCCAAATTAGACATCTTGTTGCATTAGCCTAGAATAAAAGGGGGCAAATGAGGAGAATGAGAAGTGTTCTAGTGACCTGCTAGTATACAGCCGCCCACTGAAATACCCCAATACAGTATCAGAAGAAACATGTGTAATTCTGACACTACCAAATGTCCAAATAGAAAATAATCTATGGCACAACGTTGAAACTAAAAGAGAAACATGTATCTATATCTTTTTATCAGTAACTGTGTGGATAATTTACACTCTTAAGCAGTCATAGGTTTTTATTACAAGCCAAACAATCCAAGCTTACAGTGACTGTCTGTTCATTTCTCCCGGGTCAGGATAACTGGTCGCAAGGCTTGAGTATTAGTCCCGGGTCTAAGACCCCTCTCAACCCACACCTTGTCTCTCAACAGAAGGAGCATAGGCCATGGCACGCAGTCCTAAGCACAAACACACTGAGAGATTTCTCTGCATGCGGCCTGCACCCACATAGTTCAGGACTTCATTAGCAGAGGAAAGATCCATGCCAGTGATGCTTCCAACCCCAGCAGAGTCCGTGCATGGGCGAGTGGGAGGAACTGTCCGGTAAAGATCATTGCGCTCAGGAGTAGCAGGATCTATGTCCCATATGGACCTCTGCAGAGCGCTGTTCACAGCCACCGCACAGACATCATCCCACATGGGAAGCGACATAGCTGACCCTTCTTTTGCAGGAGGTAACATTTTCAGCGGGTAGGTGGGTACGAGCCATGGGGGTTTCATGGGGTAGACCATATTGTCGCCACTGTCATCCGCTATCACCAGTGCCCCCTCCATATCGATGTTTGCTGCAGGGCTCTGGTTAAAAGATGGGCGTGCCCCTTCCTTGCACGGAACTTCAGCCACCATTACTGCAACCTCACCAGGGGGAGGAGCAGGTTCCTCCATCACCCAAAAATTCTCTCTGATTTCAACTCTCCCTTTAAAACAGTTATCGATTAGCTTGTGTAGTTTTTTAAAGTGCTCATCCAGCAGTACTAGCAGTGCCTCTTCTATTGTCTTCTCCATGGTAGGAAGTACTTCACACTTCGGAATAGATGGTGACGGCTCTGACTGGATAGGTCACAGGTGTTATCCTATATATCTGAATTTGCTGCATAGATGCAGAAGTTTGCTAATATGGCTTCCAATCTGAAGAAGAAGTTTGTCACGTAGCTAACTCAACAAACATAGGCATGAGCTCTGTTGAAATATCCACTCTTGGAATATAACTGTTAACAGTTATAAGTAGCTGATTCAGAATAAGAAATATTGAGATTTACTATGAAAAACTCATATAAATAATTTCTGGCTCAGAGAGCTTCATTGAGACATGTCTTGCCGCATTGAGTGTAGGCTCCGCCCCCCGGGGTTAATAATTTTAATAGAGGCAGTGTAGGGGGCTCACATTAAGGGGTTAGATATATAATAGTGGTGGCGCTCGGTGTAGAGGGCTCACATTAGGGGGTTAGATATATAATATAGGTGGCCGGGGTGTAGAGGGCTCACATTAGGGGGTTAGATATATAATATAGGTGGCGGGGGTGTAGGGGGCTCACATTAGGGGGTTAGATATATTATATAGGTGGCGGCGGTGTAGTAGGCTCACATTAAAGTCAATCAGTGTGGCATCACTGAACCACGACTAAACGTCATAAACAACAACAAAGTCCTCATCCTGTGGCGAGGAAGATTAGTATCAAATGTTGGATCAGTGGTGACACAAAGTGGTACTTAAATACAGTAAAATAAAGTAAAACACAAAAGACATTGAAAATAATGTAAAAGAATAATTATAAATAAAGGTACCAAAAAATAAAGTAAAATAAGGATAAAATTGAAAATGAAAAATAAAAAATAAATAAATAAAGATAAAGGTATGTTTCCTACTGTACATGTGTACATGTGTATATAAGCGAGATAAGATGTGTAGCTCTGAATATCTATTCTAAATTAATAAATGTTATTAACACAGGTACTGGAGGAAAGTAAAAATATATATCTAAAAAAAATGAGAAAAGAAATGAGAAAGTTCTTTCTAAGGAAGACTAGAATTTGAATTGGAGTATAAACAGGGTAATCAATCCAAAAAAAGAGACATCCTATCTAGTTAATTATGTAGAGATATAAAGATATCATAAGCTATACTTTATATATATGTGTATATGTGTAGTTTAATAGACTACAAAGTTAGGCATGTTGAATGTTAAGATATAATATAGGTGGCAGCGGTGTAGGGGGCTCACATTAGGGGGTTAGATATATAATAGAGGTGGCGGCGGTGTAGAGGGCTCACATTAGGGGCTTAGATATATAATATAGGTGGCGGCGGTGTAGAGGGCTCACATTAGGGGGTTAGATATATAATATAGGTGGCGGCGGTGTAGGGGGCTCACATTAGGGGGTAAGATATATAATATAAGTGGCGGCAGTGTAGGGGGCTCACATTAGGGGGTTAGATATATAATATAGGTGGCAGCGGTGTAGAGGGCTCACATTAGGGGGTTAGATATATAATATAGGTGGCGGCGGTGTAGGGGGCTCACATTAGGGGTAAGATATAATATAGGTGGCGGCAGTGTAGAGGGCTCACATTAGGGGGTTAGATATATAATATAGGTGGCAGAGGTGTAGAGGGCTCACATTACAGGGTTAGATATATAATATAGGTGGCGGGGGTGTAGGGGGCTCACATTAGGGGGTTAGATATATAATATAGGTGGCGGCGGTGTAGGAGGCTCACATTAAAGGGGGTTAGATATATAATATAGGTGGTGGCGGTGTAGAGGGCTCACATTAGGGGGTTAGATATATAATATAGGTGGCGGCGGTGTAGAGGGCTCACATTAGGGGGTTAGATATATAATATAGGTGGCGGCGGTGTAGTAGGCTCACATTAAAGGGGGTTAGATATATAATATTGGTGGCGGCGGTGTAGAGGGCTCACATTAGGGGGTTAGATATATATTATAGGTGGCGGCTGTGTAGGGGGCTCACATTAGGGGGTAAGATATAATATAGGTGGCGGCGGTGTAGAGGGCTCACATTAGGAGGTTAGATATATAATATAGGTGTCGGGGGTGTAGGGGGCTCACATTAGGGGGTTAGATATATAATATAGGTGGTGGCGGTGTAGGGGGCTCACATTAGGGGGTTTTCATTTTAATGTAGGTGGCGGCAGGGTTCGGGAGTGGCGGTTTAGGGGTTAAGCACTTTATTAGGGATGGCGGCGGGGGATAGCGGTTGACAGGTAGATAGACATTGCGCATGCGTTAGGTGTTAGGTTTTATTTTGAAGGTAGTTTAGGGAGTTACGGGGCTCCAATACTCAGCGTAAGGCTTACTACATCTGCATTTTGTGGCGAGGTGAAAATGGAGTAAGATTTCTCCATTTTCGCCACGTAAGTCCTTACGCTGTATATTGGATACCAAACTGCGCGGGTTTGGTATACCTGTCTATGGGCCAAAAAACTACTGCCGAAGGCAGAAATATACAAGCGTAACCTCTAGGTTACGCCATATATAGGATACCAAACCCGTGCAAAATTTGGCGTCGCCGGCTTTTGAAGGCGACGCTGCATATCGGATCGGGCCCAAGGTATTTTTAATATGTGGTACAATTTTGACAGGAGTGCAGGAAAAAATATTGAGCAAAGGCTTGTCCTTTGCCCCATCGTCAAAACTAAATAAATTTGAACATTTTATTAATATTAATCAGTTTGTAAGAAAGTTAACTTTGAAAAAATACTTCCTCAAAAATCCTATTATGAAAAATACAGGTCAGGACAAACAGCGTACCATAATGTCAGAAGAATATTTTTAAACAGAAATCCACATTTTTTCATGAGTCATGAGAAAGGAAGTTTCATTGAATTGTTTGAAAAATTGGTCAAACAAGAAATTGACACAATAGACCTATCCAAAGATAAAAGCATGAATTGGAATCTAACTTTAAAAGAAAAAGCTGTGTTAAAATTTTTTACAAACAAGAGAAGATCTAGTGATCAAACAGGCGGACAAAGGTGGAGGGATAGTGATTATGAGCCAAAATTACTATCTAGAAGAGGCCCATAGACTATTAAATGATTCAAATACGTAATAAAAATTGAAGAATGACCCTGGAGATATCTTTTTCAAGCAGGTACAAGAACTTCTTAAGAAAAGCACACTCTTGTGGACTTCTTAGTGACTCAGAATTAAACTTTTTGGTAATAAAAGTTTTTAGAACACCTATTTTTTATTTTTTACCTAATGTTCACAAGAATTTACAACATCCACCTGGAAGCCCAATAATATCTGGCATTGAGTCCATAACGTCTAATTTATCACATTATATAGATAATTTTCTACAAAATTATGTTAAAGAATTACCCTCTTATATATCAGATTCTACCCATTTTCTTAATATTTTAGACAACGTTAAGTGGGAGAGCAACTTACTCTTATAACTTGTGACATTAGTTCATTATACACCAACATTAAACACAATTTAGGCCTAATAGCGGTTGAATATTATTTAAAATTAGACACTAATATGTCAGGAACACAATGCAAATTCATATTGGAATGCATAGAGTTCATTTTGAATAAAAATTATTTTAAATTTAAAGACAAATATTTTTTACATATACAAGGGACGGCTATGGGATCAAGATTCGCACCCAGTTATGCAAATCTTTTCATGGGCTACTTCGAAGGAGTTTATTTTGAAGATAGCCCATGGGGTGCGAATCTTGTGCCCTATAGGTGCTATATAGATGATTTGTTCATCTTTTGGAAGGAGGACTCTGAGTTACTAAATTTGTTCATAGAAGATCTTAACACTAATGACCTTGGTCTAAGCTTCACACATGAATCTAAGAAGTACTAAGAAAATTAATTTTTTGGATATTGAAGTTGAAATTATGAATAATGAAATGACTAGAACCTTTTTTTTAAAAAAGTCGACTCCAATAATTATATAGACTCAAAAAGTTGCCATCATAGAACGTGGAAAAACAATATACCCAAAGGTCAACTTCTCAGGATAAAGAAAAATTGTACAGACCCCTCAGATTACGATCAACAGTCAAAAACACTGAGAGATTTAAGCAAAAAGGGTATAATGATGATAAAAGTAGATAGAAGTACTTTATTAAAAAGAAAGATTAAAATATAATAAGAGGAAAACTACTAAACAATTATTGGAAGTACCAATAATTACTACCTACTCAGCACAATATAAAGTATTTGAAAAAGTAGTAAAAAAAACCACTGGCATCTTCTTTTAAAAGACCCAATAATTTGACATACTCTTTGTAGAAATCCAAAATTCATTTACAAAAAGGCAAAAGAATTAAGAACATGCTAGCTCCTAATGAGTATAAAAAGAAGACGTTGACACTCAATGGGAGTGTAAAAGATCTTAAAGGAAACCTGATTAAAGGTTTCTTTCCCTGTCAACAATGCAAATCCGGTAAATTTAGCACAAAATTAAAAAGTATAAAATCAGAAAAATTGGGTAAATCTCTAAAAATGTATGGAATAATAAGATGTACCGATAATGTAATAAATCTTGCCCAATGTAATTGTAATCTGAAACATTTTGGTCAGACCATTAGAAAGCTGAGGGACCGCATAAGGGAACATCTATTGGGAATTGAACATGGTAGAAAAGATACCATTTTATACAGACATTTTTTAGAAGTACACCAAGGGAGAACTGATGACTTTAAATTCTGGGGCATCAAAAAGATAGAGCAAGATGGGAGGCAAGGAAATATGGAAGAAAAATTATTAAGACAAGAAGCAGAGTTGATCTATAATTTTGGAACCTTAGCACCAACTGGTCTAAATAGTGAATTAGATTTAAATTTCATTATAAATTAATGAGAATCTATCTTAATCTTATTAAAGTTAGATAATAGAGATATATAAAGAGGGTTATACTGGTAGGTAATAATAGCTTAATATACATTATAGATGAATACACATCATAATATAGATATGTAACCTATGGTATTAGGATTCGGTATATATTTGTCCAAATACTGTATTCTCCAACAGATGGTTGACACAATATAAACCTAAATCAGCAAATTATCACTTCAAATTCCACCATGAGATCATTAGATTTTGAAAACCACTTCCTTATATTGCATGCATAAGAATTATATATTCACTCTGAGATAAGAAATATTATCCCTGCTAATTTATGGGGATATAGTATACTGTTCCCCTTATCTATCTATTAAATTATATGTTATAATATTATTTTTAACATTTCCTGTAATTTTAAGAAGCTATTACTGTTAATGAGCTAGAATACAGAGTTTATGTATTAGAGTGGTTGTTATAAATGTTATCCACAATGTGACAAATGCTGAGTTGTTGCTTTAAGAAGCTGTTATGTTAATCAGCTAAAATAGAGAGTTTATATATAGGTGCGGTTATCAATGTGGTAAATGTGGAAAAGTTGATCTGTCACTCTAAAAGCTGTTACTTCTAATGAGCAAGAATAAGAGAGTTTATATATAGGAGCAGTTATCAATGTGGTAAATGTTATCTACAATGTGGCAAATGCCAATCTCTATTTAAGATATGCCTAATCGAACAATAGAAGTAAACGAAAAGGAAAGATTGAATTATGTAAAGTGAAGGAAGGGTTAATGAACAACCCTATATAGAGGAGGAGCTGTAAAAGAGGATCATCTTGACAAAGGCTCTGAGTAGCTGAAACGCATAGACGTTCCATTTCACAGCTCCACATTATCTGTATAGCAACTTCGGATAAACTCCCATAACCACTTCATTGTGAATTGCCATAGATTGAAGCGGTAGGAGTTTGAAGAAAAAACAAAGTATTGCGCGCACTTCTATTCTTCACATCCATTGGTTAAAAGACATACGCATCCCTAACTGACCTCAGAGAGGCATCGGACTGGCGAGGACGCCAAAGAAACAGTGAGTACAACTTGTATGTATGCAAGTAACATCGTTTATACTCAGAGGAGAAACTGCAACAATTGCTACATTTCCAAAGAAACATTTGTGGGTTATAATAAATCTATATGTATCACTGAATTTGTATCCTTTCATCAGAAATTTGCACTGTTCGTATTGGATATATATTTGAACATTAACAGCTATACGGGTATTTGAATAAACAACAATTTGTACCAAAGCAGCTTTGTAATCAAGGCAAAGCCGATTAAACGAATATCCTTAATTTCAAGGGACAGCCTAAACTAAAAGTTTATGAAAATATCGCACTTTGAAATATAAAAAAAGAAAAAAAATACATATTACCCATTGTGACTCCAACTAATGAATTCACTTTGTACGCAAAAGAGACTTTTTTACACAGCTTATTAACCACTCCTTATTCCAGCTCAGATATATTCAGTCTTTCAAGTTATCTTTCAAAAATGAATTATTGATAATATACCTATGATTGGTGAATTATAGCCACTGCCAGAAAATTGGTATTTTTATTTATCAACGCTTAAAGACACTTATGTATTGATGTCAAATTATGTTTTTATATGTTTAGAATAGATTAAGACACCGGTGTCATCATTTTATTTAACCAAGTTGTGTATATAAATAATCATATTCTGAATGATTTTTTAGTCATATATTTTTATGGTATATATTGGCATTAAAATTTACGTGTTATTCCGAAGGGGTTGAGATTTATTATCTTATTTTGATCTCTTTTTTTTAATAATTTGATCTCAAGAATAATCATTTTGTACACAGTAGGCCCAGAGGCGCCACCCACATCCTTATCTATGTATCAAAAAGCGGTTAGTCTATGAGTAAAGTTTGCTAAACCATATTGATGTTGTTTTTTTATTTGTTTTAAAGTTTAAATTATATTTTTATTTTAGCAGGTGTAACAGTAAAACCTAAAACAGTGGTGGTGGCCATAGTTCACAATCAACCAGTAAATAAGGCCCTCAATAAAGCTGTAAAGCAATCACTAAAAGCTTCTATGACTGGTGAGTTCAAACTCTTTCATGTAACTTTGTTATTTTCTATGTATTTTCTTAGCATTAAAAGTGCAATACTTTACAATGATATTCTTTTTTCCATTAGTTTCATCACATTTAAGAAGCAAGCTACCACAACCCAATTCATCATAACTCAGCAAACTGCCGAAAGCCTTAGGTTTTAAGAAATCTAAAGGCCATTTTGCTATTTTTTTTAAGACGGTCCAAAACCAAACTATATAGGTTCTATGCCTGGTGTAGATCAATATGGTTTTGAATACATGATGCCAGATGAGAAAGCTGAATTTTTTAAATGGTATGAAGAGAATAAGCATGAGATATTTGACTTTTAGACTGTGAGGGATATGACTTAGACAGAAACAATAAAATAAAAAAATAAAATGAGGAGGTAGAAGACATAAAATGTATTGACCCATTTCAGCTTACAACCGTTCAAATTCTTACCTGAGCACACTATTGCAATACTCTCTTGTGATAATTAACACAAAAACTCTACTCTACACCAGCCATTCAGTGGTTGATGTATGTTGCATATAAGGAGAGTATTGCAATACAACACACTTTATGCGGTGGTGTGCGTAGGATAGGTAAATACCTTTTGGATAGCTATGCTGTAGTAAACAATGCTCCTACAGCTTTTGAATTTCAAGGTTGTTTTTACAAAGGCTGCCCTGTTTGTTACAATGGAAATGAAACAAATGAGATCAATGACTTCAAATACAGTCAGCTGTAATAAATACATTGTTAGACTTTTTTTTTTACAATTGTGCGGGTTTAAAGGTCCGAGTACTCTGGGAACACCAGTGGTTGGATATGTTAGCCGCAGACAAATACCTACAAGCTTTTATTATTAAAAATGAGTTCCCACAGCCCTTGGACCCCAGAGATCCACTTTACGGTGGTCACACAAATGTGATTAAACTGTATCCTAGTCCAAGTACCACTATGTTAACTTTACCAGTTTGTACCCCTTTGTCAACAAGACAAAAGCTTATCCTGTGGGGCACCCAAAAAATATTTATGAGAATTTTAGGAACATCAATTTTTATTTTGATTTGGCTAAAGTAAAAATTATTCCACTAGATGGTCATTTTCCCCAGTCCTACCTTTAAAATTAAATGTTAAGCTCATGCTCCCACTTTGCTTGATTTGTGACACAAATAAGAAATTAATAGTGTGAGTATAGTGATGAACAACAAACTCTGACTGGCACATGGTGTGCTATTGAAATTTAATTAGCTGTGGAATAAGGTTATAAAGTTTCTAAAATCTGTGAGATTTGGCATTTTGAAAAGTATAAAAAGAATCTGCTTGAGAACTACATGAAACTTTACCTCAGGGATAAACAGGAAACTTCTTGGTACCATGCATGGTGTACTGCTGATGAAAAAAGACACAGTACATCCAACATTACAAAAAAAGAGGGTGTAGAATAACATCCCTATCATATTGCAGTAAACCCAGCAAAAAAAAAAAAAAAAAAAATTTCTAAATTGTTTCTAAATTCTCTGTGGGGTAAGTTTTGTCAAAGAACTAATTAACCAAACACATACATTGTGACAGACCCTGGTGAGCTTTTCAGCTATGCTTTTTTACCATACTATGAGATGTCTGCTTTTGATTTCATAGATGATGAAACGGCAATGCTTAGTTGGAAATATGCAAATGAGAAGAATACAATCAGTACAAATGTTAACATATTTATAGCTTGTTTTACTACAGCCAGACTTGAATTGTTTAGGGTATTGGAAAGTCTGCAAGAGAGGTGCCTCTATCATAAAACAGACTCTGTAATGTTTGAAAGCTAGGACTTTGACTGGAATCCTCCTATGAGTGATTATCTAGGGGAGCTAACTAGTGAACTATCAACCAGGGAACACATCACAGAGTTTGTATTTGAGGGCCCAAAATGTATGGGTATAAACTGAGTAATGGAAAAACAAGCCTTAAAGTAAAGGGAATAACCTTGAACATTGCAAACACAGATATAATCCATTTTAAAAGCTTAAAGGGACACTGAACCCAAATTTTTTCTTTTAATATTCAGATAGAACATGCAATTTTAAGCATCTTTCTAATTTACTCCTATTATCAATTTTTCTTAGTTCTCTTGCTATCTTTATTTGAAAAAGAAGGCATCTATGCTTTTTTGGGTTATTTTAAAAGGAATATTGTTTCTGGCCACTTTGAAATGGCTGTCAAGCTCTACCCACTGATGACATCATGATCTGGGCTGCATCTAGGCACTCTTCTGAATAGCATTGACAGTCTGTTGAACACAACTTATGAGTCTTTTGTGACTAGTGAGCCTTCTATGCAGCCCAGATTCTGATATCATCAGTGGGCGGAGCTTGACAGCCATTTCAAAGTGGCTAGAAACAAAATTAATTTTAAAGTAACTTTTTTTTCGTGCCTGCTGATATAGAAAGAGGTGCAGGAGGTACTTTGCACCTTAATCTAATGTAAGACTTTAAGATGACTAAGATGTAGACTGTCCCCTTAAACAATACAAGAAATATTAACAATTACAATTCAAAATTAATTATATTGTTTATTATTATAACATTAAAATAACTGTTAAACACTTTTATAAAAAAGGCAATACACCATAAAAGGGATATGAAATATGGAAAAGAGTGGGTAGATAGGCGTAAAATCTTGGGAGGAGAGTGGGTGGGGTTTTGCATAAAAAAGGGCAGAATCTAAATACGTTTGCATGGTACCTGTCAAATTAGGTTTGACAAGATATCCCTACTTATACTACTTATACTACTACTATGGTTTACTAGAAAGATAAAATAATTTGTATGGTTTTAAACTAAATATATAAGCTTTTACCTGATTTTCATTGTGTGAAGTCACCGCTTAAATTCTCTGCTATTACAAAAAATGATTTTGCTTTTCATGAAATATGATTACACAGTGCTTTTGGTTATATTTTTCCTGTGCTTCATTTAAAAGGACAGTCAACACAAAAATTGTTATTATATAAAATTATAGATAATGCCTTTACTACCCATTCACTAGCTTTGCACAAAAAAACATGGTTATATTGACATACTTTATAACCTTTAAACCTCTAAATTTCTGTATGTTTCTAAGTCCCTAAAGACAGCCCCATGATCACATGATTTTGTATTTGCTTTTCACATCACGGGAAGCTAGTTCATGTGAGCCATATAGATAACATTGTGCTGACTCCCGTGGACTCTAACAACACAGCACTAATTGGCTTAAATACAAGTCAATAGATAGTTATGTGATTAGGGGGCAGTCAGAAGATGCTTAGAAACAAAGTAATCACAGAGGTAAAAAGTGTTTCTTTCATGTAATTGGCAAGAGTCCATGAGCTAGTGACGTATGGGATATACAATCCTACCAGGAGGGGCAAAGATTCACAAACTTCAAAATGCCTATAAATACACCCCTCACCAAACCCACAATTCAGTTTTACAAACTTTGCCTCCTATGGAGGTGGTGAAGTAAGTTTGTGCTTGATTTTCTTCTGTGATATGCTCTTCTCAGCATTTTGATGCCCGATTCCTCTCAGAGTACAGTGTTTGTCAGAGGGATGTGACTTTACATCCGGGGGAGTGGTCTCTCCATCCAGATGTGTTTTTTCATATTGTTCAGATGTGGGGTCTTCCAGAAATAGATCTGATGGCTTCCCATCCAAACAAGAAACTTCCAAGGTACTTATCCAGGTCCAGGGATCCTCAGGCGGAGTCGGTGGATGCGTTAGCAGTTCCTTGGTTTTACCAACCTGCTTATATCTTCCCGTCTCTAGTTCTTCTTCCAAGAGTGATCTCCAAGATCATCATGGAACAATTGTTTGTGTTTCTGGTAGCACCAGCATGGCCTCACAGGTTCTGGTATGCAGATCTTGTCTGGATGTCTAATTGCCAACCTTGGCCACTTCCTTTAAGAACAGACCTTCTGTCTCAAGGTTCATTTTTCCATCAGGATCTCAAATCATTAAATTTGAAGGTATGGAAATTGAAAGCTTCGTGCTTAGTCATAGAGGTTTCTCTGACTCAGTGATTGATACTATGTTACAGGCTCGTAAATCTGTTTCTAGGAAGATTTATTATCGAGTTTGTAAGACTTACATTTCATGATGTTCTTATAAATTCTCCTGGCATTCTTAGAATTCCTAGAATTTTACAGTTTCTTCAAGGAACTTGTCCCTGCAAGTTCATTGAAGGGACAAATCTCTGCTCTTTCTATTTTATTTCACAGAAAGATTGCTAAGCTTCATGATATTCACTGTTTTGTTCAGGCTTTAGTCCATATCAAGCCTGTCATTAAATCAATCTCTCCTCCCTGGAGTCTTAATTTGGTTTTGAAAGCTTTACAGGTTCCTCCTTTTGAGCCTATGCATTCTGTGGATATTAAAATACTTTCTTGGAAAGTGTTGTTCCTTTTGGCTATCTCTTCTGCTAGAAGAGTTTCCGAATTATCTGCCCTCTCTTGTAAGTCTCCTTTTCTAGTTTTCCATCAGGATAAGGCAGTTTTGCGGACGTCATTTAAATTTTTACCTAAAGTTTTGAATTCTAACAACATTAATATGGAAATTTTTGTTCCCTCCTTGTGTCCCAATCCTAAGAATTCTTTGGAGAGATCCTTACATTCTCTGAATGTTGTAAGAGCTTTGAAATATTATGTTGAAGCTACTAAAGATTTCAGGAAGACTTCTAGTCTATTTGCTGTCTTTTCTGGTCCTAGGAAATGTCAGAAAGCTTCTGCCATTTCCTTGGCATCCTGGTTAAAGCTTTTGATTCATCAGTCTTATTTGGAGTCGGGTCAGGCTCCACCTCAGAGAATCACAGCTCATTCTACTAGATCAGTTTCCACTTTGTGGGCTTTTAAGAATGAAGCTTCAGTTAATCAGATTTGCAAAGCAGCAACTTGGTCTTCTTTGCATACACATACTAAATTCTACCATTTTGATGTATTTGCCTCTTCGGAAACAGTTTTTGGTAGAAAAGTTCTTCAGGCAGCTGATTCAGTTTGATTCCTCTGCTTATGTTTTAAGTTTTTTTCTTTTCAATTATGAGAAAATCTTATTTTACTTTTTTTAGATGTGGATTTCATTTTTTCAGCGGAAAATGGTTTTTATTTTTATCCTTCCCTCTCTAGTGGCTCTTCTGTGGAGTACCACATCTTAGGTATTACTATCCCATACATCACTAGCTCATGGACTCTTGCCAATTAAATGAAAGAAAACATAATTTATGTAAGAACTTACCTGATAAATTATTTTTCTTTCATATTGGCAAGAGTCCATGAGACCCACTCTTTTTATAGTGGTTATGTTTTTTGTATAAAGCACAAATATATTTCCAGTTCCATTTTTTGTATGCTTTTTACTCATTTTTCTATCACCCCACTACGTAGCTATTCATTAAACTGAATTGTGGGTGTGGTGAGGGGTGTATTTATAGGCATTTTGTGGTTTGGGAAACTTTGCCCCTCCTGGTAGGATTGTATATCCCATACGTCACTATTTAATGAACTCTTCTCAATATAAGAGACATTAATTAATCAGGTAAGTTCTTACATAAATTATATTATTGTATTATTTAACCATGTATGTTATTTGACAGTCAAGTAAAAAAAAAAACTTAAATAGGGCATGTAATTTTAAACAACTTTCCAATTTACTTTTATTAACAATTTGCTTTGTTCTCTTGGTATTCTTAGTTGAAAGCTAAATCTAGGAGGTATATATGCTAATTTCTTAGACCTTGGAGGCCACCTCTAATCTGAAAGCACTTTGACAGTTTTTCACCACTAGAGGGCATTAGTTCATGTGTTTCATATAGATAACATTGAGCACAGGCATGTGAAGCTCCTAGGAGCAAGCACTGATTGGCTAAAAATGCAAGTCTGTCAAAAGAACTGAAATAAGGGGGCAGTTTGCAGAGCCATAGATACAAGGTAATCACATATGTAAAAAGTATATTAATATGAGCGTGATGGTTATGCAAAATTGGGGAATGGGTAATAAAGGGATTATCTACCTTTTTAAACAATTCTGGTGTTTACTGTCCCTTTAACTGACGTGAAAATCACATTTTTTTTTCTTAAAGTTAAACCATAATTTAAAATGAAATAAAAACATAAAGTAAAAAATACCAAATAATTGCAACAATAACTTATTTATAAAAACAAATGTAAATCATAATCTTTGTTTAGACCCATCAGATGTAGAGTCCCTAGATGCTGAATTCACCACACTTCCGTTTCTTTAACAATAACTCTCTATCCCCACCTCTTCTCAATTTTGGGATATGGTCAATAACCTGGAATCGCAATTGACTAACTGTATGCCCTGCCATGATGGGGCGCGATCTGATAAACGGCGTAGTTTGCGGTGCAAGCGAGGGAACCCGCGTCGCCCGCAGTTTCAGCTTGCAACTCGAGCTATCCCATATACGGCGCTGTCAGATGCTAACGTGCCGTGAGTCGGATAGACCAGCGATGTCTAGAAATCTGCGCAAGTACAAAATTCTGGCGTCGCCAGTGACTTACGGCACGTTAGAAACTGCCGGTGCCTACAAAACCTGACTAAAGTCTAAATCACCCGTACTGTCTAACACGCCTCCCTAACATAGCCCGACACGTCTAACCCTCTATCCGCTATCCCCCCTCACTATCCTAACAATAAAATATGTATTAACCCCTAAACCGCCGCTCCCGGAGCCCGCCGCTACCTAATAAAGTTATTAACCCCTAAACCGCCGCCAGCTATATTAAATCTATAACCCCCTAAAGTGAGCCCCTAACACCGCCGCCATCTACCTTACCTACCCCCTAAAGTGAGCCCCTACCCCGCCGCTATCTATTTTAAAATTATTAACCCCTAATCTAATCCCCCTACCCCGCCGCCATCTATATTAAATTATTTAACCCCTAAAATACTAAACTATCCCTACCACTAAACCTAAGTCTAACCCTACAAATAGCCCTGAAAAGGGCTTTTTGCGTGGCATTGCCCCAAAGTAACAGCTCTTTTGCCAGCCCTTAAAAGGGCTTTTTGCGGGGCATGCCCCAAAGAATTCAGCTCTTTTGCCAGCCCTTAAAAGGGCTTTTGGCGGGGCTTTGTCACAAAGTAAACTGCTCTTTTGCCTACAATCTACATCCCCCTACACCGCGGCCACCTATAATAAATGTATTAACCCCTAATCTACATCCCCCTACACCGCGGCCACCTATAATAAATGTATTAACCCCTAATCTAATCCCCCTACACCACCGCCAGCTATATTAACTATATTAACCCTAATTATATTAGGGTTAATATAGTTAATATAGTTATTATATTATATATATTAACTATATTAACCCTAATTATATAAGGGTTAATATAGTTAATATCGTTATTATATTATATATATATATATATATATATAAAGTATAATAACCCTATCTAACTCTAACATCCCTAACTAAACTCTTATTAAAATAAATCTAATATTAATATTATTAATTAAAATATTCCTATTTAAATCTAAATACTTACCTATAAAATAAACCCTAAGGCCTAGATTTGGAGTTTTGTCGGTAACGACCTGCGTAGCTAATGCTGGCTTTTTTCTGGCCGCACCATAAAAATAACTCTGGTATTGAGAGTCCACAAAAAGGCTGCGTTAGGCTCCATAAAAGGAGCGTAGAGCATTTTTAACGCAGCTTCAACTCTCGATACCAGAGTTGCTTACGCAAGCGGCCAGCCTCAAAAACGTGCCCGTGCACGATTCCCCCATAGGAAACAATGGGGCTGTTTGAGCTGAAAAAAAAACCTAACACCTGCAAAAAAGCCGCGTTCAGCTCTTAACGCAGCCCCGTTGTTTGCTATGGGGAAACACTTCCTACGTCTGCACCTAACACCCTAACATGTACCCCGAGTCTAAACACCCCTAACCTTACACTTATTAACCTCTAATCTGCCGACCCCGCTATCGCTGACCCCTGCATATTATTTTTAACCCCTAATCTGCCGCTCCGTAAACCGCCGCTACTTACATTATCCTTATGTACCCCTAATCTGCTGCCCCTAACACTGCCGACCCCTATATTATATTTATTAACCCCTAATCTGCCCCCCACAACGTCGCCTCCACCTAACTACACTTATTAACCCCTAATCTGCCGAGCGGACCTGAGCGCTACTATAATAAAGTTATTAACCCCTAATCCGCCTCACTAACCCTATAATAAATAGTATTAACCCCTAATCTGCCCTCCCTAACATCGCCGACACCTAACTTCAATTATTAACCCCTAATCTGCCGACCGGAGCTCACCGCTATTCTAATAAATGTATTAACCCCTAAAGCTAAGTCTAACCCTAACACTAACACCCCCCTAAATTAAATATAATTTTAATCTAATGAAATTAATTAACTCTTATTAAATAAATGATTCCTATTTAAAGCTAAATACTTACCTGTAAAATAAATCCTAATATAGCTACAATATAAATTATAATTACATTGTAGCTATTTTAGGATTAATATTTATTTTACAGGTAAGTTTGTATTTATTTTAACCAGGTACATTAGCTATTAAATAGTTAAGAACTATTTAATAGCTAAAATAGTTAAAATAATTACAAATTTACCTGTAAAATAAATCCTAACCTAAGTTACAATTAAACCTACCACTACACTATCAATAAATTAATTAAATAAAATACCTATAATTATCTACAATTAAACCTAACACTACGCTATCAATAAATACATTAAATACCATACCTACAAATAACTACAATGAAATAAACTATCTAAAGTACAAAAAATAAAAAAGAACTAAGTTACAAAAAATAAAAAAATATTTACAAACATAAGAAAAATATTACAACAATTTTAAACTAATTACACCTACTCTAAGCCCCCTAATAAAATAACAAAGCCCCCCAAAATAAAAAAAATGCCCTACCCTATTCTAAATTACTAAAGTTCAAAGCTCTTTTACCTTACCAGCCCTGAACAGGGCCCTTTGTGGGGCATGCCCCAAGAAGTTCAGCTCTTTTGCCTGTAAAAAAAAACATACAATACCCCCCCCCAACATTACAACCCACCACCCACATACCCTTAATCTAACCCAAACCCCCCTTAAATAAACCTAACACTAAGCCCCTGAAGATCTTCCAAACCTTGTCTTCACCCTGCCAGGTATCACCGATCGGTCCAGAAGAGCTCCTCCGATGTCCTGATCCAAGCCCAAGCGGGGGGCTGAAGAGGTCCATGATCCAGCTGAAGTCTTCATCCAAGCGGGGCAGAAGAGGTCTTCCATCCGATTGAAGTCTTCATCCAAGCGGGATCTTCTATGGTCATCCATCCGGAGCGGAGCGGCAGGATCCTGAAGACCTCCGACGCGGAACATCCATCCTGGCCGACGACTGAACGACGAATGACGGTTCCTTTAAATGACGTCATCAAAGATGGCGTCCCTCGAATTCCGATTGGCTGATAGGATTCTATCAGCCAATCGGAATTAAGGTAGGAATATTCTGATTGGCTGATGGAATCAGCCAATCAGAATCAAGTTCAATCCGATTGGCTGATCCAATCAGCCAATCAGATTGAGCTCGCATTCTATTGGCTGTTCCGATCAGCCAATCGGAATCCTATCAGCCAATCGGAATTCGACAGACGCCATCTTGGATGACGTCATTTAAAGGTACCTCATTCGTCGTTCAGTCGTCGGCCGGGATGGATGCTCCGCGTCGGTGGAGAGAAGATTCAAGATGCCGCTTGATGGAAGATGCTGCCCAATGGAAGAAGTCTTTGCTGTCGCTTGGATAAAGACATCGCTGGGATGAAGCCCTCTTCTTTGCCACTTGGATAGACATCGCCCGGATCGGACGAGGAGTTCGGCCCGGTTGGGTGAAGACAAGGTAGGGAGATCTTCAGGGGGGGTAGTGTTAGGTTTATTTAAGGGGGGTTTGGGTTAGATTAGGAGTATGTGGGTGGTGGGTTGTAATGTTGGGGGGTGGTATTGTGTTTTTTTTTTCAGGCAAAAGAGCAGTTTTCTTTGGGGCATGCCCCCACAAAAGGCCCGTTTAAGGGCTGGTAAGGTAAAAGAGCCTTGAACTTTTTTTAATTTAGAATAGGGTAGGGAAATTTTTTTATTTTGGGGGGCTTTATTATTTTATTAGGGGGCTTAGAATAGGTGTAATTAGCTTAAAAATCTTGTAATCTTTTTTTTTACTTTTTGTAATTTAGTGTTTGATTTTTTTTGTAATTTAGTTTAGTTTATTTAATTGTATTTTTAGATTGATATTTGTAGTTTATTTAATTTATTGATAGTGTAGGTGTATTAGTAACTTAGGTTAGGATTGATTTTACAGGTAATTGGGTAATTATTTTAACTAGGTAGCAATTAAATAGTTCATAACTATTTAATAGCTATTATACCTAGTTAAAATAATTAACAATTTACCTGTAAAATAAATATAAACCATAACATAGCTACAATGTAATTATTAATTATATTGTAGCTATCTTAGGGTTTATTTTATAGGTAAGTATTTAGATTTAAATAGGAATATTTTAGTTTATAATATGAATTAGATTTATTTAATAAGAATTTAGTTAGGGGTGTTAGGGTTAGATAGAGTTAATATAGTTAATTTAAATACTATAGTAACTATATTAACTATATTAACCCTAATATAATTAGGGTTAATATAGTTAATATATATAATGTAATAACTATATTAACTATAATATACTGAGGGTTAATATAGATACTATAGCTGGCGGTGGGGTAGGTAGATTAAATTAGGGGTTAATAATTTTAATATAGATGGCGGCGGTGTAAGGGGCTTACATTAGGGGTTAATACCATTAATATAGGTGGCGGCGGTGTAGGGAGGGCAGGTTATAGGGCAAAAGAGCTGTTTACTTTGGGGCAAAGCCCCGCAAAAGGCCCTTTTAAGGGCTGGTAATAGAGATAATTATTTTAGGGGGATTAGATTAGGGGTGAATAATATTAATATAGCTGGCGGCGGTATAGGGGGATTAGATTATGGGGTTAATAATTTTTATATAGGTGGCGGCGGTGTAAGGGGTTCACATTAGGGGATAGATCAGTTAGATGGTGGCGGTTTTAGGGTTTCACATTAGGGGATAGATCAGTTAGATGGTGGCGGTTTTAGGATTTCACAGTTGGGGATAGATCAGTTAGATGGTGGCGGTTTTAGGGGCTCACAGTAGGGGGTTAGTTTATGTAGATGGCGGCAGTTTAGGGGTTAAATACTTTATTAGGGATTGCGGCGGGGGATCGCGGTTGACAGGGAGATAGACATTGCGCATGCGTTAGGTGTTAGGTTTTATTTAGCAGATCGGGGTTGACAGGGAGATAGACATTGCGCATTCGTTAGGTGTTAGGTTTATTTAGCAGCCAGTTTAGGGAGTTACGGGGCTCCAATAGTCAGCGTAAGGCTTCTTACAGCTGCTTTTTGTGGCGAGGTGAAAATGGAGTAAGATTTCTCCATTTTCGCCACGTAAGTCCTTACTCTGTATATTGGATACCAAACTGCGCGGGTTTGGTATACCTGCCTATGGCCCAAAAACTACGGGCGACGGCAGAAATATACGCGCGTAACTTCTAGGTTACGCCGTATATAGGATACCAAACCCGCGCAAATATTGGCATCGCCAGCTTTTGCGGGCGACGATTTTTATCGGATCGACCCCATGAAGTTAGCAGACACTGGCAATTGCATATCTTTGTTTCTTATACCTGATTTGTGAGCACTAATCCTATCCTTAAAGGGACACTGAACCCAAATTTTTTTCTTTTTTGATTCAGATAGAGCATGTAATTTTAAGCACCTTTCTAATTTACTCCTATTATCAAATTGTCTTCATTCTCTTGGTATGTTTATTTGAAAAGCAACAATGTAAGTTTAGATGCCGGCCCATTTGTGGTGAACAACCTGGATTGTCCTTGCTGATTGGACAGCACCAATAAACAAGTGCTCTCCGTGTTTCTGAACCAACAAATTGCTGACTCCTTAGCTTAGTTGCCTTCTTTTGTAAATAAAGATAGCAAGAGAACGAAGAAAAAATAATAATAGAAGTAAATTAGAAAGTTGCTTAGAATTGCATGTTCTATCTGAATCATGAAAGAACAAAAAATTGGGTTCAGTGTCCCTTTAATATAGTGTATGGTCTCCTAGCTGTGACTGATAGGTTGGCAATAGCTACCTTTAATTGGGGGAAAAAGTTTTAATTTACAGTAATTTAAGAAAAAAACAATGTGTCAATAATATTTTTAACTGTATGATTATCATTGCAGTGGGGCATAGCTGTGACTTATAGGTACGCAATCCTTCCTTTATTGGGGGGGGGGGGAAGAAATAATTAAACACTTTTGGCTAGATTACAAGTAGAGCACTAAATTATTGCTCTCCCGGGAGCGGAATAATTAACCAGTCATCATAAGTGGCTGGTTATTGCTACTGTGAGCTTGTGGTAGCAATTAGCGCTCCCAAAATTAACCAGAGATTAGATCTCTGGTTAATTTTCAAAAAGTTGCCCAAATTCCCTCAAAATAGAGGGCATTTTAGTTTTTAATAATAAAAAAAAAGATTATTTTTAATTAAAAACAACTGCACTAGGCAGTTTTTGGGGTCTAAAGTTGGTGGGAGTGGGGTTTTAGAAAAAAACGTCAGAGAAAAGTGCCTTTACATTGCGGTCTAGGTGAAATATATATGTATATGCTTATATACATACATCTTTATGTGTTAATATGTGTATATAAACATAATAACACATAAATATATATGTATGTGCTTATATACATACATCTTTATGTGTTAATATGTGTATATAAACATAATAACACATAAATATATATGCATATGCTTATATACATACATCTTTATGTGTTAATATGTGTATATAAGCATAATAAGACATAAATATATATGTATATGCTTATATACATACATCTTTATGTGTTAATATGTGTATATAAGCATAATAAGACATAAATATATATGTATATGCTTATATACATACATCTTTATGTGTTAATATGTGTATATAAACATAATTACACATAAATATATATGTACTGTATATGCTTATATACATACATCTTTATGTGTTTATATGTGTATATAAACATAATAACACATAAATAATATATATGTATATGCTTATATACATACATCTTTATGCGTTAATATGTGTATATAAACATAATAACACATAAATATATATGTATATGATTATATACATACATCTTTATGCGTTAATATGTGTATATAAACATAATTACACATAAATATATATGTATATAATCATATACATACATCTTTATGCGTTAATATGTGTATATAAACATAATTACACATAAATATATATGTATATAATCATATACATACATCTTTATGCGTTAATATGTGTATATAAACATAATTACACATAAATATATATGTATATAATCATATACATATTTATTTAAAAATGCTCTAAATGTGTTGGATCAGGTGTGTGGGATGGTGAGGAATGTGAGAAATGTATTTCCTTTCACCCATACTACTTTCACTCCACTTGTCACATTACTTGAAGGTTTATTTGTGGGATCGGTGTACTATAATCCAGAGGCCTACTTCAGTAACTCTGTTGCCTCTCCTGCCTTTCAAGCCCTTCACGGCCCGTGTTGGTCATCATCAGTTAAAGCTGCCTGCCCGATGCTGCCTCTCCTGCTCCTGTCCTCCATTCTCTGTAGTGGTCATCATCCATCAATGTCAAATCCTCAGAGCAGTGCTGGCCACTGTGTCCAAGGGGCTCTAGTCATGTGTTTGTCCTCGGGTACTGTCAGGCTTTCCTAGTCCAGTAACTATTCTGTCTACTGCTGTCCTTTCTGCTCTGTGGTCTTCATTGTTCATTAAAGTAAAACATCTTAGTGAACTGTTACCCACTTTGACCAAGGGTTTCTAAGCACGTTGCTGCCTGCTGCTGCTACCACTCCTGATCCTGCCCTTCTTGTTCTGTAGCAGTCATCATCACTTAAAGTAAAAATGCTAGTAAACTGTTACCCACAGTGTCCAAGGGTCTCTAAGCATTTCCTTATCCTCCTCCATTGGAGGTGTAGTTTTGAGATATATGTACTGTTAAGCCTACCTACCTAGTCCAGTAACTATAACTGTAACAAAACTATATAAACTTTTTTAGTAAGCAACCCATTTTGGTAAATTTCATGCTATCATTTCACCTTTTGTTTTAAACTGTTTGTATGGTTAGTAATATATTTTTTCTATGTATGCACTGTTACCTTTGTTGCTCATAATAAATATTTAATTATTAAGCTTTAGTCTGATATAAGATTCACATTACTAGAAACATTGTTAATAATATATATATATAAGTGTATTTTTGGGTTTGTGTAATCTATTAGGTTGGGACGATTGAGGACTCCCTGTGGTGGCATTAGTAGTGTTGGTGGCATTAAAAGGGGATTTCTAATAACTTTTTTAGGTCTAGTCGAAACATAAAGTGGTTTAAATTTAGCACTTACACCCACAAAACTACATCATAGACTAGTCTGAAGTAATTGATTTGTGAGACCTATAATTTTAAGAACATACACCTCTTTATGGCTATGCAGGGTATGCAGGGTGATTGTTATACTCTCTCTCTTGAGACCCTGATATTTTTGACCATGTTTAATTTATGTATGTGAAGGAGAGACAAACCCAATGCAAAACAGCACTGCATGATATGGGAGTTTTCTTACACTATTTTCTATCACTTTACATTTCAGTTTGGGTCCTTTCAGTATAATTGCATTTAAGCTTTTCACTTTCTCATTTAAATTTTAATACATTTAGATTTAGCACTTGCAGTGATTTTACAAATCCTAATTATGTTTTGAAAGTTTATTTTGTCACTTTAACAAATTAGGATCATACTGTATATTTCTATGTAGCTTTTACAAATTCCATTGCACATTGTATTTGCTGCATAAAACTGGAAATGTTGTGAGTTCAGCGCCTATAAAGTCTCCTCTATAATATCTCTCTAAACTAGAGAATGCTTGATTATCTACCCCATAGAATGCAATGAAGCTCTATGAGAAGCTGACAGTTTTTCAGTTTTAATTTAAATAGAAGAAATGCAAAGTGCAATGTAATTTGTAAAAGATACACATACATATACAAAGTAGGATCCTAATTTGTTAAAATTACACAGAAACTGTGAAGACATAATCAGAATTTGTAAAATTCTAAGTACACCGCTGTATACAAAATAAATTACCAAATAGAATATTAATCTGAAGTGTGAAGGGATATAAATACAAATTATAAAGTGTAAATGCAGCAAAACTCTCATGTCATACCGTTCTATATTGCACTGGACTTGTCTCTCCTTGACATACAGAAATGCTGGGAATGCTCCTTGGAGAAGTATCGTAAAATCTGCCTTTTGAAAATTTCACCAGGGATCTTGCAGTGCTGGAGGATCATTTTAGAATTTATCACCTGATTATCGAGCTTTAGAATATCAGGACCTCAGTATTAAATAAACTCTGAGAGATACCCATGCTAAAGGCGTTATTGTATTCCCTTTATTCGATTATAGCAACATGTTTTGCCAACAGGAGGTTTCAGAAGTATTTTTGCAATCCTACTCAGTCTAGTTTTCCACTGTACCTGTTTCTGTTTGTTTGGGGAGTAATCCATAATATTATTTGTTCTAGGTTACTGCATAGTCATTATAACTGTTACGCCTCCTCCCTTGAGTATGAACTAATAGATACCTTTTTCAAAACAGAACAAGTGCTTTTTCCATATGAGTTGCCTTCCCGCTCTATAGATCATAAATTAAATGACTGCTATTGTCATACTTCCTAAGGCCAGGACAGTGTGATTAACATATTTTTTCTGCCCCTACCCCCTTTATTTTTCTCTCCCCCACCTTATCTAACTCATATAGCAGTGTTTTCAGCTTGAGTTTATAATCAGCAGTGGTTATGTACAATGTGTATTATTTCTCTTTATACACGTATATAGCTAGATATGTTCCACAATATTCATAGGTTTCTTATTTTAATGAGTCATTCTAATGGTTATTGCTTGCAATATACTAGACACATTGTCCCCAATGGCAGGGTTTTGTTCTCATTTTGTTTGTTTGTCAATTTAAGTGCTGCAGTTATTGTAATGTACTCACAAATGTTGCTTACCTTTATTGTGCTTGTTAGTTTATGTATTGTAATGTTCCTCATGAGTTCACTGAATTTTGTACAGTACTGCGGAGCCTGATGGCATTACATAAGTAACTATCCATTATTAATAATAATAATAACAACTCATAAGAACATCTGGGCGCGTATGAGTTTCTCTGTCTACCATTTGTATGGTAAACCCAGCAATATAACTGCTGCAGAAGCCCTTTCTGTTGCAAAACCAACCATTGCACATAAAACTTGTAAAAGAGACAGCAATAAAATACAACTGTAAACAGTATTTATCCTCTCTGTTAAAAAATAAAAGCTTTATTCTCTGAGTTTGACACAAAAGTAAGTGCAGGCATGGGCATCCATAGATATTTTCCCAGGAGAGGTTTATATGTGCTCACAAAATATGTGTTGCTTGGAACTGTGCAGCTGTCTGTCAGTGTTCAGGGCTGTGAAATTAACAGTGGCTTAGGATGTGTACCCAGTCCAGTCTATGAGTGAAGTCCATTTCTGTGTTTTGCATTTACATAGGGAATATTTCAAAAGCCTGTGTTACCCTGAGAGGTTCCCAGTTGGTTTGTTTGAAAGTATGCATTGTATGGGTGCTGGTTTAGGGTCCCAGGAAGGGGGAGACCTTGATGTGGTCCTGGGCTTGATCCTTTGGCTCCAAATCATGTAACTGACTTCCCCCAGTTTTGCTTTTAAACATTACTGAGTATCTGCTGGCGAGTGCCAGGTTTTCTGTAAGTTGTATTTATAATGTTTTTGTAATGCTTCCCTGCGGGCCTATCACCCAGGCTGTTCGGGGTTAACTGCCTGGGTTGCTGGGAACTGTGCAGCTGTCTGTCAATGTTCAGGGCTGGGGAATTAACAGTGGCTTAGGATGTGTACCCAGTCCAGTTTGTGAGTGTGGTCCATTCCTGTGTTTTATATATATATATATATATATATATATATATATATATATATATATATATATATATATATATATATATATATATATATATACACTTATTTATAAAATATTTTACCAGGAAGGATACATTGAGATTTCTCTCGTTTTCACAAAACATTGCATTGATACAATAGGGTATAATAAAATACAAAAACAATAATAATACACAATATATGCAAACATTTAACATAGAACAGGTAGGAAATATTTAATCAACCATGACAGGCGCATTCTGTTTTGAGATATGTATAGAGGGATCTCTTAAAGGATATTAGGCTTGGGGAAGTTTTTAAAGTGTGAGGGAGGTCATTCCATAATTGTGGTGCTCTGTAGGAAAAGGAGGATCGAGCTGCTTTCTTTTTGTATTGAGGCAAAGTAAATAATGTGCTGGTACTGGATCGGAGGTTATAAGGGGTGGGAATAGCAGGGCAGAGCATTCTGCTCAGGTAGGGTGGGAGCTTCCCAGAAAGGCTCTTAAACACAAGGTAGGAAAGATGGTGGGTGCGTCTGGATTCCAGCGACAGCCAGTTTAGTTTTTTTAGCATGTCACAGTGGTGGGTCCTGAAGTTACATTGTAGCACAAAGCGGCAAAACGGGTTATACAACGTATTAAGTTAATTAAGATGAGTTTGCGGTGCAGGTGCATATACTATGTCCCCATAATCCATGATAGGCATCAACATTTGCTGTACAATCTTTTCCTTTACTGTAGGGCTGAGGCAGGATTTGTTTCTGTACAGGGCACCTAGTTTTGGATAAAGTTTAGATGCAAGTTTTTCTATGTGGAAGCCAAAAGATAGATTGGGGTCTAACAACATACCCAAGTACAGGGAGTGCAGAATTATTAGGCAAATGATTATTTTGACCACATCATCCTCTTTATGCATGATGTCTTACTCCAAGCTGTATAGGCTCGAAAGCCTACTACCAATTAAGCATATTAGGTGATGTGCATCTCTGTAATGAGAAGGGGCGTGGTCTAATGACATCAACACCCTATATCAGGTGTGCATAATTATTAGGCAACTTCCTTTCCTTTGGCAAAATGGGTCAAAAGAAGGACTTGACAGGCTCAGAAAAGTCAAAAATAGTGAGATATCTTGCAGAGGGATGCATCACTCTTAAAATTGCAAAGCTTCTGAAGCGTGATCATCGAACAATCAAGCATTTCATTCAAAATAGTCAACAGGGTCACAAGAAGCGTGTGGAAAAACCAAGGCGCAAAATAACTGCCCATGAACTGAGAAAAGTCAAGCGTGCAGCTGCCAAGATGCCACTTGCCACCAGTTTGGCCATATTTCAGAGCTGCAACATCACTGGAGTGCCCAAAAGCACAAGGTGTGCAATACTCAGAGACAAGGCCAAGGTAAGAAAGGCTGAAAGATGACCACCACTGAACAAGACACACAAGCTGAAACGTCAAGACTGGGCCAAGAAATATCTCAAGACTGATTTTTCTAAGGTTTTATAGACTGATGAAATGAGAGTGAGTCTTGATGGGCCAGATGGATGGGCCCGTGGCTGGATTGGTAAAGGGCAGAGAGCTCCAGTCCGACTCAGACGCCAGCAAGGTGGAGGTGGAGTACTGGTTTGGGCTGGTATCATCAAAGATGAGCTTGTGGGGCCTTTTCGGGTTGAGGATGGAGTCAAGCTCAACTCCCAGTCCTACTGCCAGTTTCTGGAAGACACCTTCTTCAAGCAGTGGTACAGGAAGAAGTCTGCATCCTTCAAGAAAAACATGATTTTCATGCAGGACAATGCTCCATCACACGCGTCCAAGTACTCCACAGCGTGGCTGGCAAGAAAGGGTATAAAAGAAGAAAATCTAATGACATGGCCTCCTTGTTCACCTGATCTGAACCCCATTGAGAACCTGTGGTCCATCATCAAATGTGAGATTTACAAGGAGGGAAAACAGTACACCTCTCTGAACAGTGTCTGGGAGGCTGTGGTTGCTGCTGCACGCAATGTTGATGGTGAACAGATCAAAACACTGACAGAATCCATGGATGGCAGGCTTTTGAGTGTCCTTGCAAAGAAAGGTGGCTATATTGGTCACTGATTTGTTTTTGTTTTGTTTTTGAATGTCAGAAATGTATATTTGTGAATGTTGAGATGTTATATTGGTTTCACTGGTAAAAATAAATAATTGAAATGGGTATATATTTGTTTTTTGTTAAGTTGCCTAATAATTATGCACAGTAATAGTCACCTGCACACACAGATATCCCCCTAAAATAGCTATAACTAAAAACAAACTAAAAACTACTTCCAAAACTATTCAGCTTTGATATTAATGAGTTTTTTGGGTTCATTGAGAACATGGTTGTTGTTCAATAATAAAATTAATCCTCAAAAATACAACTTGCCTAATAATTCTGCACTCCCTGTACAGTGGGACCTTGGTTTATAAATTTAATTTGTTCTCTTAATTCGTTCTCCGGGACGTTTCGTATTGCGAAAAATTCGTAAACCGAAACACGGTTTCCCATAGGAATGCATTGAAAACCAATTAATGCATTCCGGAGGTGAGAAAAAAGTCAAATAAAGGCTCCAAAACCTGCTGCAAAAGGCTCCAAAAGGCTCCAAAATCTGCTGCAAATGGCTCCAATGGCTCCAAAAGGCTCCACAACTTGCTGCAAATGGCTCCAAAAGGCTCAACAACTTGCTGCAAATGGCTCCAAAAGGCTCAACAACACCTCCACACTGCTACCCACACTTCAGTATGCAGGGGCAAACCGGGACACTTGTTTCGTATTGCGGAAAAAATTCGTAAACCGAGGCATTTTTTTTAAAGAATTTTCATTCGTAAACCGAAATTTCGTTTACCGAGTCGTTCGTTAACCGAGGTCCCACTGTATTTAAAAGAGTGGGCTGCGGTCAGCGTGCAATTGGATTTAGTTTTGATGCGAAGATGGGAATTTTGTAATTTGTGTAATTTAGGTCCCATTCCAAAGATCATTGTGACAGTTTTGTCAGTTTTTAGCAGAGTTTGTTTTTTGATATCCACTTTTCTATCTCTGTGAACCGGTCTTGGAGCACTGCTTCAAGCTTCGACAGATCAGAATTGTTTGCATAGATTACCATGTCATCTGCGTACATGTGTACAGTTGAGGATTTGCAGACATTAGGCAGATCATTTATAAATAATGTGAATAGTAGGGGGCCGAGAATGGAACCTTGGGGTACACCACACATGACTGGGAGACGGAGGGAGTCGCTGTCAGAAATGGAGACATATTGTGATCGATCCGATACATATGATCGAAACCAGGTTAACGGACGATCAGCAGTCCCAGAGTTTTTTAGTTTGAGCAGTAGTATGTCGTGGTCTACTGTGTCAAAGGCCTTTGCAAAATCAAGGAAAATAGCTCCAGTTAGGTCTCCTTGTTCCATGCCAGTTTGGATGTTGTTGCAAACTTTTAGGAGGGCAGTTGTAGTGGAGTGATTCGGGCGAAAACCTGATTGATCAGGGGTCAGATAGTTAGATTGTTTGTAATACTCACATAATTGCGTATGGACGCATTTTTCTAAGATTTTTGACAATACTGGGAGCAAAGATATAGGGTGATAATTAGAAACCAAGGTTAACTCCCCACTTTTATGAATAAGCACTACTCTTGCAGTTTTCCAAAGTTTGGGTATATATCCAGACATCAAGGATTCGTTAATTAGAGTTGTGACCGGTTTAGCAATTGCCGGCACACTGAGCTTCAACAGCATTGCTGGGATTTTATCAGGTCCAGACTGGTTTTTCATTTTTAGATTATTAAGGTGTTTCTTAATGACATTGATGGGTACAGGTTTAAAATTGAACTTCTCTATATTGGGTCTTTGCTGATTTAGTGGGGCCTGATCCACATTTGTAGTTTCAGGATGTGTGTCATTTATTAGTTTGTCAATCAGGGTGGTGGAGCATCTGACAAAATAACTATTAAGGGCATTTGCTACTTCTAAGGGGAGTTGCAGGGTATGGTTGTCCACAGTGACAGTGGGGGGTTGGGAGTGGATTGGAGGATTTTGTAAGTTATTTATGAGTTTCCAAAACTTTCTAGGGTTAGAAATGTTATTATTCAGATTTTCACAGAAATATTGGGCCTTGGCCAATTTTGTTTGTTTAGTGCATATATTTCGCCATTGTCTATATACACAGTGATCATTCATAGAGCCAGTATGCTTAGAACTTTGACCACAATGAATCCCGAAACTGGTACATTTGAATGAGATCAACTGTGATCCAATTCAGGTGTGCTCCTTTTACTCTCACCTTACGCAGCGGGGCATGTAAATTCCAAACTTGTAGGAGTTCAGACTGAAAGAATTTAACTGCAGAGTCTAGATCAGGGATTAAGTTTAATCTGTGCCAGGGTAGGTTCTGGATGTCAATTAGAAAAGATTGTAGATTACATTTTTTGAAGGATCTGGTTATTTTAACCTTTGGAGAGGATTTAGTTGCCTTTATTTTGCGCATGCAGTACACTAAGCAGTGATTATATATATATATATATATATATATATATATATATATATATATATATATATATATATATACCTCCTCTGTGTATCTGCACTCACAGGTCAAAAGTGTCTTCCACCAGGGTGCAAAGTCAAATTATTTGTAGAAGATCCAAGCACGGACTGCACTCACTGGACAAATGTCATGTCTGAGAAATGGGCCTGCTAAACCCAGAAACCTCACCATTTAATAAATATTCATTTATTTTCTAAATCCAGTGAGTGCAGTCACTGCTTGGATCATATATAACACATCTTGTAAAGACTGTACATTTTAAAAAGACCTACCTTGTATCTGTGTATAGCTATGTAAAAATGTAAATATTTTGTACAATATGTAATGTATTGCTATCATATCCCAGGACATACTTGAAAAGGAAATCTCAATGTATTTGTCCTGGTAAAACATTTTTATAAATAAATATACATAGAAATATACATATTTTGGAGTTACTATTTGCTAAACTTTAATTCACATGTATACATTTCTTTTTTTTGGATGAAATTTAATGGATGTCTTTATCCAGACTCCTTATAAATCAAAATAGGAGGAGCATAAAGTTGTATTTAATCATTTATTTTGGGCCAGATTACAGGTGGATCGGTATTTAATGCTCCCACTCAAGCGCTAACTCTGTAAAAAGTAAGCTTTTTGCACGCAAATTACAAGTTGAAGATAAACATCTTTTGCTTGCATACTAGTGCGACGTGCGTAAAAAGCCGAACTTAGAATATTGTGCACGCAATAACATATTCCTCCATAAAAGTCAATGGAGTAAAAAAAGTGGAAAATACTCAAGTTTCTAACCCGGCCTGAAAATTTGAATATTTCACATTCCAATGTTCTTCACATAGAAGAATAAGTTCTCATTATTAATAAATACATATTTATAAATATACACTGTAACACTTTATAAAAAATTAACATTCAATAAATATGTTTTTACATGTTTTCATCTACTTAACTGCAAAGGAAGTCATGGTGCAGAGTTGAAGATCACTGGCACAGTGCACCCCTTTCCCACACTGCGATTCTGTCAGTGACGTGCACTCATAGGAGGCAGGTGAGGCAGTGCCTCCCCTGGCCAATCTAGGTATTACAGCCTTTTTTTTATATAAAAATAAAAAATATAAAAAAAATTTTTTTCATTTTTTTTATAAAAAGGTGACCGCCCCCTACCCCCCTACCCCCCACCAAAATCAGTACTTTATTATTTTGATGTGTTATTTACTTGCATATTGACTTGTAAAAAAAACATAATAGTAATAATACATTGACATTCATATTGCGCAACTAGACTCCAGCCAGCTATCCTTCTATTGCGCAATATGAATGCAATGTATTTACTGTGGAAGTGTATGGGCTGCTGAGAGACTGCCACCAGGAGGAGAATAGGTGGCATTGCAGTGCTCTCTTGCGGCCCATACAGCTCCCATCGGAGGCTTGACTCTGAAAGCCTCGGGAGCCGTGGCCGCCTCTGAGCCAATCAGATGACAGCAAGTCTGATGTTGTGCTGAGTGCTGGGGCGCGCGTCTGCGCTTCTCTCTCTGCTGGGTCTGGGCGGGAACCGGAAAGAGAGCCGACAGCCGAGTCAAGTTACATGTGAACCAGTGTGAGGAGAGCTGCTGTCGGTGTGAAAGGTAAGTTCATTTTATTTTTTTATTGTTTTTAATGTGGTGGGCCCCGCTGCATCCATGAATTTAAATATGTGACTGTAACTATATTTGTTGCGACAGGTCTGATTGCCAACTGTGTAGTGTGGGTGCTAAGATACTTCTGAACTACAAGTTCCATGGACTAGCAAGGATGTGTCACTCTGAAATGAGAATACATTTAAAACACCGGCTGGGGAGATTGTCAGCTAGCGCCGACCACAACAGCATGCTATCTGACTGACTAGCTGTGATCTTTGCCTTGAGACTCCCAAAGCAAATATCACAGCTTGCCACTCAGATAGCACGCTGTTGCTTTATGTGGTCGGCGCTGCTAGCTGACAATCTCCCTAGCCGGCTGCAAGTTGGGAGAAATCTTTTGGAAATGGCTTTACTACTTAACTTTCCCTGAAGCCAGAGCATCTGGGTTTTTTTTGTTCATTATTTATTACCATATGTTATTACGTGAGTGCAAGTGCCGTGTTTACTGTGAGCTCAGAAGCTGCTACACTGTGTTGTCTTGAGGAGTAATAAGTTTCTGTGTCAGACAGTTAGTGCTCTCTGTCTATCTACCCTGAACTCGTGCTGCTGCAGCTGCTGGTGGAGTCAAATTACAGTGTCACTGTCAGTGCCGTAAAAGAAACTCAGTCTCAGGATGCCGGTGTCAGAACCTCCCCTCTGGCCACGGGTAAGTCTGGATCTCTAAGTGAAGTCAGAGACCATCAATCACCGGGCCGGGGGTGGTGCTCTGCCAGCTGCAGCTAGGGCAGTAATTCAGTAGTCTGCTGAATTTCAAAACCTTAATTGTTTTTTTTTTTTTGCTGCACGAGGAGGTACTAATGATGATTGATCATCTAGTGGTCTCTCCACAGTGGGGCTGCAGAGTTAAGTAATAATATAGAGTCTATGGAGTTAGTTCTGAATAGTTTGCACAGGCTTTGTGAAATACTGGTGTTTGGAGAACTTTAAGGAATGGTAATTTGGCCCTGCTGTTATGTTCCCTAAAGCAAGGAGAAACACCTAGTAAAAATGTTTGTTTTTTTATGAAAAAGAAATGTTGAACACAAAATCTTCACTTATTATATACAATTCATTTGAAAACTAATGCTTTATTTTGCAAGCTAATTATAATTGTATTCAAGCATCCTATACCCTTTTTCTTTTAGCTAGACTTTCTAGTGTTATTCATTAGAGCAATGTATATTATCCCATGCAAAGGAATTTATTGTCTGTTATTATCCCCTGCAGTTCAAGATAAGGACAAGAATAGCTATTGACAGATGCACAATTATGCTCCTCTTTATCCTGCTCATTTTATTATTAAATCTATTTGCAGGGGTTAAACTTACTGAAAACCAATCATTAATATATTTTCATCAATCAGAGCATTTTATTTTTATATTTGAATGTCCCTAAGTCACTTTCTCATTGCTAATTGCTATATTTATTTATCTCTTGATTATATTACTTTGTATATGAGTATAATATTCCTATACATATAAATGAATGATCTGTTACAGCTACATAATAGTGTCTGTAGTATGTCTGCATGTACAAATGTATGCAAGTGTATTTGAATTGTATGCTATGTAGTTTGTATTACTGTGTATTTGAGTGTGTGTACATGTATATGTGTAGTGTGTGGTGCTGTGTATTTGAGTGTGTTATTTTAATTAAGTTAAAGGGAAATAAACCCCAAATTATTATTTTATGAGTCAGATATAGAATACAATTTAAAGAAACTTTCCAATTTACTTCTATTATCTAATTTGCTAAATACTCTTGATATCCTTTGTTGAAAAGCGTATCTAGATAGGCTTAGTAGCTTTAATGTTTTACATCTAATATTTATTTTTAGTTGTCCTAAATAATAATAATAAAAAAATCCATTTTTTTCCACTTTTTTTTTTGGGGGGGGGGGAGGGGGGCTTCAGATTTTTGTGCCTACAGGCACCTGAGATGTAAATCCGGCCCTGATTTGGTGTGGTTAAGTTGGGCAAAAAATGTTATTTCCCCTAATCATGCTAGTGCTGGCAAATGAGCCTGTGTCAATAAATGCTTTATTGCAAAGGCTTAATAGACTGCATGGGAATATGACCTGAGGCACTTTAATTTGTATCACTCCCACTTACACATCTGTTTATATTAACAATACAATTTTGGCTTCCAATCGATCATGACTGAAAAGTTTATGGCAACGGTATTTAAAAATTGTTCCACATTTTTGCCACTTTATTCATTGATCAGTTGACCTTATTTAGGCTCCCCTGAAAACCTACATCATTGAGGGACCCTCAGATCTCAAGTTTGTGAAATGAAAAACTTGATTTGTATTACTGAAATGCCTCAGCTTGTTGAGATATTTTATATACAAGGTGCTTACTGTCTCTTTAAATGTATTTTGTAAATAAAGCAGGTGTCATGTAATTAAGTGTATTACATATATTTTGTTGCTTTATCAATATTATCTCTTGCTTTAACCCTGTCTAATCATGCAGACTAAGTGTGTTTACATTGTATTTTATTATGGTTTTGTTTATTATGCAATATTGCAATTCTGCTGTATTTAATGGTGTTTTAAATCAGACTCCTTGCATTGGCTGTTTGGGAAGTTGTATGCCTTTTATTTTATTCTTTGCAACTTCAGTACAATCTTAACATGCTATGGGGCAGTATCAGCAAGCACTTTAAAGATGGATAACAAAAGTGTTTTCTATTGCAGCCATCACTGTATATGCATTTATATGATTCTATTTTTGTAGAGCAATAGATTAAAAATGTATTATTACTCAACCTCATTGCATTGCACTGAGAAGGATGAGGAATAATAGGTTGAGGAATTATACTGATTAATATTGCACTGAGAAGGTTCAGGAATAATTCAGATATAGATCAGTAGTATTCTTACCTTCTCAGTGCAATATAAATCAGTATTATTCCTCAAACTTCTGAGTGGCAACTATCCTTAGTGTAAGAAATGTTTTCAAAGTGCACCATACATTTCCCATATAATTTAAAAGAAATGTGAGATAAATGTGTCTCTACTCTTGATAAACATGGGTTGATCAAACAAGAAAGAAAAATAATCAGATATTTTTTCAGCTTTAGGGAGTTATTTTAAGATTAAAAGGGACAGTCTACTCCAGAATTTGTATTGTTTAAAAAGATAGGTTATATTAATATACTTTTTACCTCTGTGATTACCATATATGCCTCTTGTCATTGGCTTATTTAATTTGTTCAGTTAGCACCCAGTTGTGCATTGCTGCATATCCTTCAACAAAAGATAACAAGAGAATGAAGCAACTTTATTAATAGCCTCACCAGCCTCTGATCTCACCGCACGTCACTGGATTCTGTCCATAAGAATAAATATATATACCTTTGTAAAGAGTCAGACAATACGCCCAGTGGCCTTTCCCAGTGTGTACAATGTGCTCATAGCCTCATACACAAAGTGTTTCCCCTACATTTTGCAGAGGGTCAGACAATACTCCCTACCTGGGGCACATGTATACACACAGCATGGAGGAGGGAGTGTGACCTCTTGCTAAACTTTGCACCTTCTAGGAACCCCCTCCCAACCCCAGTATGAATGCATGCTGAGAATTAGAGTTCAGAGCTGCAGAATCACAATATTGAGAGTGAAATATATAGAATGCTGTATAACTCACATAATACTGTGATTCCTCCTCTGAAAAAGAGCAACATTCAGGGGGATTAAAAGAAAAAAATGGACATTCAATTGTCTTTTTTTTCCCTGCAGTTTGAACTCTAGATGGGGAGTAACATCTAGGGGAGGGTGAATGTCCCCCTTGTGACCCTCCTCGCCCCAACCCCTGTCCATGTGTGCAGGATGATAAATGATCTCAGAATTTTGCATGCTTTAGAAGTTTGTGCTGAGCAAGTTACATTTCTTTTGTATAGACTGAATATTGCAAAATTGGTTTGCAAACTATTTTGGGGTTACATAAATACAAAATAGTTTGTTCTGATATACCCCATTAACAAGAGATTAGGCACATTGATAAGTAACCACTTTTTTTTAAGTAGGAGTATTGAACATATTTATATGTTTATAGTTAGTTTGGCATTTGTATAGTTTAATAGCAACATCTTTAGACAATATGAAATGACTAATTATAAATATTGCAACATTATGCCTAATTTTGAATTGGCTCAAAATTATATATTACCTTTGTACTAATAGAATATTGTATTTATTAATCACGGTAGTGAGGCATAGTTAGCTATGGTTAATTGCCCATTTATGCTACCACAGACAAATATCAATTTCAAAAGTTTTACGTCATCTGGCAGAAAGAAAGGGTTTTAACAGTTAATAATTATCTTGCAAGGTAAATGATAGCTAATGAAGTCACAAATTTAGTATGGTATGGGTTATTTAGAATTAATGTAATTGATAGTCCGCTATTCATTGGTTAGTACATACAATCAGACACACCATGTATACGTAAAACATGTACAAAAAAAGTTTCTCATATTTCTATTGCCTAATACAATCCATGAATATAGTCGTGCAGTAGATTTTTAAAGATGTCAATACACCAAAAGCAGCCACAGCTCCAAAAAAATATGTAGGAGTTATGAGTCAGATCTCACGTAATCCTCAACAGTCAACAATCTGAATAACATCTACAGGAAAATTACATCACCTGCTTAAATGAAGTTAAGCCTTTTTACTACATGCAATAAAGAGGTTCTGGTGCAACCATCACCAGCAAATAACTGGTCATTGTTTTGGTTTTAATTTATAGCTATTTCCAGTGTATCCAGGGAGATAGCAGTCATGGGTTTCCATGTGGAGGCAAATTTCTTAAATTGTTTGGAAACATATTTAGCATCTGTCACAGAATTAGCCGCTCCTCTCTCGTGCCTGCCCGTTGCTATGGCCGCTTCCTGTTTCTTTGTGATTCGCTTGCTGTCGGCGCTGCGATGACATCACTGCTGTGCACCTGTTCCATTTTGGGCGCATCTTTGACTCATCTTTGTGAGCATCATTGCGTCATGCTGTGCTCACCTGTGCATCAATCTTGGCTCAAATCTGCACCTATTTAAATCCATTAAATATGTATCCTCCCTGCCCAAGTATAGGTTTACTCTGTGTTACCTAGTGTGCTCTTTTACAATGTTTATGATGTCTGACTACTTGTTGCTAAATCCTGCTTGCCTTGTTACCTACTCTTCTGCATTGTCCATTGGTACCTTGAAAGATTGTATTGTCTACCTGTTGCTGAATCCTACTTTACAATACACACAAATGCTTGCTGTCAGTATATGGCTGGGTAATATTAAAACAATATATTTAATAATTATTCTTTAAACAAACCCCCAATAAAATGCATATACAAAACAATTAACATTAATGTAAATTCCTAAATTCTTTATATTCGTTAAATTTATAAACACATTGAATTATATTTCTAGAAAACCAGATATGAATCAAACTATACAAGTTTAAACTGTTATAATATGCTATACAAAGATCATAAAATAACCTTATTCACAATAATCTACCAAATTAGAGTTGCATTTAAATATCACAATGAAATATCACAGTATGGGTCATTAACTTCCAGACAAATATACTTAAGTTATTTAGCCCACAATGATTTTATACAACTCTAACTAAAACACCATAAATTATATATATTCTTACTGTAAACAGTCAGTTTATATGCCAATTTATCTAAGTTGAAATAAATTCTTGATTATAGTTACCATTAACTTAATGCACGCCAGAAAGATTTGCTTACATTAATGGGCCTGATTTAGAAATATGCAATACAAAGGTCCTTTGTATAGCAAATATATTATTTAACAATAGTGACTAGTTAAGACTACACAGGATTATGAATGCAAGCTAAAATACAAAATGCTCTTTTAAATCTATTAACTGCAGTTTGATTTTAGCAATAATGAATGTATTTTCTTTAAAATATCAAATTATAGAATTCATACATTACCAACATGAGCCAATTTAGTATTCCAATCTGTTCTCTATAGATTCAGATCCCCTCATATGAAGAAAGGTTATTGCATAGATCAAGAAGTTAGTCTCAGATTTTTGCTTAAAGCGATTGTGTACCAAGTATGGCAGCCAGTTATTCAATCACAAGTTTCAGCAGACATAAAAGATTGTCCTTTTCTCACCCTGCATTGAGTTTATAACATGTGATATAATCCTCCCCCTCCTTATTCTAATCATTGGTGATCTGAATTTGATAGGCCCTTAACGGAGCTGTCTTTTTGGATTGGCCCCCGGAGATTGTCCCTCTCATTGTTCACCTGGGAGACGCTTCCCTGGCTGGCTCTCTAGGTGTTCTAATAGACAATTTATTTGACTGTCATACCAGTTCCTATCCCCTAGAGGGCAGCAGACAGCCAGCAAATACAGTCTCACCATCAATCACGTTTGCTACAATTTAATACATCCTTATAAAGTGATTATTTCCAACATATTATAATCTCTTGTATTAATAAATCATATGTTTCACATATGGTCCGCACAGTGTCACTTCCTCGGATCATTTTAAGACCAAACGTGAAGATATTCCACTTATAATATATTAAAATGCGTTAAAAATCATATTTTCTATGAACGATTTGAAAGGATTATAATACCTTCATCCTGGATTAAATTACTTTCTCAGTTATTATCTTAATATGACATACATACCTTGTGTTACATTCCAAGTATGTTAGTTAAAGAAACTAACAGAAAAAGATACTAAGTAAGCACCCAGTGACCCTAAATATTCTGGAGTTGAAAAAAGATTCACACAATTAAAACATTAATCTTTATTAGAAATATTTAAAATATGGGTTATTTAAAACTAAAATGCTGGAATTCCCAGTACAAGGACTGGATATTAGAAACTAGAACCAATATTGGTACTATCTGGTGATTAATAGAGAAACCAACGGCTAGGATTGTCAGTAACTACTAGTAAATATTGAGATCAATATAGAGGTATGAAAAAAGATATGTGTTCTTAACAGATGCAACACTTATTAATTCCCAATACTTCATATTAATATTTCATCACAAACTTAGTGTGAAGTTGTAATCCTGTATATTAAGAACATAGGTAAAGTAATTTATCAAGAATTTTATTGACAATATTTATTAAAAGTAATAGATACTCAAAAAATTACCAGTGGCGCTATCTATACCAAAGCTGTTTGGTTTATTAAAGCTTGAATCAGTGATTAATATAGGTCACTATTTTAAACAGTACTTGTCCTACTGATATGTTCTTATATCATGTATTAAATCATTGATAACATAATAAAACTATTGTGATACATTAGTTTGATATGATAAAAGTTATCAGCTAAATTAATGACAACAGGTGACTATTAGTAAGATTCCTCAATGTGTTTGAATGGAACATGAGGGAGTTGATAGTGCTTGGTGTGAACTTGTAACATCATAGAGCTGCTTGTCTGGCCCTGTTTCACAGTAAAGTTTGTTACAGCACAAAAAGCTGAATAGCGAGATTATATTTGAACAACTAGCATCCAGCCTCAATACAGATATTGAATCAGGTATAATTCTATTGTACCCCTGAATAGCGTATAACATAGGTTACAGAGTCCATTAATAGTTGAATGTACACAATATATTAATAACTATGTAGTATAAGTATATTTTTTGGAACTCTGCCAGTTTTAGCGCTTATTTGTATTTTGTAACAAAGGGTGGAATAAATCTAGTGCTCTATTTACCCTGATTCACAGTAAAGTTTGTTAAGCACAAAAGCTGAATAGTGAGATTATATTTCGACAACTAGCATCCAGCCTCAATACAGATATTTCATCAGGTATAATTCTATTGTACCCCTGAATAGCGTATAACATAGGTTACAGAGTTCATAGATAGTTAAATTTGCACAATATATTCATATCTAGGCAATATATATATATTTTGGAACTCTGCCTAATTTAACGCTTATTAGTATTTTGTAACGAAGGTTGGAATTAATCTAGTGCTATATTTACTGCTGTCAGCAGTTTAAGGTTACTTAATAACAAGCTTTAGTTGCTTAAGAGTCTCTTAATATCGGATGCTCCTGTGGATTCTCATTCAGCGTTTAAATGGTGTGCAGTGCTGTTAATATACGGCACTGCTAATTATGTTACATATAAGTATACTGTGTCAACAGGTTCATCTGCCCTTCTGCTTAGTGGCAGTCTCCTGTTAAATTACTGAGTAGTTAGCCAAAAGCTAGAAGTATTGTTTGGCAAATGATACCTGTAATTACACAGCGTTATTATTTACAAATCACTGCCATTGGTAACACACTGAGATCTATAAATAATTAGCAGTGCCGTATATTAACAGCACTGCACACCATTTAAACGCTGAATGAGAATGCACAGGAGCATCCGATATTAAGAGACTCTTAAGCAACTAAAGCTTGTTATTAAGTAACCTTAAACTGCTGACAGCAGTAAATATAGCACTAGATTCATTCCAACCTTCGTTACAAAATACTAATAAGCGTTAAATTTGGCAGAGTTCCAAAATATATATATATTGCATAGATATGAATATATTGTGCAAATTTAACTATCTATGAACTCTGTAACCTATGTTATACAATATTCAGGGGTACAATAGAATTATACCTGATGAAATATCTGTATTGAGGCTGGATGCTAGTTGTCGAAATATAATCTCACTATTCAGCTTTTGTGCTTAACAAACTTTACTGTGAATCAGGGTAAATAGAGCACTAGATTCATTCCACCCTTTGTTACAAAATACAAATAAGCGCTAAAACTGGCAGAGTTCCAAAAAATATACTTATACTACATAGTTATTAATATATTGTGTACATTCAACTATTAATGGACTCTGTAACCTATGTTATACGCTATTCAGGGGTTCAATAGAATTATACCTGATGAAATATCTGTATTGAGGCTGGATGCTAGTTGTCGAAATATAATCTCGCTATTCAGCTTTTTGTGCTGTAACAAACTTTACTGTGAAACAGGGCCAGACAAGCAGCTCTATGATGTTACAAGTTCACACCAAGCACTATCAACTCCCTCATGTTCCATTCAAACACATTGAGGAATCTTACTAATAGTCACCTGTTGTCATTAATTTAGCTGATAACTTTTATCATATCAAACTAATGTATCACAATAGTTTTATTATGTTATCAATGATTTAATACATGATATAAGAACATATCAGTAGGACAAGTACTGTTTAAAATAGTGACCTATATTAATCACTGATTCAAGCTTTAATAAACCAAACAGCTTTGGTATAGATAGCGCCACTGGTAATTTTTTGAGTATCTATTACTTTTAATAAATATTGTCAATAAAATTCTTGATAAATTACTTTACCTATGTTCTTAATATACAGGATTACAACTTCACACTAAGTTTGTGATGAAATATTAATATGAAGTATTGGGAATTAATAAGTGTTGCATCTGTTAAGAACACATATCTTTTTTCATACCTCTATATTGATCTCAATATTTACTAGTAGTTACTGACAATCCTAGCCGTTGGTTTCTCTATTAATCACCAGATAGTACCAATATTGGTTCTAGTTTCTAATATCCAGTCCTTGTACTGGGAATTCCAGCATTTTAGTTTTAAATAACCCATATTTTAAATATTTCTAATAAAGATTAATGTTTTAATTGTGTGAATCTTTCTCCAACATTGGTGTGTCCGGTCCACGGCGTCATCCTTACTTGTGGGATATTCTCTTCCCCAACAGGAAATGGCAAAGAGTCCCAGCAAAGCTGGTCACATGATCCCTCCTAGGCTCCGCCCACCCCAGTCATTCTCTTTGCCGTTGCACAGGCAACATCTCCACGGAGATGGTTAAGAGTTTTTTGTAGTTTTATTCTTCTATCAAGTGTTTGTTATTTTAAAATAGTGCTGGTATGTACTATCTACTCTGAAACAGAAAAGGATGAAGATTTCTGTTTGTAAGAGGAAGATGATTTTTAGCAGACAGTAACTAAAATCGATTGCTGTTTCCACACAGGACTGTTGAGATGAAGTAACTTCAGTTGGGGGAAACAGTTAGCAGTCTTTTCTGCTTAAGGTATGACTAGCCATATTTCTAACAAGACCATGTAATGCTGGAAGGCTGTCATTTCCCCTCATGGGGACCGGTAAGCCATTTTCTTAGTTAAACATAAAAGAATAAAGGGCTTCAAAAAGGGCTTAAAAACTGGTAGACATTTTTCTGGGCTAAAACAATTGCTTTACTAGGTATATTATGCAGATTCTAACTAATTATTGGTATTATAATCTTGGGGAACGTTTAGAAAAACGGCAGGCACTGTGTTGGACACCTTTTTCAGATGGGGGCCTCTCTAGTTATAGACAGAGCCTCATTTTGGGACTGTATAGGGGTTAAATGTAAAAACGGCTCCGGTTCCGTTAATTTAAGGGTTAAAGCTCTGAAATTTGGTGTGCAATACTTTTAATGCTTTAAGACACTGTGGTGAAATTTTGGTGAATTTTGAACAATTCCTTCATACTTTTTCACATATTCAGTAATAAAGTGTTTTCAGTTTGAAATTTAAAGTGACAGTAACAGTTTTATTTTAAAACGTTTTTTGTGCTTTGTTGACAAGTTTAAGCCTGTTTAACATGTCTGTACCATCAGATAAGCTATGTTCTATATGTATGAAAGCCAATGTGTGTCCCCATTTAAATTTATGTGATAATTGTGCCATAGTGTCCAAACAAAGTAAGGACAGTAATGCAACAGATAATGATATTGCCCAAGATGATTCCTCAAATGAGGGGAGTAAACATGATACTACATCATCCCCTACTGTGTCTACACCAGTTATGCCCACACAGGAGGCCCCTAGTACATCTAGTGCGCCAATACTTATTACCATGCAACAATTAACGGTTGTAATGGATAACTCCATAGCAAATCTTTTATCCAAAATGCCTACTTATCAGAGAAAGCGCGATTGCTCTGTTTTAAACACTGAAGAGCAAGAGGACGCTGATGATAACTGTTCTGACATACCCTCACACCAATCTCAAGGGGCCATGAGGGAGGTTTTGTCTGATGGAGAAATTTCAGATTCAGGAAAAATTTCTCATCAAGCTGAACCTGATGTTGTGACATTTAAAATTAAATTAGAACATCTCCGCGCACTGCTTAAGGAGGTGTTATCTACTCTGGATGATTGTGACAATTTGGTCATTCCAGAGAAATTATGTAAGATGGACAAGTTCCTAGAGGTTCCGGTGCCCCCCGACGCTTTTCCTATACCCAAGCGGGTGGCGGACATAGTAAATAAAGAGTGGGAAAGGCCCGGCATACCTTTTGTTCCCCCCCCTATATTTAAGAAATTATTTCCTATAGTCGACCCCAGAAAGGACTTATGGCAGACAGTCCCCAAGGTCGAGGGGGCGGTTTCTACTCTAAACAAACGCACTACTATTCCTATCGAAGATAGTTGTGCTTTCAAAGATCCTATGGATAAGAAATTAGAGGGTTTGCTTAAAAAGATTTTTGTACAGCAAGGTTACCTTCTACAACCAATTTCATGCATTGTTCCTGTCACTACGGCAGCGTGTTTCTGGTTCGAGGAACTAGAAAAATCGCTCAGTAAAGAATCTTCGTATGAGGAGGTTATGGACAGAGTTCAAGCGCTTAAATTGGCTAACTCTTTTGTTTTAGATGCCGCTTTGCAATTAGCTAGATTAGCGGCGAAAAATTCAGGGTTTGCTGTCGTGGCGCGCAGAGTGCTTTGGCTAAAAGTCTTGGTCAGCGGATGTGTCTTCCAAGACAAAATTGCTTAACATTCCTTTCAAAGGTAAAACATTATTTGGACCTGATTTGAAAGAGATTATTTCAGACATCACTGGGGGAAAGGGCCACGCCCTCCCACAGGATAGGTCTTTTAAGGCTAATAATAAGCCTAATTTTCGTCCCTTTCGCAGAAACGGACCAGTCTCTAATTCTGTATCCTCTAAGCAAGAGGGTAATACTTCACAACCCAAACCAGCCTGGAAACCAATGCAAGGCTGGAACAAGGGTAAGCAGGCCAAGAAGCCTACCACTGCTACCAAAACAGCATGAAGGGATAGCCCCCGATCCGGGACCGGATCTAGTGGGGGGCAGACTTTCTCTCTTTGCTCAGGCTTGGGCAAGAGATGTTCAGGATCCTTGGGTGCTAGAAATAGTTTCTCAAGGTTATCTCCTGGAATTCAAGGAACTACCCCCAAGGGGAAGGTTCCACAGGTCTCAATTATCTTCAAACCAAATAAAGAGACAGGCATTCTTACATTGTGTAGAAGACCTGTTAAAGATGGGAGTGATACATCCAGTTCCAATAAGAGAACAAGGAATGGGATTTTATTCCAATCTGTTCATAGTTCCCAAAAAAGAGGGAACATTCAGACCAATTTTGGATCTAAAGATCCTAAACAAATTTCTCAGGGTACCATCGTTCAAAATGGAAACTATTCGAACGATACTACCTACTATCCAGGAAAATCAATTTATGACTACCGTGGATTTAAAGGATGCGTACCTACATATTCCTATCCACAAGGAACATCATCAGTTCCTAAGGTTCGCTTTTCTGGACAAGCATTACCAGTTTATGGCACTTCCATTTGGATTAGCCACTGCTCCAAGGATTTTCACAAAGGTACTAGGGTCCCTTCTAGCGGTTCTAAGACCAAGGGGCATTGCAGTAGTACCTTACTTGGACGACATCCTGATTCAAGCGTCGTCCCTGTCAAAAGCAAAGGCTCATACGGACATCGTCCTAGCCTTTCTCAGATCTCACGGATGGAAGGTGAACAAAGAAAAAAGTTCTCTGTCCCCGTCAACAAGAGTTCCCTTCTTGGGAACAATAATAGATTCCTTAGAAATGAGGATTTTTCTGACAGAGGTCAGAAAATCAAAACTTCTAAGCTCTTGTCAAGTACTTCATTCTGTTCCTCGTCCTTCCATAGCGCAGTGCATGGAAGTAATAGGATTGATGGTTGCAACAATGGACATAGTTCCTTTTGCACGAATTCATCTAAGACCATTACAACTGTGCATGCTCAGACAGTGGAATGGGGATTATACAGACTTGTCTCCGACGATTCAAGTAGATCAAAAGACCAGAGATTCACTCCGTTGGTGGCTGACCCTGGACAATCTGTCACAGGGAATGAGCTTCCGCAGACCAGAGTGGGTCATTGTCACGACCGACGCCAGCCTAGTGGGCTGGGGCGCGGTCTGGGAATCCCTGAAAGCTCAGGGTCTATGGTCTCGGGAAGAGTCTCTTCTCCCGATAAACATTCTGGAACTGAGAGCGATATTCAATGCTCTCAGAGCTTGGCCTCAACTAGCAAAGGCCAAATTCATAAGGTTTCAGTCAGACAACATGACGACCGTTGCATATATCAATCATCAGGGGGGAACAAGGACTTCCCTGGCGATGAAATAAGTGACCAAGATAATTCAATGGGCGGAGGATCACTCCTGCCACTTGTCTGCGATCCACATCCCAGGAGTGGAAAATTGGGAAGCGGATTTTCTGAGTCATCAGACATTCCATCCGGGGGAACTCCATCCGGAAATCTTTGCCCAAATAACTCAATTATGGGGCATTCCAGACATGGATCTGATGGCGTCTCGTCAGAACTTCAAGGTTCCTTGCTACGGGTCCAGATCCAGGGATCCCAAGGCGACCCTAGTAGATGCACTAGTAGCACCTTGGACCTTCAACCTAGCTTATGTATTCCCACCGTTTCCTCTCATCCCCAGGCTGGTAGCCAGGATCAATCAGGAGAGGGCCTCGGTGATCTTGATAGCTCCTGCGTGGCCACGCAGGACTTGGTATGCAGACCTGGTGAATATGTCATCGGCTCCACCATGGAAGCTACCTTTGAGACAGGACCTTCTTGTTCAGGGTCCATTCGAACATCCGAATCTGGTTTCCCTCCAACTGACGGCTTGGAGATTGAACGCTTGATTTTATCAAAGCGTGGGTTTTCAGATTCTGTAATAGATACTCTGATTCAGGCTAGAAAGCCTGTAACTAGAAAAATTTACCATAAAATATGGAAAAAATATATCTGTTGGTGTGAATCTAAAGGATTCCCATGGAACAAGATAAAAATTCCTAAGATTCTATCCGTTCTACAAGAAGGTTTGGAGAAAGGATTATCTGCAAGTTCTCTGAAGGGACAGATCTCTGCTTTATCTGTTTTACTTCACAAAAGACTGGCAGCTGTGCCAGATGTTCAAGCATTTGTTCAGGCTCTGGTTAGGATCAAGCCTGTTTACAGACCTTTGACTCCTCCCTGGAGTCTAAATCTAGTTCTTTCAGTTCTTCAAGGGGTTCCGTTTGAACCCTTACATTCCGTAGATATTAAGTTATTATCTTGGAAAGTTTTGTTTTTGGTTGCAATTTCTTCTGCTAGAAGAGTTTCAGAGTTATCTGCTCTGCAGTGTTCTCCGCCCTATCTGGTGTTCCATGCAGATAAGGTGGTTTTGCGTACTAAGCCTGGTTTTCTTCCGAAAGTTGTTTCCAACAAAAATATTAACCAGGAGATAGTTGTACCTTCTTTGTGTCCGAATCCAGTTTCAAAGAAGGAACGTTTGTTACACAATTTGGACGTAGTCCATGCTCTAAAATTCTATTTAGAGGCTACTAAAGATTTCAGACAAACATCTTCCTTGTTTGTTGTTTATTCTGATAAAAGGAGAGGTCAAAAAGCGACTTCTACCTCTCTTTCCTTTTGGCTTAAAAGCATTATCCGATTGGCTTATGAGACTGCCGGACGGCAGCCTCCTGAAAGAATCACAGCTCACTCCACTAGGGCTGTGGCTTCCACATGGGCCTTCAAGAACGAGGCTTCTGTTGACCAGATATGTAAGGCAGCGACTTGGTCTTCACTGCACACTTTTGCCAAATTTTACAAATTTGATACTTTTGCTTCTTCGGAGGCTATTTTTGGGAGAAAGGTTTTGCAAGCCGTGGTGCCTTCCATTTAGGTGACCTGATTTGCTCCCTCCCTTCATCCGTGTCCTAAAGCTTTGGTATTGGTTCCCACAAGTAAGGATGACGCCGTGGACCGGACACACCAATGTTGGAGAAAACAGAATTTATGCTTACCTGATAAATTACTTTCTCCAACGGTGTGTCCAGTCCACGGCCCGCCCTGGTTTTTTAATCAGGTCTGATGAATTATTTTCTCTAACTACAGTCACCACGGTATCATATGGTTTCTCCTATATATATTTCCTCCTGTCCGTCGGTCGAATGACTGGGGTGGGCGGAGCCTAGGAGGGATCATGTGACCAGCTTTGCTGGGACTCTTTGCCATTTCCTGTTGGGGAAGAGAATATCCCACAAGTAAGGATGACGCCGTGGACCGGACACACCGTTGGAGAAAGTAATTTATCAGGTAAGCATAAATTCTGTTTTTTTCAACTCCAGAATATTTAGGGTCACTGGGTGCTTACTTAGTATCTTTTTCTGTTAGTTTCTTTAACTAACATACTTGGAATGTAACTTTGTTGATACATAGCACCTAACCACATTAACTATAGAATATCCAGGCCATTGAGCTTATAACAGAACGGTAAAAGACCCAAGTAAAATTTATGAGTGGTTATTTAATTAAAGTATACACTTATTTAATATGTTACCGTTATACAAATAGACAATCTCATATCCATTATTTTGTACCTATTATTTGATAGTCTGAGGCACATATTAAATATTTGAAAATTATATAGATAATTTGTTATCAAACGTACATAGGTTAAGATATTTTGAAATCTTTTTAAAACCATGATTTACATTTCTAGTTTATCTGGAAATGAGGATGTGTATTGTAACTCAGCAGGGACAATTTAGCACTTAGATGAGGACAGCTGGATCCTCTGAACATGTTTGTAGATTCAACCATTCCCACAGACGGACCATCTATTCCCCACAGGGGGCCTTTGAAGTGGCCCACTGATCTAAGAAATGACTGCCTGAACTAATTAGACCAAATGTTTCATTGATGAATGAGAGAGGGGTTTGATCTGTTATATATATATATATATATATATATATATATATATATATATATATATATATATATATATATAGACTTCGATTTAGTGCACTCTCACTGGCCAACCCAGACACAGACCAGGGTGCTTAACGGACTGAACAATCTGAATAGGAATAAGCACTCACTGGATTTCAAAACAACAAATATTTATTCGGCAGTGACGTTTCGGGGCATTCACCCCTTCCTCAGACCAGACAGTCTGAGGAAGGGGTGAATGCCCCGAAACGTCACTGCCGAATAAATATTTGTTGTTTTGAAATCCAGTGAGTGCTTATTCCTATTCAGATTATATATATATATATATATATATATAATTTAATGACATTCACAGATATTCTGACATAAATCCCCCTTACAATTTTAAATAGATGTAGGACACATGTATTTGAATTGGCTTAAAGTCAGTGGTACTTGGTGAGTGTATTGACAATATGCATCATAGACAGTCTTATTATTTTTGAGCCCTTATGCTCATTTGTTAGGCATCTTTAAACTACAATATTTCTTTAGTGCATTTTGGGATATGACACTTCATTCTCCATCTATGACTTGTAGTTGGGATCTAGGATGGCATGCTCGCAACTGATTAATATGGACCCATTTATCCATAAAAGTATCATTTTTAGGTATCCTAATTTTATAGGCGACTAGAGATATTTTGTCAGTATTGACAAAAGGACCCTTCCATGATGAAAGAAATATCTTCCCCTTAACTTGATCTCTTCCAAAGTTATAAAGATAAACTTTATCATTAATTTCATATTCCTTTTTTGGACGTCTTGAGATCATAATAGGTTTTAGTGGCAGTTGCGGCCTTCTCTATGTTCCTTTGAGCAAATGCAGAGACATATTGCAGGTGCTTCCTTAGGTTCTCCACATATTGATGCGTATTGGCAGTGTTTATCAAGTTCTGGTCTGATGTACGGTACAGTAGATGCTGAGGTAGAACCATTCTTCTACCAATCATCAATTCAAAAGGTGACATCTTGGTAGCACTACTTTGAGTTGCACTTAATGCCATTAGGACTAGAGGTAGTTTAAATCCCAGTCTTTACTCGTTTCACTCACAAACGTTTTGAGGATTTTCACAATGGACTGGTTGTAAGCTCTACACCACCACTCAAGGCAGCTTTATATACAATATGGAACTTTCTTTTGACCCCTAGTATTTTCCACAATTTGGTCATCCCTTCGCTAGTGAAGTGGGTTCCCCGATCGGATTCGATTCTTTGAGGCAAACCAAATCTGGAAAATACATGGTTAATGTGCAAAGCTGCGCATGTTTCAGCACTATTGTTAGGTGCACTGATGCACTCTACCCATTTAGTGAACACACATGTCACTGTTAACATGTATTTGTTACCTCTTCATGACCTAGTTACTGGGCCAATAAAATCAATTTGTATATCTGACCATGGCATTACCATCCCCCTTTTCTGCAATGGCGCTCTATGCGTTGGTGCAATGTGTTGGAACTGTGGACAGATTAAACAACCTTGACAGTAAGTTTGAACATCTTTCAACATTTGTGGCCAAAAGGCGTAATCATGCAATATTTCAAACGTTAATTTGGCACCACGATGACCAGATGTGGGGGCATCATGGGTATGTTGAAGCATTAGATCTCTGAACTTGGTAGGTACCACCCATTGCTGGATGCCAGTTTTGGAGGTTCTAATTAACAAACCATCCTGTAACTTGATTTGTGATCTGGACTTCATTAAGATTCTAAGATCTTCCTTGCCAATACAATCATCTTTTGGGATGGGGTTGCTTTCAGGATCTTTTATGTGTTTATAGAAGATGCCTACAATGGGGTCTTCTTTTTGACTAGTGATCAAGTCCTCACTAGGAGAATCCTGACTCCATTGTACCAGGTTAGGCTCACTCTGTTGTTTAGCCTGTTTGCTGGTAATGGCTTCTACCTGAATTGCACCCATTAAGTGGTCAATATTAAGGAGTTCTCCAGTTATGGCTCCTTGTTTGGCTAATTAATCCGCAAGATCATTGCCTTCCTGATCAGGACCTAGAACCCTGGAATGACCCTTGGTCTTTTTCTAGTGTATGGTTAACCCATTTGATACCACTAGATTATCAATCTCGCAGAACAACTTGCCATGTTTGACTGGATTGTTGTTAGTTTTCTGCATGCCATTTCTTTTCCAAGTTGGCAGGTATTCAACAAAACTGTCACGCACATAATTTGAGTCAGTAATGATCACAAATTCTTGAATACCATATTCAATAGCCATGTCAATGGTTTTTAGAACAGCAGTTAGTTCTGCAACTTGGCTGGATCTTGGTCCAATGTTGAAACCTACAGAAATATTTGAGAATCCACTTGCACAAGTTATACCAATGCGAGCGACTAGTCTGTGCTCATTATCAATAGTGGCATGGTAAGAACAACCATCAACATATACCCAAGGTAATGTTTGACAATGGTTCTCATTGTATATTTTATATGTGGAAAGCAATTGTTCATCCAGGAAATCATCTTCTGATAATTCTTCCCCAGGATCCTTAGCAGTACAGTCGTGGAGCTCAGCGAGCCCCTGTGCGACTGGATTCTTTTTATTCTGCTTGTAGTGAATTTCTAAAGGCCAGCCTTGTAAGGAAAGAGTCCATGCTGTTATACGGCTATTAGACAAGTTCCCCCTCTCATAATCTCTCACTTTGCAGATATAGCAAAGGCTGGTGGGCCATTTCTACAATAATTTTCTCGCCCTGTATATAGCTGCAGAAATTTTGTAGAGCACATACAGTAGATAAGAGGGCTTTTTCGCAATCGCTAAATTTTATTTCTACTGGGGTTAGAGTTTTGCTCGCATAAGCAATGACTTTGCTTAAATTATCATGCTTTTGGTACAAAACAGCACTCATGCTTATATCTGTGTAACCTGTCTCTAAGAAGAAAGGTTTTCCACCTTCGGGGTATGCTAAGCAAGGTGCTTGAGTGAGTTTTCTCTTAAGCTCTTTGATGGCTGTCTCTTGAGTCTCACTCCAGTGCCATTTCACATCCTTCTTTAGGAGAAGTAGCAGGGGTTTAGCTAATTCTGCATAATTATCAATAAATTTGTGAGAATAATTTGTCATACCCAGGAATGATCTCAATTCCTTTAAGTTAGTTGGGTTTTTAGAATTTATTATAGCTTCCACCTTTTTATTCTGAGGATTTAACCCTTCAGAAGTAACTTCATGTCCCAAGAAGTTTACACGAGAGCGGCACCATTGAGCTTTTTGTAGGTATAATTTGACACCTGCCCTTTTAAGTTGGCAGAGGGCGTGTTTAAGCTCTGTGATGTGCTTTTCAAAGTGTGTGCTTTTGATTAAAACATCATCAACATAAGATAAGGTCCCCCTTTCCAGTGCATCAGGCATAGCCTTATGCATGAATAAAGCAAATTCATGTCCTTTCCTGAATTTATGTATCCAAATGGGAGTCTCTGAAATGCATACTGGACCTTTTGGAATGAGAATGCAAGCTTATACTAGTTCTCTTCATGTACCTTTATGGTCCAATATCCCTGTGCACAATCAATGGCAGTGAATATTTTAGATCCCTGCATCTGTGCTAGACACTGGTCAATATATGGCACAGGCCAGCCAGACATGTAAACTCATTTGTTTAGCTGTCTCAAGTTAGCAAGCACATAAACGCCATTGTCCATTGGGCTTAAGAACACCTAGAATAGGATTGTTTTAAGAGCTATGCACCTGTCTGAAAATACCTCTTTCTTCCAAGTTCCTTATGATTTCTGCAAGAGAATCATATGAGGCTAAAGGAAGTCTGTATTGTTTAACAAAGACAGGTGGTGCATTGGGATCTGTTTGGATACTTGCAATGTGCAAGTCTGTAGTACCACAGTCATAAGTATCCTTAGCAAAAATATCCTTATACTCAATCAGGAGTTCTCGTAGCTGTCGGTGTTCATCATCACTGGAAAAAAACCATTAGCTAAAGATATTTGCTCTTAGACTATTTGCTGAAATTCTGTAAAGATTTCAGGCTTTCCTATTTCATAGGCTTCTTCCAACCTAGAGGTTAGATCCCCTTGATTATAATTTACATTGCCCCATGACTCTGGGTATTGGGGTATTCTTGCTGTTTGATCGTCTGATCAAATACTAGAGAGGCTTCTTCAATTTTACAGATGCCTTCCTCTGAGCTGAAGGGATAAATAGACTGAATTGTAAATAGTCCCTGTGCCATAGATGCAAAGGATTGTTCTATTAATTGTTCTTAAGTTTAGTATCATTCAGGTATTAGCCCAATTACGTTATTCTGGAATCCAAAAGTGTAGTAACTTGATTCCAGAGCATATCCTATGGTATTTCCCTTGGATAATATTATATCCTGTGGGGTCATGTTATGCACAATAACATGTTTTGAAATAGTTCCAATATTTACCATATGAGTATGGGTCATTGTTATACCCATACCTTGCATTCTATGGGAGATGCATATTAGTGTTTCAGAGGTTTTTAATTTATGACCTCTTTTTAGCTGTAAGGGTAAGAGCAATTTATCAGCCCCCAGCAGGGATTATAACATTGTTAGACACCTGCATATTTACAGCATATGGCAATTGCTGATTTGATTACAGGGCTGCATTTTCATCCTGAAATACTTCAGGGTCCCCCTTTAACCTGCAAGAGTTAATCATATCTATTTGTATGGCATATCTATGTAAGAGATCATTGCCAATGTACTGTTTACTCTCAAAAGTTACAATAGTTGCCACAGCACTAAGAGGGATTCCTTTTTGGAGCACAGGGGACATGTGATCACTGGATCGGAAAATAATTGTAGATGCCAAGGTTGTATACCCACGAACCTCCACGGAAAAGCTAGATTGCACGGTAATCGGCAAGAGGTTTTTTTGAAGTCTAAGACACTGGAGCGGTACAAACTGCGAACGTCCTCTGACAAGCTAGATTGCAAGGTAATCGGAAAAGAGGTCCCAGTGATGTTCTGGTAAGAGAGCATTGTTTGTTTCTGGCACATATAGGAACACCCTAAAGAAATCAGCCTGGCAGATTGGAAAACTTTATATATATGATTGATTTTATATGTCCATTAGCACATGAACTATATATTTTTACTGAGTGACTAATATTGAGTGACACTTTCTATGTATGGACTCAAGAATTTTATCAGACAGAATTAATATATTTTTTCATAATTTCTCTGATTTTATACCACCAGTGGTACTGTATATATTAAATATTTATGTACATTATGTTTTGGGTCCTGATGATACTTGCATGTGTGTGTATTATATTCTGACTTTACTGTGATTGCATTCAGAGAGCTTTCCTTTGTGTTGCTTGCTGGTGTCACGGCAGAATGAGGAGATTTTTTTAATGATTTTTCTTTCTGCTGAATGATGCTTTGCCTTGTGACCTACTCTTTTGCTTTGTCCATTCGTACTTTGAAAGATTGGACTGTCTACCTGTTGCTGAATCGTGCTTTGCCTTGTGACCTACTCCTTTGCCTTATCCTCTGGTACTCACAAAGATTCCTTTCATCTTGTTTCTTGTTGACTTGTATAATTGTGCCCTGGCTTTCTGTTTGCTCCCTTTGTTATGATGCTTGGTTCTTACTGACCATCCCTCATTCCTGACATTGCCTTGCTTCCTGGCAGTTCCTCTGTGCTACCATCTAATCTTGACAACTGGTTACAGTCCTTCTACGTGACTGAACATTTCAGCCTGTTCCTAACTCGGGCCTGCAGAGCATCTCCTGTGCAACGAGGTAACTAAGTAAATCTTACAGCATTTTAATTTTGAATAGAAGACTATTTTGAAAATACTTGTATAAGCAAAAAATGTGCCTAGTAAAAGCTAACCCTGTTTAAGCAGAATACATGCATATGCTGTATACACCCCCCCCCATGCAACAGCATTCAAACGCCATGCCTATTTAGAGAGTGGCTTGTATGATTAATTGACACAATACATAGCACAGCTGACTCTCTGAGCAGGCACAGTGTCTGAATGAGAGAGCACACAACATATTTGTGTATGCTGCTGAAATAGCCCCAGCTTTTACCAACAGCATTTTTACCAATACAAGTAGATTGCAAAAAAAAAAAAAAGATTCATTAAAAAGTTAAATGCACTTAAAGGGACAGTCTAGGCCAAAATAAACTTTCATGATTCAGATAGAGCATGTAATTTTAAACAATTTTCCAATTTACTTTTATCAACAATTTTGCTTTGTTCTCTTGGTATTCTTAGTTGAAAGCTTAACCTAGGAGGTTCATATGCTAATTTCTTAGATCTTGAAGTCCACCTCTTTCAGATTGCATTTTAACAGTTTTTCACCACTAGAGGGTGTTAGTTCACGTATTTCATATAGATAACACTGTGCACATGCACGAGAAGTTATCTGGGAGCAGGCACTGATTGGCTAGACTGCAAGTCTGTCAAAAGAACTGAAAAAAGGGGCAGTTTGCAGAGGCTTAGATACAAGATAATCACAGAGGTTAAAAGTATATTATTATAAAAGTGTTAGTTATGCAAAACTGGGAAATGGGTAATAATGGAATTATCTATCTTTTAAAACAATAAAAATTCAGGTGTAGACTGTCCCTTTAAGCACATATCAATTTTAAACTATCATTTCCTTTACTATACATTAGAGAGACAGGTCAAAATTGAAATACGCATGGGTGCATTTAAATTTGGGTAGAAGCATTTTTTGCAATGTACTTACAATAGCAACAAATGTTTCTAGTAAAAAATATTACTGTTTTAGTAATACTTATGACTAGAGTATTAGGATTCAAACACCATGCAGACAGTGCTATGTATTGTCTCAGTGAAGACGTCATTTGTGTCATAAAAGCCCCACTGCTGACTCTTAGAAGGTGTGGTATTTGAATGCTAGTGCACTCACAGCATAGGTGCATATGCCGCTGGAAAAACAGTAATAACTTTTAATAGAAGAATTTTTGCTAAAGCACCCTTGCATATTTCAATTTTTACCATTATATCCCTTTCTTTCTTAGAAAATACTTAGTGGAGAGATGTGAGAATATCACCCTGTATAAAGTTCACATGTACCTTCTCTTCATTTGAAAAAATGCAACTAAATAAATAAAAGTTTTACATCTACATAAATGTGAGTGATATGTGGTAATGCTACACTTGCATTTTAATCCATCTTTAAAATTTAAACTGATTGCACCCATTTTAGAATTGTCTGAAGTCATTTATGCAAAAACTCTGTAAAACAGGATGCAAATACCTTTTCTGACATAGATTAACATGTAAATTATGGGGGCAATCTGTATATAAATTTGAAACATAAGCAGATGTGTAATGCACTTTCCCTTTACGTGTATTTAACTACAACCTATCTAAATGATCCAATTACTGGTCTTCTTGAATATGCAAAATATTTTTTATTTAATTACTTTGAAGAACTGCACTGTGCTTCTCGTGATTAACTAAACATTTTTTATTTTCCTGTCTGTTGTTTGCTGTTTAGACTTTTTGGGGCAGAAGTAATATTAACCCCTTATCGCCTTGCTTCAGTGTGCCTTGCTGCTATATTAATACAATTTATTTTAACTTTTTATAAAGTCCCTCCTGAGTATTTAAAGGGACAGTCTAGTCAAAATTAAACTTGCATGATTCAGATAGGGCATGCAATTTTAAACAACTTTCCAATTTACTTCTATTATCTAATTTGCTCAATTCTTTAGATATCATTTGTTGAAGAAATAGCAATGCACATGTGTGAGCCAATCAAACAAGGCCTTTATGTGCAGCAACCAATCAGCAGCTACTGAGCATTTCTAGATATGCTTTTCAGCAAGTGATATCAAGAGAATGAAGCAAATTAGATAATAGAAGAGAATTAGAAAGTTGTTTAAAATTACATGCTCTGTCTAAATCACGAAAGAAAAAAATTGGTTTCATGTCCCTTTAATCTTATTGTTTGTTTTTTTTAACAATAAGCTAAGCCCCCTTGCCTTGTGGCCTTGACATTCTGCCAGCACATATACATACCCAGAAGTTCAAACCATCAATCTTCTCTCAGTCTTAAACCTTTTAGTTATGCATAGTGAAACAACTTTTGATTATATGTTTGTTATTTATTTTGCCCCCTTTTAATGAAATTTTGTTTGTAAATTATGGCTTTTCTAATTCTAGAAAAGCAACATGAAGACTTATTAAGGCTAACCCTGCTACTCAAGCCCAGACTGGCTCTTCCAAATAAGGCAAGTTGTGGAGGAAGTTTGGCAATTAAAATAAAAAAAAAAACTTGCCTGATATTTTATTCTACAGCAAGATAACAGAAATGTCTTGTAATTACAAGGTATTTACTGTACTTTAAATCCCCAGCAGAGACATGTGAATTGCTAATAGCAGTAAACAAACAGCAGCATAATGTGAGCACTGTTGCAATCACAAGCATTGATTAAACTATTAGTATTGATCTACACAAAAGTTGAGAAGCTGAAGTATTGTCACAAATCCAAGATATTATATTATTTATTATCGGTAGGAACCACTATAACAAAATAACAACACTATCCATTGACTGTATGCAGAAACCGCCTAACTCCATCTTCACAGTTTTTGTAGTGACACATAAAATCTTATTTATAAATGTAGTTGGAGGATGGGGACCATGCATCATTTAGGATTAATAATTAGATAGACAAGTTCACGCTTAAGGTTAACTGTTGAATGGGGGAACAAGTCAGGGTAGATAAAGGGACAATCCACTCAAAAATGTTTATTGTTATAGATAAATATAGATAATTCCTTTATTACCCATACCCCAGTTTTGTATAACTAACATGTTTATATCAACACACTTTTTACCTATGTGATTACCTTGTATCTAAGCCTTATCTGAGAGCCGCCTCATCACATGACTTGTTATTTATTATCCATAGATTTGCATTTTATCCAATAAGTGTAGTGTCTGCCACAACCCACGGGTACAATGTTATCTATTTGGCTCACATGAAGTAGCACTCCCCTGTTGTGAAACGCTAATAAAAAAGCATGTAATAAGAGGCTATTTTTAGTGGCTTAGATACACAGAAATTTAGATGTTTAAAGGTTATAAAGTATATTAATAACAATGTTGGTTGTGCCAAGCTAAGGAATGGGTAGTCATCTAACTTTTTAAACAATAACAATTTTGATGTTGACTGTCCCTTTAAGATTTGACGAGGGGAGGTCTCATTTACGGTTCAAAAGATGTAACACTGCAGGGGTCAGAATAGAGAGAATGTCTGAAGACTGGAGGACCTGGGGATGAGAGCTGAGGCTGATGACAGGACTATTATTTATTGAATAAAAATATGCAGTACCATAGTAACATATTGACATAGTAAAAGAAGCTGAAAAAAGACAGAAGACCATTGAGTTCAACCTATACAAATCTTGATATCAATCCCATTAAAAAGGTGACCCATTAACACAAGCAATCATATCCATGAATTCTGTTTCTAGCCTGAATTGTATCTAAACCATTTTTAAATGTATCCAAGGTATTGACATTTACTACCTCCTTAGGTAATAACTTTTACAGTGGAAATAAAAACGTTTACGTTGCGAGAGATTAAATCTCCTTTCCTAAAGCTTTAAATTGTGACCTCTTGTCACAAACAATTCACTTGAAATAAACAGAGCTTCTACCATTTCTGTACAGGGAGTGCAGAATTATTAGGCAAGTTGTATTTTTGAGGATTAATTTTATTATTGAACAACAATCATGTTCTCAATGAACCCAAAAAACTCATTAATATCAAAGCTGAATAGTTTTGGAAGTAGTTTTTAGTTTGTTTTTAGTTATAGCTATTTTAGGGGGATATCTGTGTGTGCAGGTGACTATTACTGTGCATAATTATTAGGCAACTTAACAAAAAACAAATATATACCCATTTCAATTATTTATTTTTACCAGTGAAACCAATATAACATCTCAACATTCACAAATATACATTTCTGACATTCAAAAACAAAACAAAAACAAATCAGTGACCAATATAGCCACCTTTCTTTGCAAGGACACACAAAAACCTGCCATCCATGGATTCTGTCAGTGTTTTGATCTGTTCACCATCAACATTGCGTGCAGCAGCAACCACAGCCTCCCAGACACTGTTCAGAGAGGTGTACTGTTTTCCCTCCTTGTAAATCTCACATTTGATGATGGACCACAGGTTCTCAATGGGGTTCAGATCAGGTGAACAAGGAGGCCATGTCATTAGATTTTCTTCTTTTATACCCTTTCTTGCCAGCCACGCTGTGGAGTACTTGGACGCGTGTGATGGAGCATTGTCCTGCATGAAAATCATGTTTTTCTTGAAGGATGCAGACTTCTTCCTGTACCACTGCTTGAAGAAGGTGTCTTCCAGAAACTGGCAGTAGGACTGGGAGTTGAGCTTGACTCCATCCTCAACCCGAAAAGGCCCCACAAGCTCATCTTTGATGATACCAGCCCAAACCAGTACTCCACCTCCACCTTGCTGGCGTCTGAGTCGGACTGGAGCTCTCTGCCCTTTACCAATCCAGCCACGGGCCCATCCATCTGGCCCATCAAGACTCACTCTCATTTCATCAGTCCATAAAACCTTAGAAAAATCAGTCTTGAGATTTTTCTTGGCCCAGTCTTGACGTTTCAGCTTGTGTGTCTTGTTCAGTGGTGGTCGTCTTTCAGCCTTTCTTACCTTGGCCATGTCTCTGAGTATTGCACACCTTGTGCTTTTGGGCACTCCAGTGATGTTGCAGCTCTGAAATATGGCCAAAATGGTGGCAAGTGGCATCTTGGCAGCTGCACGCTTGACTTTTCTCAGTTCATGGGCAGTTATTTTGCACCTTGGTTTTTCCACACGCTTCTTGCGACCCTGTTGACTATTTTGAATGAAACGCTTGATTGTTCGATGATCACGCTTCAGAAGCTTTGCGATTTTAAGAGTGCTGCATCCCTCTGCAAGATATCTCACTATTTTTTACTTTTCTGAGCCTGTCAAGTCCTTCTTTTGACCCATTTTGCCAAAGGAAAGGAAGTTGCCTAATAATTATGCACATCTGATATAGGGTGTTGATGTCATTAGACCACACCCCTTCTCATTACAGAGATGCACATCACCTAATATGCTTAATTGGTAGTAGGCTTTCGAGCCTATACAGCTTGGAGTAAGACAACATGCATAAAGAGGATGATGTGGTCAAAATACTCATTTGCCTAATAATTCTGCACTCCCTGTATATGGGCCTTGAATATATTGAAATAAAGTAATTATGTCACCTCTCAAGTGCCTTTTATCTAGAGAAAAAAGTCCCAGTTTGGCTAACCTCTCCTCATAGCTTACATTTTCCACTTCCTTTATTAGTTTTGTGGCCCTTGTCTGAACTTTTTCTAGGTCTGCAATGTCTTTTTTTTTTAAATCGGTCCCCAGAACTGCACTCCATACTCAAGGTGAGGTCATATCAGGGATTTATATAGTGACAGAATTGTGTTTTTTCCCTTGCATCCATGCTTCTTTTAATACATGCTAATATCTTATTAGCCTTAGAAGCCACTGCTCCTCATTGTTTACCCATCTTTAGTTTGTAAACTATAAGTACTCTTAAATCCCTTTATTCCTCTGTTTCGCTAAGTCTAGACTCATTTAAATAATTGGTTTCCTGCTTATTTTTATTTCCAAAATGTAGAACCTTGCATTTTCCAGTATTAAATCTCATTTTACATTTAACTGCCCATTCTTCTATTTTGTGTAGATCCCCTTGTAAAGCAAATTCATCCTGCACTGACCTAATGACCTTACACAACTTTATATCATCTACAAAAATAGAGATGTTGCTATTTTATCCTCGCTCCAAGTCATTAATACAAATATTTAAAAGTGCAGGGCCCAGTCCTGATCCCTGTGGGGCTCCACTGATTACCTTTGTCCAATCTGAGTATGATCCATTTACTACCACTGATCTTTCCCTATCTTTTATCCAGTTATTTATCCATGAGCTAATATGTTCAGATATTTCTAGCCCCTTCATTTTGCACATTAATCTCTCATGTGGCACTGAGAGATTAATGTACAAATGTTTTTGCAAAATCCAAGTATATCACATCAACTGAATCCCCTTTATCTATATTTTTACTTACTTCCTCCTAGAATCTAATTAGATTAGTTTGACATGATCTATTTCTCATAAAACCATGCTGATTTTAAATCATAATCTGGTTTACATGACTATACTCATCAATATAATTATTTATAATCCCTTCAAGTATATTCTCTAATATTTATGTCAGACTAACTAGTCTATAGCTTCTTGGCACCACATCAGCTTTATACCAGTCTTGGGGTACTATGTCTGAGGATATTGAATCTTGAAAAATTAAGAGAAGAGATTTAGCTACTGTTCTAAATTACAGTATAACCCTTGGTAGTATTCCATCTAGGCATGGAGTTTCATTTACCTTAATATTATCCAGTTTTTTTTTTATATCCTCTAGAGATTGTATGGGCTTGTGTGTTTTAGTTTGTTTCAAAGTATCTCCCTTTGGTTCCTCTCTTGTGTATACTGAAGAACTGGTTTAGTACCTCAGCTTTCTTTATCTTACTCAGGTAGATTACAAGTTTTGTGTTACGGCTTTTAACGCCAAACAAATGGCAATTTCAGCGTAATGGCAGTAAAGCAGCTATTGCGAGTCATGTCGGTATAGCTGTAACTCAAGCATTTTAGCCTGTAACGCAACATCCATTCTGCACTTAAAAAAATGTCGTTTTTGCATGGAATTTTCATAGCACCGGTATTACAGGTTGTGCAGTGAGGCTAAAATGCTTGCGCTACAGCCTATACCCTCACGATCCATACCGCCATCTGAAAGCAGTAGTTATGAGTTTTGAGCCACAAAAATGTTTCACAAAACTCTTAACTGAACTGTTACAAAGTACACTAACACCCATAAACTACCTATTAACCTCTAAACCGCCACCCTCCCACATTATAAACACTATATTAAACCTATTAACCCATAATCTGCCGCCCACCCACATCACGATTATTAAATACATTTCTTAACCCCTATTCCACCGCTCCCCAAAATCACCGCCACTATAATAAAATTATGAACCCCTATTCTGCTGCTCCCCTACATCGCAGACACTATAATAAAGCTATTAACCACTATTCCGCCACTCCCTGACAACGCCGACACTATAATAAAGTTATTAACCCCTAAACCTCCGGCCTCCCACATCTCTGCCACTAAATAAACCTATTAACCCCTAAACTGCTGGCCCCCCACAATGCAAAACACTAAATTAAACTATCAACTCCTAAACCTAACACCCCCTAACTTTAAATTATAATTACAATATAACTATATTTAAATAAATAAAAAACTTACATGTGAAATAAAAATAAACCTAACATTAGATTGACTTAACCTTACTATTCTAATAAAATAAAAAATACTAGCAATTTAAAAATCTAATTTACAAATTTCAAAAAAGGGCCTTTTGTAGGGCATTGCCCTACGTTTAACAGCTCTTTTAACTGTAAAAAAAATACAAAGTCCCCCCAACAGTAAAACCCACCACCCAACCAACCCCCCAAAATAAAAAACCTAACTCTAAAAAAAACCCTAAGCTATCCATTGCCCCTAAAGGCATGTGTATGGACATTGCCCTTAAAAGGGCATTCAGCTCTTTTTTTATTGCCCTTAAAAGGTCATTTAGCTCTTTTTCAAAAGCCCAAACTCTAATCTGAAAAAAAAACACCCCAAAAATAAAAAAAATATCTAACACTAAGCCCAGAATATCTACTCATGATTGCTGAAGACCGGACATCCAGGTGGCAACATCTTCATCCATCGCGGGGGCGTCTTCTTTCTTCATCCCGGCAGCATGGAGCGGAGAGGTGAAGACATCCAGCATGGTGCATCCTCTTTATATGGTCCCCACCGTACACTGAAGCTTCAATGCAAGGTAGCCATTTCAAAATGGCGTACCTTGCATTCCTATTAGCTGATTTGATTCTTCAAATTCAAATCAGCCAATAGGATGAGAGCTTCTAAAATCCTATTGGCTGTTCAAAACAGCCAATAGGTTGAGAGCTACTGTAAAATCAAATCAGTCAATAGAAATGCAAGGTACGCCATTTTGAAATGACATCGCCGTCACCTACATTATATTTATAAGCCCCTAATCTGCTGCCCGCAACATCGCCGACACCTACATTATATTTATTAACCCCTAATCTGCCGCCCCCAATGTCGCCGCAACCTACCTAAATTTATTAACCCCTAATCTGCCACTCCTATATTAAATGTATTAACCCCTAAACCTAATCCTACCACCCCCTAATTGAAATATAATTAAAATAAATCTAAATAAAATTTCTATTATTAACTAAATTATTCCTATTTATAACTAAATACTTACCTATAAAATAAACCCTAAGCTAGCTACAATATAACTAATAGTTACATTGTAGCTACCTTAGGGTTTATTTTTATTTTACAGGCAAGTTTGTATTTATTTTAACTAGGTAGAATAGTTACTAAATAGTTAACTATTTAATAGCTACCTAACTAAAATAAATACAAATTGACCTGTAAAATAAAACCTAACCTAAGTTACAATAAAAATTCACAATCTGCTTGGTGGCTTCCAATTTCTGAATATCAAAGATGTATATTACTTGTGATACTACCCTAAACTAGGGTCCCACAAATAGCGGATATCACAAGGTTAAAGTTGCAAATAGTAAACAACAATGTCCCCACTCATCAATATAAAGGAAGGCTTGCCGCTTTCAGATGAAGCACCTGAGTTGTAAAAGTCAGTATAATAAATATGTATAAGTGGTTCAAACACTGGGCTCACCTAGACAGCGCTGTTCCATATAATCACAGTGCACTTGCGGTCCACGCCCTCCGTGTTCACAGCAGGTAAATGTTCCGCTGTTAGCTGTCTCACTCCTGGGATTGCTGGGGCTCTCCAAAAACCCTTACTGAGCAGGCAAATAGCAAAAAATACAACAAAAGCACAATCCCTTGGAGTAGAAATGCAGGCAGGGAGAAATATAAATGTTAAAAGTCAATTTATTATACTTGCGTTAAAAACATTAACAACACAGATCACAGAGTTCACAGCTGACGCGTTTCCTGCCTTACTGGCAGTTCATCAGAGCTAAAGACTAAGTCTCCAGCAGCTGCTTTAATCAGAGGTGAGTTACCTGTATAACCAATCATTGGCTAACACAGGTAGAACTGCAAGTTAACTATTAGTTAACCTGAATCACAGCACCAATGTTAACTGTCACAATGTAACTCTATTAAAACATTACTACATAAAGACACATTTTAAAATAGTGAATGAAATTAAACAAATCTAGAACTGGCATTAATGTGATGTATCAACACTCACAATGGATAATTTTGGTCAAAGAGTATAAAAATAAGCACAGCATGTATTACAGTGAACGAAGTACAATAAAGCGCACAACAGTATACATAAGATAAATGCAAATAGTATTACACTTTATAACACTGTAAAAAGAATATCATGCTAAAGCCTCTCATTAAAGAAGGAGACCTGGAAGAGAGCAAATTTAGTGAAATTTCACTTGGTATTGCTTTAAACTTTTTCATACTTTCCATTTTGAAATTGCACT